>NW_027187419.1:57480609-57618981 GCF_028583685.1 Petaurus breviceps papuanus | reverse complement strand
GAAAGAAAGAAAGAAAGAAAGGAAGAAAGAAAGGAAGAAAGGAAGGAAGGAAGGAAGGAAGGAAGGAAGGAAGGAAGGAAGGAAGGAAGGAAGGAAGGAAGGAAAGGAAAGGAAAGGAAAGGAAAGGAAAGGAAAGGAAAGGAAAGGAAAGGAAAGGAAAGGAAAGGAAAGGAAAGGAAAGGAAAGGAAAGGATTTTTTAAAGTAAAGGGTACTACAAAGGTCAAGTAACCTGACTTATTTCAACTACAGATCTAAAACCAAGGAATATACAAAACAAGTTCATTTTCTTTGCAGCCAACTGAAACTTTCACTTATCTCATATTGTGTGCTTGGAAAACCTTAAGGCAATCAGTTATTATTACTATAACTGATTGCCTTAAGGAATTAATTGCACAAATGTCAGTTACTATTTTTCTTATTTAACGTGCACATTTTGGAGAACCATAATTTGCTACATTATTATGAGTCATTATTTATTAAAGGTTTCAAAACCCACAATCTTAAATTATTCATTTCCCCCTCTCCAGATATTTGAAGTGTTGTTGGTCTCATTTTGACATAGGCCTAATTCTCTTTAATTCTCAAACAGTGTTGGCTTTTTAATTGATTGCTTTTGTTCCTTAATTGGTAAGAATAGTACTGTCAAATCCCTTCCTAAGATTATTATAGCTTCATGCCAAGGCTGTTCATTCCTTAGTGCAAAGAACTGCTGTTTTGCAAAGTATTTTTTTAAAAGCTAGCATCTCTTCTACCTCCCACACATGTTTTATCTTATTTCTTATCGATTTAGGATCACATGACTTGTTTTACAAAAGCCCCAAGAGAAAAACAAACATCTAAATTAAATTCACTTAAATAATGTCTAGCTGTAAGAGATAAAGTTTTGGATTTTTTTTTTGAGCCTATTTTGTTTCACCACAGTTTATGCGCCTAGAAAAAGTGATACAAAACCTTCAGCAACAAAACAACAGAACAAATAGGGATTTTTTTTTTTTTATCAAACCCATCCTAATGACTGTTCACATTATACAGAGATTTAAGTTTGAAAATACTTGTCCTCTTTCCTTCTCAATACTCTTAGTGGAATTACATTTATTTTTTTTACAGTAGTTAATACTCATCATAGAGAAACTACCTGGATGAATGCATGAAAGGCCAGTCTTGGAAGATATGAGTTCTAATCCTGTAACTGACACATACCAGATAGCCCACAATAAGTCATTTAACCTCTCATTCCCCCCAGGTAATTCTCTAAAACTAGAAGCTGACCACTTATCTACATCAGTAAAGGTAGTTTCCACTCCGGGAATTTTCTGTTCTGAATGGAATTCAATCACCTCTCCCCACTCCCTACCCTTCCCATCCATCCCCCACCCCAAATTTCCATTGGTATAAGTGAAACCCTTCATGGACATGTAATAAAGATGCCACAAACATACCATTCACAAGAAATGGGCTTTGGACTGTTTACCATAGGATTTGTACTGACAGCAGATGTATCCACACTCTCTTGCCTGGTTCCCTGATGAGAACCAGGGAACATTTAATCTGCCTAAGGCAATTAGGAAATGACAAATCTATGTAGGAATCAGGAAATTAGAGATGTGATATTGCTCTCCAATACATTTTGTTCTTTTGTGAATAATGCATCTTAAAGAGGCACTTTGATGCCATTCACAAAGAGACAATTCAAAATCTGTATCAAATACCAAACTCTGAAATAAGCATTGGTCTTAGAATCAGAAGACCTGGGTTCAAGTTTTGCTCATGCCTCTTAATGGCACAGTTATTAAAAGATAAAGGCAAATTCCTTGGTACTTGGAGATTTATGAATCAACAGTAATAGTTGACTTTATATAGTTCCTTAAGGTTAGTAAAGAGTCTCAAAATACTTTATCTTTTTTAATCCTCACAATGGCTCTGGGAGGATGGCATCATCAGTATTATCTCTGCTTTACAGATGAGGAAACTGAGGTACAGAGAGAGATTAAGTAATATGCCTAAAACTACAAAGGTAAATGACACAGGCAGATTCAAAGTCAGGTCTCTTAACTCTAAGGTTAGTGATCTTTACACAGCGGCCTCTGGGTACATAGAATTAATATGACAGCTAAGAAGAGTCACTGGGGGGTGGAGTGGTAGGAGAGATACTGAGGTCACTCTCAATGGGTGAATGTCAAAGCATAAAGTAAAAAATAATCATTTAAGCTATGCCACATCATTTCCCCCAAAGCTCTCTACATTTTATCGGCAGAGATTATCCTTGGTTTAGATCTGGAATTACTCCTCAGCCTAAGCCAAAGATAGCATGTTTTCTTACATGGAGATAAGAACTACTGCTTCCTAAGGTCCATGAAATCTGCTACATCTATTACCTAAGTTTGGGTGAACATGATCTTTGAAGGGTCAATAAATAAGTAAATTGTCTCAATTTTGATTCAGTCAAGTACATTTTTTTTTTACTACGTAAAGAACTCGAAGTATAAGCCATCCAGGAACCATTATGAATTAATTACTCTCATTTAATTTTCAGTCTTATGAATCAGAAAAGATCTTTTGACACTAAATTTGACTTGCACTATATTACTATGATTCCCCTTTATAAAGGGATATGTCATTTTCAGATCAAGGTCTTGTTATACTCTTTCCTTTTCCTTTCTTTTCTTTTCTCTCCTGTCCCCTCCCTTCCTCTCCTCTCTATTTTCTTTTCTTCACCTCACCTTCCTCCTCTCTCCTTACATCCCTCTCCCTTTTCCAACTGTTAGCCCTCTGCTTCCTAGGACTCACCATATTAGTGCCAAAGTTAATGCAAACACCCAATTGGCTTTAACTGTACTACAGCTCTGAACTCTCAAGCTCAAGGGATTCACTACCTTCAGCCTCCTCAAGAGTAGGAAGTACCGGTGTGCATCAGCACACACAGCAACATTTTTATTTTTCAAATGCTGTATCTGTATACATATATCCACATATATGTTCATATTTGTATGTATTTTCTATATATACACAAAGAATATGGGTATTATCTATTACATCTTATCTCATATTTATTACAATATAGCTAGGGAGACAGATGAATCTCTTTGAACTTGATATTTGTTCACACTTAGCTAGAATTCTGATAGCAGAAATTTCCCTAGCCTGGGACTCGACTAGAGAATATTAAATTCAAATTAAATTACTAGAAAAAAATCAACTCTTTTTCAGCTGCAATCGTTAATAAGTAATAGCCACACACAATAGTATAGATTATACTTCATGATGGGTTTTTTTTCATCTCTTTCCATTAATGAACTTTCTCATAGGGATCATACCTCACATTTCATTCTGTATTAGATCAGTTTGATATTGTATCAGTCGATTTGGGCTCTGTAGAATATTTGGAAGATGTGATATTGCTCTCCAAAACATTCTGTTCTCTTGTGAATTCTACATTGTAAAGAACACTTTGACGCTGTTTTTGAAAATCTTTCTCAAATACCAAACTCTAAAATAAGCAATGGTCTTAGAATCAGAAGATCTGGGTTCCAGTTCTGGCCATGACACTTACTAGCTATGTGACCTTTGGAAAATAAAACTATATTCTATTTATTTATTTTAAATATATTTTTTTAAAAGAAATTGGGGTTAAGTAACTTGCTCAAGGTTACACAGCCAGTTATTTTGTGTGGGTGGCAAGTATCTGAGGCTGGAACCAATCCCGGGTCTCCTGACGCTGGGGCGGCGCTCTTACTCACTGCACCACCTGGCCACCCCTAAGCAATTGGGGTTAAGTAACTTGCTCAAGGTTACACAGCTAGTTATTCTGTGTGGGTATTAAGTATCTGAGGCCAGAACCGATCCCAGGTCTTCCGACTCTGGGGCCAGCGCTCTCACTCACTGTGCCACCTGGCCGCCCCTATTTTTAATAGTAATAACAAAATATTGATAATTTTCTTCAAGATCCTTATGAATCAAGAGGTTTTGTTCTCTAAAATACTAACAAATGAGCATTAATATCCTGATAGGTAACTTGATAAAAGTTCATGCCTCTGCTCAGTTTCACAGTGAGAATAATTTACTTCATTTTTCAACTAACAAAAGCAAATAAGGTCAAGGAGAGCTCCAGTCCTATTTCATGCAAAGTTCACTCACAGTGAGGCTCATATGGGGGTGGTGGATCTCCGCAAGGCACACACTCCATGTCTTGAAAGCCAACAAGTTTTGTCTTCCTGTAAAATCTAGAAAAGGAAGAAAAATTAATTTGTATTGTCTCTTTATCTATCCTAAGCTAATAGATGCAACAATAGATTTCTGCTAGAAAATATTGGATGCTTCTATTACTATTACTTCTATTACCATTCCAAACAAAAACTAGCTTAAACATTAAAACATAATCATATCTCAGGTATCATACCATCAAGAAAATACAATTCTCACCACACTATAGGGTTTCAGGCTTGCTGAATATGCTTATACAGACTTCATATATTCTGAACCAATCCCAAATAGAAAAGGAAAAAAGAAAAAAGAAGCTAAGGGCTCCTTGTCTCTCAACTGTAATTTATATCAAGCTTATTATGAAGGAAACTTTTGTAATATTCAGATTTAGGTGCTATTCTCCATGGCATCAATTATAATGAAGTCAGAAGCACTATCTGATGAATTTGGACAATGTACCCAAAATATGCCTATCTGAATAAAAGTTAAAGTTTACATTTGGGTCTAAGTTAGGTTAGGTAAATAGCTTATCTCTATTGATGATTGTCAATTTTCATTATGAAAATCTGGCCAGTGTTTCACTCCTGCTTTTTTTTTTTTTTTGAGGGGGTGGTACCATGAAAGTCAGTTCCTGTGCCTCAGTTTTATTGTCTAAAAACAGAATTAAGACATATCACCCACTTCACAGGTGTGGTAAAGTGAAAATGTTTTTGTAAAAAATTTTGAGGGCAGCTAGAGTGCAGTGAATAGAGCACTGGCCCTAGGGTCAGGAGGACCTGCATTCTAATCCAGCCTTAGATGCTCACCACTTACTAGTTGTGTGACCTTGGACAAGTCACTTAACCCCAATTGCCTTGCCTTCCCCACTCCAGGAAAAAACAAACAAACAAAACAAGACAAAAAACCCCCACAACTTTGAAAAAGTTTTGAATAACAGCCACTATGTAAGTGCTACTTGCCTAATGCATTAATGGTGGTTTGAAAAGGATATAATATAAAAAATAATCATGTAATTAAACCACAAAGCTACAGCTAAAGCACTTCACTGAAGCAAAGACCTGTGGTTTAAGCAGGGAGAAGAATGAGCTGGGGAATTTTGAATATCTCCATTGTCCTCCTTCTCTCAGGCTATTCAATTTGGTTTAGTCCCCCATCCTCTACTTTTCCTCCACCTATCACATCTATTTCATAATTTCTTAAAAACGCCTCCCAGCTATTCAATAACACACCCCTCTCATCTGAAGAGCTTCCTCTTCCCCACACTCTAGAGTCACCATATTCCCCACCTCGTGTTTCATATTACACATCTGCATTCAATTCTCCCTCAGGTTTTAAAATGGTTAAGAGCAATATGCTATATTTACATGTTAAAAGAGACACTGGTGGCCTTGGGCTTGAGTAGATTATCCTTAAATTCAATCACTTTTTAAGGAGGTTGCATTTTTTCCATTATCTTTCAGTGAGTATCTAAATAGCAATATAGATAATAGAAAGGAATAGACAGTTGAAAATCTGCATTGAGGAATGAAGATCCCAAATAGGGAGTAATCCAGAAATCGTATCATGTAAGAAACAGAAACTGGAAAGAAAGAGGGTATCTATCAACTGGGGAATGACTGGTATATAGAATTATGGGTATATGAAAGTAATGGAATACTGCAATACTATAAAATGATGATGGCTAAGGTTTTGAAGAAACCTAGGAAGACTTATATGAACTGATTCAGTAAGCAGAACCAGAAGAATAATTTATATAGTCACAACAGTGTGAAACAAAAGATTTTGAAAAACTGAAGAACTCTGATTAATGCAATGATCAACCATGATTCCAGAGGTCTGATGGATGAAGAATGACACCCACCTAATGATAGAGGTGACAGATTAAATATATAGAATGAGACACATAATCTTAGACAAGGTCAATGTGGAAATTTGTTTTGCTTGATCACGCATTAGTTAGGAGTTTTTTTCCTTTTTTTTTCAGTTGGATAGGAGGTGGGAAGAAGAGAAAAGAAATGTTTAATTAAATTTTTTTTTCAAATGAGAAAGAATCAGAGGTATTTAATCTAGAAAATATGGGACAGAGGGAGATCATGATAGTCATCTTCAAATATCTGAAAGGAAATTTTTAAAAATCTGTATTAAACTTGTTTCATGTTATCTCTAGAGAGCTGAACAAGGATACATGTGAAGAGAGTATAGGTAGGCAAACTACTGAAAAAGGAAAATATAGAGGATCAAAAACAGAACGAATTACCTCAAGAGGTGGTGGTTCTCATTAGAGGTCTTCAAGCAAGGTCTGGATGACCACTTTTCAGAGACACATAGAATCTCTTTCTATTCAGTTACAGAATGAACCACATTACTTATGAGCTCCCTTCTGACTTTAATTAGTTAGTTTGACATTGATGTTGTGACTATAGAGTCATCCAGGTACATTAGAAAAGAACATGGGGGTAGGAGTTCAGGAGATGTGAATCTTTGTCCTGTCTCGTTATGCTCTGTCTATGGTTTTGGCCATTTTACCCCTCTAGACCTGAGTTTCTTATATGTAAAATGAACAGGTTAGATTAAATTCACTCCAGCTTTAATAGTTCATGTTTATGAATCAGGCTGAATTCATTACTTACAAGTCATGGGCGCCATGTCATGACTTCTGATTTCTGAGCTTTTGATATTAGTAAAACTGTAAACATTAGGCTAAATGCAAACTAGTTCAAGTCATGAGGCTTTGGATCTTGCCTTCAAATTGAACTCGATACAACTAAGTTCAAATCAAATGTTGATTTGGCACTGTTCTAGGTGCTGAGGACACAAGACAAAAATGACAGATCATGTCCTTATGGGTGGGGAAAGGTCGTGTATGTGTGGTAGAATACAACATGTATCTGAGTTAAAAGCAATCCAAGAAATTTATGAAAAGAAAGTTAATTTGAAAAAAAAAAGATACAAAATCTTAAGGAAGAAAATAACTTCTTGAAAACCAGAATTGGACAAGAGGAATTGAATGGTGTTATAAGATACCAAGAAATACAAGGTAATTTCAAGATGAAGCCAGAACTACCACCTGGTAGGATGAGGAAGGGCCTCATCTATCAGGTGACACCTGGGAAGTGCTCTTGAGGAAGCCAAGGATTCCGATAAGGTGAAGGTGAGGAACAAGTTCATATTCTGGACACGGAGCACAACATGCAATGATTTAGCTATTAAAGCTCAAAAGGACTAAATGGCAAAGCAATGGAATGACAAATTCAGCAAATCAAATCAACAATACTTATTGAGTACCTTGTATGTGCAAGGCACTACTGGGGCCTCAAAGAAGCATAAGACGTGGACCCTACACTCAAGGAACCTGTAATCTAATTCACAGGGTCATGTTTAGAGCTGGAAAGGAGCTCAGCCACCTAATCCAATGCCCTCATGTTATAGATGAAGAAACTGAGACCCAGAGAGATAAAGTAACTTGTCCAAGGTCACAGATCCTCCAATTTCCAATCTACTACTGTTTGTACAATATTTAAATGACACAAAAACATAACAAATAATTTAAGAGTTAATATTTGTATATTAATTTAATAATTAATATAATGTTAAAGAATCTAAGAGTTGATATTAGTGTATTAATTTAATAGTGTAGTAAATAATTTAAGAGTTATAGTAGTATATTAATTTAATAATTTATGTAATGCATAATTTGAGTTAATATTGGTATATTAATTTGACAAATATAATCTTAATTTAAGAGTTAAAATATTGGCAAATATAAAATTGAGACTTTTTAAAAAGGGAGGAATAGTTTTTTAGAACAATGAAAGAACAGGAAAATTTAACTTACCCTGGTAAGCAATCCCCACAAACAGCATCATTGGTGACAGAACAGTTGGCCTTCTGAAATCGGTTCACTAATGCACAATCCAGACAGGGTTTGCATTTCTGAAAGCCCCAGTCCTCCTTGAATCTGTGAGGCCTGCATGTCATGCACTGTGCATCCTCCCCATAACCAAAGCCACATTCCTGTGGGGATTAACAAGCAATAGAAAGCTATTCAGACATTGCAAGCGTGAATAAGGAGGGACTGCTGGGATAAAATGAAGACCTAGTATAATAATTACTGAGGGTAGGCCTTCCTAGATACAAAAGCAGTTCTTTCAGCAAGTTCAAATGTGTCTTCCACTGCTAATAATCTCTCTTACTTCTATAAGTATACTTAGTCATCCACTTTATTCAAGAAACCACTGAGTATTTAAATAATAAAGGGCCGCAAGGACTCCCACTGGTACATTATTACTAGCTTATGGTAGAATTATTGAGCTTTCTTGTTTTCTAATTAAACCAGTCATGTGAATGTTCAAATTCTAAACTGAATGGACTATTCAGTAATTCACTGGTAAAGGCATAAAAACAAGTACTTTGATATTAGAGGTCATATCTTGAGTGAAGAAAGATAATGGCATGTAAAATTTCACATGAAATTTGCATGGTTATAAAAATAACCAAATATATAGTTAATTAATGACTGAAAAATGTTGCTTAAGTTTTTATTACCTAATTACATTTAGCAACTTAGTAAGTTCAAATTTTATTTCATAAGTCATTTACATAGTTCTTAAAATCACCCAAACTATGCAATTAATGATGAAAGCGTATTGTAAGTAGCTTCTTAACACTTCTGATTTAGATGCTGAGAAAAGGATTTTATTTGTGCTGTATTATTATAATCTAAAGAGGTCCAAGGATTCCAAGCTGGACCACGCTGAGAATGTGGCCATAGATATGTGGCCAAGAGGTGGTGGGGCTGGGGCTTTCATTTAAACTTTCAAGGTCTTAAATTATTTATCTGCAAAATAAAAGGGGTGGAGTAGATGTCCTCAATCCCGTGGAGTTTGAAAATTCTGATTCTTTGTCATATATTTCTCTTTTCACTATCTTTATACAATTTTATCTTTTCTTACATTTTCTAAATCAAATTACCTAAAATGAATGAATTTTAAAGCAACCACTAAGTGCTCACTGCATGCCAAGAGCTGTACTAAACCATGGGAATACCAAGACAAAGGCAAAGACAGTCCCTGTTCTTAAGGAACTGACATTCTTATGGGGGAGACAACACATATATAAGTAGTGACCAGGAAAGGATAATTTCATTTGGAAAGTTGTAGCAGTGGTTCTCAAATTTTTTCATTTCAGGATTCCTTTATAATTAAGGACCCCAAAGAACTTTTGCTTATGTGGATTATATCTATTGATATTAACCATATTAGAAATTAAAACATTAACATATTTATTAATTTCATTTAAAATACTAGTAAAAAGCTCATTACATGTAACACAAATAATAGATTCTTATAAAAATAACCATTTTCAGAAACAAAAATGTTTAGTGAGAAGAGTAGCATTTTTAAAAACTTATTTTTGCAATTCTCTTTAATGTTTGACTTATTATAAGACAGCTGGATTCTCATTTCTGTTTCTGCATTCAATCTCTTGTGATATATTGTTTTGGTTAAAGTATATGAAGAAAACTCAGCCTTACACATATACTTAGTTGGAGAGGGAGAATTCGAATACAGTTTTGACCTTGCAGGCCCTTTGAAAGGGTCTTGGGGGTTCCCTGGGACAATAATTTGAGAAGCACTGAGTTATAGAGATGGTAAATAGAGTCACAGGTGACTAGGCTGACACCCCTTTTATAGGAGAAAGCTTTCTAGACTAGGAACCTACACTTCTCTAACTTTCTCCTTAATCCTCTGAAATCTAGCTTCATCATTCAATTAAAACTGCCCTCTCCAAAGTGACTGATTGGGTCTCTCCCTACTCCAATCCATCTTCCACTCAGCTCTGAAACTAATTTTTTCAAGACACAGCTCAAATCCTACCTTCTATGGGAAGCCCATCCTAGTCCCCTGGCTTCCAGTGCCTTCCTCTCTGAGATGATTTTCCAACTACTCTACATGTCTTCCAAGTCCTTACTTATTTCCATATTTGTCTCCCTATCAGAATATGTGTGTTGAGGTCAGGGACTGTTTATGTTTTTTCTTTGTATCCTAATTGCTTAGCAGAATACTTGGCACATACTTAGCAATACATACTGCTTGGTAAATACTTGTTGACAATGGCAGAGTTGAGTTGCTCATGGTTCCTGAAGAAGACAGCATAGGGTGTGGGGTGGGGGTTGGGGCAAAGAAATATATGGTGGCTGGAGTCAGGTTTAGAAGTTGTGGGTTACTGAGGCAACTACCAGTCAGGACAGTGAAGCCCCAGGCAGGAGTTGATGGGATAACAGTGCATGGAATGACCCTGAGCAAAGTACCCTTTCTCTTCCCCAAGTAACTTGAAGACTATATATTTTGAAACTTGTGTCAATTGGCAGTGGTCAAGGGAGTTTCCTCACTGGGAGCTTCCTGTATTAAATAAAATCATAATTCCAGTAAAAACCCAGTACCAATAAAAAGAGTATATAGTAGTATACAAACGGAGCACATTTGGACATGATACATATTTTGTACTTGATTTCATTTAGAGGAAGATTATTTCAATCTAATTTTTATGGGAACCAGAATGAGAATCTTACGAGAGAGGTAACAGTTGAATTCCTTCTTTTCTTTAGATTTTCCACATCTCCCTCCTTAGAGTCCCTTCAAATGCTTATTTACCACTACACTAAATGGTTCTTTCCTCCTATTTTTTTGAGTTCTCATGTCTGCTTTTTTTTAGTTTCTCTATGTCTACCCTCCCCATTAGCCTGCCAGGATTCAGATCTTGCTGCTTCCCTCTACTCTTAACTTTCACCCACTTCTAATTTGCTATGTATGTGATAGGAAATTATATACCCATATTTTCAGTCTATGCTTGACCATACTGGATGAGCTCCTTTTAGCTTAATTCAATAAACACTTATTAAACACCTACTGTGTGCTCAGCACTGTATTAGGTGCTGGGGATATATTGAGATAAATGGAAATTTATTGCTGTATGTTTTCAATCCTCTCTTACATTCTGCTTTGCACATGGCAATGCTTTTTCTTTCTTATTTTGTATTTAAGTTTATGATATGTTTCTTTTTTCTAATTATGTATTTAAGTTTTGGTATTTAAGTCTAAACTAAGAAAATTTTTTTAAAATGAAAAGAAATTTGTTAAAAAAAATAAAATATAAGGTGAACGCACATGGTAAATTACAAGGAGGCCCTAGGAACTGAGAGGGATCAGGAAAGGCTTCAAGTAGAAGCTGATGCTTGAGCAGGGGTTTGAAAGAAACAAGGTTATTCTAAGAGACAGAGACACTTTCCAGGCAGGGAGGATGGTTATCACAAAGGCACAGAGACAAGAGCTCAGGTGTCATGGGTGATACATAGCAAGAGAGTTAATGCACTTTCCATCTGTACCCGTTCTGAAATTTCCAGTTGAAGGTAAAGTTAATATTTGTAGTAAATAGCCTTTGAATGAGCGCCTAAGAGGTTCTCCTAAAAACAAAAATCAGGGACTGGTAGTATTTATACTTTGTAACCTCTACTTAGTATCTTCACAGCCTTCTTGCTCACTTTTAGGTCATTAGTTGAATTCTATGTTACTGAAGTAAATATGATAGAACTTTTAGAGAAGTGAGGTGTTAGTCGTCTATGCCGGTTTTAGCTGATTATTTTTTGCCAACTAAACATTGGAGAAATAATGTTTGTAATTTAGGCCAGTTTTAAACTGGCCAAAATTTTTAAAAATTTAAAAATTCTAGATTTCTAGGCCATGAATGTCTCACATTGGGCCTTGAGTATCTGGATATTAATATTTCAGACAGTTTTGTTTGCCTTTTTGTTGCCTGTTAGTGGATTTATTTTTCAGAGGCTAGGACTAGGGTTATTTGTACTCACTAATTTTCAGGGGTTATTTAAAAAAATTTCAAGAAGATGACACTGGAAGTCCACTGTAATTTAAAGTACCAGCACAACCACTACCACCACCACTACAACCACTTTAAAAAACATAATCCAGCTGGCAGATCATAAAATTCTGGGAACTCTATGTAGTGCCTGTTCAAACCAATCCCATAAATCTTGAAAAGACTAGAATTTCAGAGAAGTTGTTTCCAATTATCCAAAGAAGTAAATTATAGTGTGTAGGATATGATTGTTTGGGGCACAACAAAGAAAATTTATCAAAGCATTTAAAACTTACAGACTTGATCTGTCATATTTCTGATGCGTTATAAACATCAGAGTCACTGTAATTACTTGAGATGCCTCCAATAAAGTAAACAGCATATAAATATTAAATTGCTTACAATATAAAATTTTAAAACACTCCAATGTCTTCTTTGATATGTCTCATTAAATTAAATAAAACTATTCGTTAAAGGTGCTTTAAAATTCTTCACAGTAGAGTCAAAAAGTAGCTAGGAGAAGTGAATCAAAAGAGCAGAAGGGAAATACTTAGGAAAACAAGATTTTAAAAATAGAGTACAAAAAGAAAAAAAGAGAGCAGTGTGTTCTACCCTTTAGACCGAAGGGGCTCATTCTAAATAGCTTGTCTGTAACTCTTCCATATAAAATTAGCAGATAAGTAAGTGCAATTCTTGGAAATGGTTTCTTTGAAAATGTCATGATCTTAAACGACCTCTCTCCCTTTTGGATTTCAGGTCACCATTTTGATGTTAGACTTCCCAAGGTAGTAAAACTTTTAATCAGAGAGTTCAATCTAAAACTGCCTGGTATGAGACTATGATTACATGATACCAAATCATTTATTTGTCTTTCATTAAATTGACTAATTGTTGTTTTGAATTAGAAAAACAGTAGGTTTTCTTAGTGGCACATCAATTGTTCTGTAGAGTCTGAGTTTCTGGACTGTTTCTGGGAAGCTGGGCTCGTGGAATGAGCTCAATATTTCTTGGTAAAAGTGCTGTTTTACCAGCCCACTGCTGGCTTTTCTGTAGAATAATTTCATACTGACAGAGATGAAAGGCAGAACATGATGCAGGGTTGGAGATGCAGGCTCTTAGTCATCTTACTCAGTTAGGTTTTCTATATATATGTACTTTCTCCTTCCCATCCTCTTCTGAGTTTCTTTCTCAAGACTCAGCTCAAGTTCCATCTATGACAGGTCTTCCCCATCCTTCTCTTCTGAGACTGTATATGTGGATGCATGTGTGTGTCTCTCTCTCTCCCTCCCTCTCCCTCTCTTCTCTCTCTCCCTCTCTCTGTCTGTCTCTCTCTCTGTCTGTCTGTCTCTCTCTCTCTCTCTGTCTCTCTCCACTAGGTGGCACAGTGGATAGAATGCCAGCCCTGGAGTCTGGAGGACCTCAATTCAAATCTAGCCTCAGATACTTCCTAGCTGTATGATCCTGGGCAAGTCACTTTCATAAGAAACATTCTGTTTCCCTTAGTTTCTTCATCTGTAAAATGAACTGGAAAAGGAAATGGCAAATCACTCTAGTATCTTCTTTTTTTTTGCTTTTTGGAGGGCGATTGGGGTTAAGTGACTTGCCCAAGGTCACACAGCTAGTTTTTGTGTTAAGTGTCTGAGGCCGGATTTGAACTCAGGTCCTCCTGACTCCAGGGCTGGTGCTCTACTCACTTTGCCACCTAGCCACCCCTCACTCTAGTATCTTTGCCAAGAAAACCCTAACTGGGGTCACAGAGTCAGACATGACTGAAATGACTCAACAACATATCTATCTATAATAGACATGGTTATTGACATACTGTCTATCCCATTAAAATGTGAGCTCACTGAAGACAAAACCAGTGTTTTTACCTTTCTCTGTACCAGGTAGCACCTCTCAGAGTTCCTGGCCTGTTGTATGTGTGTATTAAATGCTTGTTGACTAACTAACTTCCTATGAGTAGCTTCCCTCTGACATAGATTCAAGAGTTGGTGGGATCCAACTGTCTCACTATACTCTCAACCCCATAACCACCCAACCCTTGTAAGCCCCAGTTGGTGAGCTTCCCTCAGTAAAATCCCTCATTGTAAACCATCCAGTCACCCTTTTGTCTTTTTTCCCTCCTCAAATATGGCAAATGCTGGTACATAGTAATGATCTAAAGCTGGAAAGGACCTTGGAAGCCCTTTATTCCGACCCTCTTATCTCACAGATGAGGAAAAGGAGGCCCAGAGAGGGTAAGTAATTTGCTCAAGGTCACATAGGTAGCAAAAGTCAGCAGTTGAATTAGGGTCCTATGACTCTAACTTCAGTTCTCTTTGTACTGCAGCAAGAGATGTACCTTTCACCTTTCACTGTAGATAAGACCCCAGACTACCTGAAAGATCCTTACCAAGTAGCAACAGTCCATGGTCTAGAATTTCAGGAGCAGCAAATGGTCTAAAGTAGTCTTTATATATGTCCTGAAGTTGTTTGTTTAAAAAAATTTTTTTTAAAAAGTTTCAAAATCAAGTGATTAGTTTCATATTTGGACCTGGCAAGAGTTATTTGTGGATGGATTTTTAGAATATCAAAATGAAAATTATAAATTAGATTCATGTCAGTGGTATTTAGAAATTGGCCCTCTTCCTTACATTTAATAAAACAGCACAAGTTGTTTTCTCCAGCTTCCAGTTTGTAAGATTCTGGAGTTGGTTGTTTTTTTATTGTTTCTATTGTTGTTTTTAAAAAATTAAAAGCTGGAGCTTGTTAATATTTGCCAAATAGCATTCAGCTCCATCAAGTATAATTAAGCATAAGTAAAATGGACAACACTTTAACTAAATGGTGGGAATAAATAGCTTTTATGCCTACAAATTACATTAACATTTTTCTTGCATCTCTTCACATGAACTAAAGCTACCTTTAAGAGAAATAAACTGAAAAAGTATGGAGATAGACATCCACCTCTGCGGGAAAAGGAATGTTGTTGTTTATAAGAGTTAATTTTTCACATTAACAAAAGTCATCCCAATAATTGGTTAGAAAAGCTTACTTTGAAAACCGTGCCAAAGACTCAAAGCCCAACTGTTTCCAGTGGTTCATGCAAAAACTAGTTTCCTGATTTACGGCTGGGAGATGCTCATGTTAAAAGCACACTGTTGGCACTTAAGACTTAAAATGGAATACTTGCTGAAGAGGCACAGTCATGGCTGGGCAAATTCTAGACAGTGAAAATTAAAAGTCTAATGTGGTTACTTTAAGAAAACAATATCATGCTCTCCCACAAATCCCAAAGTTTTTGTTTATTTTCTTGAATTGTAAGGAAGTCCAATGGCTTCCTCAAATATATGTGCTGTTTATAGAACGATTTATACATCTTTTCATATTCTTAATTTTTAGATAAACAGAATCATCAGATCTACTTTTACTAAAAAGAAAAAATTTTTAATTATTGGTCCTATAAATTATAATAGACTATAGGGCAGCTAGGTAGTGTAGTAGATAGAGTTCTGGACCTGGAGTCAGGAAGACTCATCTTCCTGAGTTCAAATTTGGCCTCAGACACTTACTAGCTATGTGACCCTGTATAAGTCACTTAACCCTGTTTGCCTCAGTTTCCTTATCTGTAAAATGAACTAGAGAAGAAATGGCAAACATTCCAGTATCCTTGCCAAGAAAAACCCAAGTAGGGTCACAAAGAGTTGTACATGACTGAAAAACAATTCACATTACAAATAGGTTGGAGAAACACTGGTCTAATATGGAATACATTAGTTAAGCTATACTTCACTGGGTCAAAAATCTGTAATGTATTTTTCTTGTAACAATGGCAAATTAACTTGGTTTATTAAAATGGTGTGGCTTGATTATCACTTTTCAAAAGCACCACAAACTTTTTAGAATCCAGAAAACAGATTGCAGGGAATGACCTTCTTAGAAAAATCTGGTTGCTGTATGAGGCAGCATAGTATAGTCAGTCAGCTGTTTAAGTGAATTATGTTTACATAGTCTTTAAATATGGAGATTTTTAATTACATAATTATTGTGTTTTGAAAATCCTTTTCTGGTAGAATACAGATCGTGAATTGTCACTGAGTTTCAGTTTCAAGAGAAAAGGTCTTCAGCAAGATGCATCATCAGAACCAAAAGCAACCCATGCCCTTAAAGATCTACTGAAATCATGTTATCAAAGAGTAGAATAGGAAGAAGCCTACAGTAGTTGCAAAACTCTGGATTTTTTCCGGATCATCATCATCATCATCATCATCAACCTGCATGGTCTAGGGATAGAGCAAGGGTTTTTAACCTGAGCTCTTGTAAGCTTGGCTGTTTTTAAAAAAAAACAAACTGTATATGAACATAATTGTTTTCTTTGTAATCCTATGTATTCTTATTTTATGCATTAAAAAAAATTTTCCTAAGAAGGGATCCAAAAGCTTCACCAGACTGCCAAAGGGGTTAAAGACACAAAAAAGGTTAGAAACCCCAGGTCTAGGAGCATTTTAAGAGGTAGAGAATATAGCAATAGGTAGTAAAGAAAATAAGAGAAAATTAGAAAATTTCAAAAGAGGGAAGAAATCATTTCCCCAAAGCAAAATGCTAAATGAGGAAGTCATTAAACCTCAACTTGTTTCTCTAAGAAATCACTATTGGGCAAAATAATAAGACCTCAACCAATTTGGGGAGAACTTCAAGATTTGCTAAATGACTAGAGACACCTTTTGAACTCATACATCTGTGCAAGCTGGAATATACATTCTTCAAATTACTTTGTTCATAATTTTAAAAAAATGTATTAGAACTAGTAAAGACTAATGATTAAATAAGCAAAAAAGTAATTTTGGAATCAGAAACTGCTATTGAGGCTTCTTACTACCTAGTAATTGAAAGGAAATGAGAAGAGGTATGGGAAAAACCACTGACCATGAAGGGTAGTGGGATGCCAAAGCTCCCACTTCCTCCAGACAAGGATGGTATACCAGTAGCATTAAAAAAAAAAAAAACCTGCTACTGAGAATCCTAAAGGCAGAGACCCAAGAGTAAAGCTTAAATCCTAGACACCTTGAAAGAAAATCAAGACTTGAAAAACTTCCAAAGAAAATAATAATTAAGAGTAATAAAACCACAGATGGAAATTCTAAGTATACCTAGCTCTCACCTGCAACATATTTATGACCTATCTTTAAGCTATAGGCATAAACTTTGAATTAAAAAATAATCAGAGTATAAGTAATTGTAAGCAGAAAAGCTGATGTTACTATACATAGAGAAATATGGTTAGGACAAGAAAATGAGGCAAAGAAAATAGCTTATTCTGTAAGCTTTCCACGTTGTCTGAAATGTGCTGTCTTTTTCATGTCAAAGTAGCTTTAGTTGTGGGACTTCAGTAATTGGATCCAGTACTTCCACTTTCCCATAAATTACTTAAAGATGCTGCTGTTTACTGTACTTTTTAGATTCAAAACACTTAGCCTAACCATAATCTTAAACTTCAGTCGAAAAGTTAAAAGAGTTCTCTCTTTTTGTACTTCATAAAAAGGAAATAAGAAGACCTCTCTTATAACTACATATTGAGTTTTCTAAGTAAAAATCTCCTTTAGAATGTTATCCATGAAGTAATTTTTTTAATCACAAATTTGAGATGTTATAAAACTGCCAAACAAATAAGTCTTATTTTTTAGTAAGATGACTTATCCTTTTATACATAAAGCCTGAAAGTAATAATTAACCAAATTAAATAGAACTGATCTTTTAAATGTTTTCACCTACATAAAAATACTTATACTGTACTTTTCTTTCATAGGAAAATCACATGTAGTGGTTAAAACCCTACTATGAGGAACAGAGAAGAAAAATGAACAAATTTATTAATTAGAATAAAGATTTCTCTTCCTTAGAGGGACTGAGAAAAATCTTTTACCTTGATTTTAGCCAACTAGTAAATAAAAATGTATTTTGCATTTTCTCAACTGTCATTGATTTTCACAAGTTTTTCATTTAACACCAAGAAGCAGAGCTCACCATTTTAATTTATTAAGAACAGAAACCAAGATAGAAAGCTAAATAATTATCTTTTGAAGAGCAGGCATGAAATAAAAATAATCTATGTATTCATAAATTATTTCAGCTTTGGATTTTAACCTTGACACTTTTGTTTTTTTGCTTAATACTGATGATGAAGCAAGGCCATGAAATCTAACACAAGTCTCTAAAGTTACTACTATTGTGAAAAAACATGAAAAAAACTCCAAGCCTTCCTCACCTAATTTATCCTGTTGCTTTCAAACATAGAAAAATGTTAGCAAATATTCCACCCCATCTCCCCTTCCTCCTTCTCCTCCTCCTGTCTCTGTCTCTTTGTTCTTTGATATGTCTAAAGAACTCATCAACTAGTGGCCAACCTGTGGTTAAAAGCCTCTCTATTGACATATCTTTGGAAAGATAAGTGACCTGGATCAGACTCAAAGATTCTCCAGCCAGCATGGTAGAGCCAGTTAGGGCTTATGGTCTGTGGAGACAACCTTCAAGAACCAAGGATCACTTCTTTGCCATAATGAGGCACTGAAGTAGAACTTTTATTCAGAAATATGATACTACAAAAGGTCCAAGATTTATAATGATTTTCCTTTCTTCAATTTCTACCCTAAAAATATTATACAACATAGCTTGCATGCTGTTTAAATGAGTTTTCATTTTAAATAAAGGGAAAAATTTAACATGGATATATAAGGGATTGAATAAAATACAGAACTATAATTTTTCAAAAAATGATTAATATGAAAACTCTGATCTAACATAAAGTTACTGGGATTTCAGAATTTCATTGTGCTTCTTTAGAAGTCTTGTGTCAAAGTTTTCTAGAAATGTTTGGAAGTAAAAGCTAGTATACTTCATTCAAATTGTAAAGAAGGGTTTTGAATTGTTCACATTCTATTTCTGTTAGCTCTTTCTAATATCTTAGATATAAAATTCTTATCAGACATATTTGACTCAAAAGATGTCTGTCAGTCAATCACTTCCCTTCTTATCCTAAGTGCATTGTGTTTGTGCAAAAACTTACCAATTTTATATAATCACAACTATCTATTTCATTTTTAAATTGCCTATATTCTCTAGTCAAGAATTCATCCTCTTGGGGCAGCTAGGTGGTACAGTGAATTGAGAGCATCAGCCTTGGAGTCAGGAGGATCTGAGTTCAAATCCAGCCTCAGACACTTAACACTTACTAGCTGTGTGACCTTGGGCAAGTCACTTAACACCAATTACCCTGCCTTCCCCCCTCCAAAAAGCAAAAAAAAAATCATCCTCTGTCAATCAGTCAAGCATTTATTAACTGCCTACTGTGTGCCAGGCACTATGCTAAGCACTAGAGGTACAGAGAAAGGCAAAAGACCATCTCTTCTCTTGAGGAGTTCACAATCTATTGGGAGACAACATGAAAACCACTACATATAAACAAGCTAAATAGGAAATAATCAAAAGGTACATAATAATCTACTTTTCTTTTATTTTTTTTTAATGATTTAATCTTTAAAATTTAGTCCATGTATATCCACTTTGAATTTTTTGTGGAATATGGTATAACATTTTGGTTTAAACCGAATTTTTGCTCTACTGGTTTCCAGTTTTCCCAGCAGTTCTTATCAAATAGGGAATTCTATTCTAGGTAATTTATATGTTTAGGGTTTTTTTTAGCCCTAAGTTATTGAGTTCAATTATTTCTAATTCTTCTTTGTCTATCCTGTTCTAGTGATTTACATTTTAATTTTTTAACCATTACTGAATGGGATTGATGATTGAGTTTGAGGTTTAGAGGTCTCAAGTGCTATTCCCTCCTTATTTCTGCTTTTTTTTTTCATTATCTCCCTTTATATTCTAGATCTTTTGTTCCTCCGAATGAATTTTGTTACTATTTTATCTAATTCCACAAACTACCCCTTTGGTAAGTTTGACTGGCATAGCACTAATTTTGTAAGTAAATCGGTCATTGTCACAGCCAGGCAATAAGCACTGAGTATAGATAAGAAAATGCTATTTATGCTGTTGTTTATTACTTTTAGAAGCATTTTGTAACTGAATCTACACAGTTATTGGGTGTGCTCTGGCAGAATGACTTCCAAATATTTCGTGTATTTTAAATACATTTTTACAAATTACTTCTGCATTTTTTAGCCAGAATTTATGAAAATCTGATCCCCATCTTAATAATGGGGATTTAGAAGGAGAGAAATTTTTTCCTGAGGAAAAGCTTAAGTAACTGGATTCTCAAGTCTTCTCTCCCTATCTGGTAAAAACAAAGCAAATTCCTGATCAAATTTACCTTACAAACTAAATATATCTATACTTCACACGTAAATTACTTTACACGTAAATTACTTTACATATAACAGCAAAATGTATATCTGAACACATATTTTTGACAATAGAAGTTGAAAATTATCTGTTGAAATGCTACTAGATTTCACACAGAGTTCAAAGAACAGATAATTCAAAACCAAATGTAAAACACAGGATGTTTAAATCACCCTACTTATTTAACACACCAATTCCAAAGAAGCTGCCTCCCATGAAACTCCTAGTTCAATGCATAATTCTTTGTTTCCTGCTGTTTGTAGATCATTGATCAAAAATCTATGAATGACAAAACCAGTCTTTGAACAATGTCAAGCCTGTGGGGAGAGAGCACTCCTTTTTGGAGGAGCCAGACTTAGTCACTTTAAACAAAGGGAAAACTCTATTGTTTCTGCCTTTTTGAACAAGAAGACTTTGATGCTTTCTACAACTCAAGAAGATACTTCAAAGACTTAAAAGCTCCCCAACTAGCAAGTCAGTCTCCCAAAGTGTCAAAGAAAAGAAAGTGGGCCCTACCTTTCTTAAAATGCTTTCAGGAGAATAGAGAACCAAAATTCTTTGCTGGTATATATTTTCCTTAAGTATTATTGCATCTCAAAATTGTAAAAAAGCCTCATTTACAAAAATGCTTTTGACTCAATTTTAATAAAATAAAATCACAGTAAATATATTAATTTTAAATGATAGTATAAGACAGCTCGGGTGAGTTCAGTTGACTTTTTTTTTTTTAAATAAAAAGGTGTTTGCCCCCATCCAGTTTGGATCGGAAGTAGTACTGAAGAAATTCTTCAATTTCATAAATATCATAATAATTTACTATGTGTAGCTTATTGTTGAACCCTGTAACTCACTTGAAGTCAAGCATATATTATTTATTTCTCATCTCTACTCCCATCAAAAACACTCACCTTAGGAGAAAAGCTGACAATTATATCACTTAGTGCATGCCAATATTTATCTTTTATTTATTTTGAATTTATTTTAAAGGTTATGTTTTGTAGCATATCAATAAAATAGTGTTACCTAAAAACATTACTTTTTAATCTCATAACTTTTGTTTGATGGAAGGGCCTATTTTTTTTTTATTAAAACTGAACTAAAAAAAAATCTTTCTCCAAAGCTCTTATCTTGCATATGTTTAGTGCACACAGATTAGGAATAAATAATTACTATTCTTAAAGACTGTGGTGCTTGGTTAAAGCAACACAGTGAAGCAGGATAAAATGATCACATTAATACAAATTTCCAGATTTTCATTTTGGGAAAAGACAACTGACTAAGAGTAAAAACATTTAACTATCATTCTATCATATATGGAATAGATGTACCTTAGACAGCTCCATTCCTGGGCCACATTGTTTGCAGGGGATACAGTTTCCAGAGCGATCTCTAAATTCTTGTTGTCTGCAATCTCCTGTTTCAGACATTATTCTATGTGGCTAAAAGAAAAAAAAAAATACACACAAAATTCAAAGTGAATTGTTCACAATGATACATCACACTAAAGTACCTAGAGTTCTTTGGAATAGAAAGTTGAAAAAAAAAATTCAAGATATTGTTCTAATAAAGCTGTCTGAAATAACTACAGTCGAACCCAAAAATGCTAATTGAGAAAGAAATAAAGCTCATTTTCACTTTTTGAAAAGAGGCCAATTTAGGATGGGATGAATAAGTCAATGAGCCTAATTCTTCAGGGTACTTGAAGGACCATTCTTTCCCCTTAACACAGAGGAAGGAAAAGTTTCTCCAAACCAAGTTTATTCAGCTCCTGGGCAGAATTGTTACTTTCTCTCAGACAATTTTCTGACAATTTGGGTGAAAAGTGATATATTATGTCCTTAAGGGCTCTTGCTGTAGCCTGAGGAGAATGTCTGGAGCCTAGGAAATGTGTAGGAAAGGAATGGGCATGCAGAGAGAGCTATTCTTCCCTGGCTCTGGGGTTTCAGCATTCTTCTGCTCAGTAAACTTCCAAGTTAACAGCAGCCTATTCTCTGATCTGCAAGTAAGAGGATACATTTGCAAATATAATGAATTTGGATGGCCTGTTACACAGGATTTTGCAATGACTTATTAGAAATTTCCAAGTGGATTCAATGTGACTGCCATTAGTTTTGCAGGAACAAATTCAGTCCTTTCCAAGTGTACAAAGTGTACATTTTACTAAGAACCCATGAAAGAACAATATATACTTGCCCTTATTGGTTTGGGTAGAGGCTTTGAGAAATAATTTCTGAGAATTACTGGATAAAAAGTTGAAATTTGTAAAGTGTTTTCAAGTTTGCAAAGTGCTTTACACATATGATCTCATTTAAATCTCACAATAACCCTTTGAGGTAGATGTGATTAATATGCCCTTTCCAAAGGTGAGGAAATTGAAAGGTTAAGTGACTTGCCCAGGGTCCCATAGCTAGTAAGTGTCTGAGCTAGGATTAGAGCTCAGGTCTTTCTGAGTCCAACTCCAGCATTATCCATTATTCCTGCAGGTTATAGTTGACAGAAAAATTAGTGGTTCTGAAATATTTTGAATTCTTCAGAAGATGTTTTACATATATATACATATTTATATGAAATTATATTTTCATCATTGAGTCTTAATTTATTGAGATAATATGCTTAGGGCAGGGAAATCTTAAATTAAAAAAAAACTTTCAGTCAAGGCAATGAGGTTTCTATGCTGTTTTCCAAAAGAGGTCTTTGCTAGCTCTAAATGTGCATGATCAAAAATTATTTAACCCAAAACCAAGACAACAAAGCACTCAGCCCTGATATGAATTACCTCATATTAGCCATCCCCTCAAAGTCAATGATAATTTTTATATTCCTTATCTAACCCCCCCCCCCATAAACCCAATTATATTGAATATAGAGAACATTTCTTCAAGTGAATTTGAATGGAAATTTGAAGAGAGCAAGGGCTGTCTGTGTCTACTTGTTTGGTACAATGCCTTACTACAGTGCCATGTATAGAAAGGCACTTAATAAACGATTTTAGGCAGAGGCTTCATGGCAGGGCGGGAACACCACTGGATTACAAGTCATGTGACCTGATTTCATCTCCTGGCTCTGTTACTTAAAACCTCTCCAGTCTTGGGCAAATCCCTCTCCAGCCCTCCGTTTTCTCAACCTGTAAAATAAACTGGTTAGCCAAGATCATCTTCATGGTCTCTCCCAGCTCTCAATCTGTGATCTTAAGACAGATGGGTTGTGATTTTTTTCTAAGCTCACAGTGAGATAGAAACATCTAAACTTAGATGAAAAAGGCTATGTTTCAAAGATATTCAGAGAAAAATTCCACACAGCCTCCCTTTTTAACTGCTTATGCTTAAAAGCTTTACGCAAATTTTCCATAAGTCTACCTGAATTTCTCATTGTAGATTAACCCCCTTTCTTCATACTCTGTCCTCCATGGAGAAGAGTTACTATGCTCTGAATAATAACCTTTCATATATTCAAAGATCATCATTAAGCTTTGTTTTATTATGTCTCCAGATGAAATAAATTTCAACTCCTTTTAACTTCCCTCATAGGGCCTATTTTCCAACACTTTTAATCATCTTAATGGCTCTCCTTTGAACCTTTTCCAAGTTTTCCACAAACCTTATAAGCCATGCGGTCCGGAACTGGAAATAATACTCTAGTCAGGAAGGGTCTGACTCGTGCTGAGTATGGCACATTTCTATGAGCCACAAGATAATTTATCATTGTCATGGGGCTAGAAATGTTGTTACTCCATTTATTTGATTTCCTCTATATTTCAAAGAAAAGAATTTAAATAATGCCTTTCAAAGTCAAGATTGGATATTTCTGTCCATTTCTGATTCATTAATTTGTACTATGGAAGTAAAAAAAATATTTGAAAGAAAGACAAAGGAGTCTGAGACAATTATAGAAAATACTTTAGACCACATTCTATAATTATATTTCTTTCCTCACATTCAAATGAAAAAGTAGAATGAGAAGGATTTACTTACCAAATGTGCTAGTAAAAATCCTATGGTGAATAATAGTTCTTTTGGCGTTCTTTTAGATTCCATCTCTCTTGATGAATTATATTCCCAATATGAAAACTAAAATCAAAGAAAATAAAGAAAATACATTTAAAATTTTAAACCCAAATGGATTTACTTTGAATTGCCATTTGAAATGCAACAATGTACTTACATAATTGTTGAATTCATTATTTAAAAGGGATCATTTGAAAAAATCAACATGGACAAATGACCAAAGTTTATTTTTAAAACATAGGAGTGAAAAATTCAGGCTTTATCCTGCCAACAAATTTTATTTAACTGTCTTTAACCTCCTTCGTTTTTCCATTTTCTATTTGAAATCACTATTGAGTTGAGTATAGGGCCCTTAGTAGACAGTCACAGCTCAAACTGGGACAATGAAAACTACTACTGACTTCAAAGGCAATTCTTTCCCCATGCAAGGATGAACTTAGGCTATGCCTCTGGGATGTCAGAACAATCAGTTAATGAAGTCAGCGGAGTCAAACAACCAGTCAATTCAGCAGAGAAAAAAAGACAGTCAAACAACTTGTTTGACTTGTCCATTTGGACACAACAGTCAATGAGGTAAATCTGTACATTTGGCATTTGTGAAATCTGATGTACACCAGAAGTATGTGAATTAAGTATAAATGAAAATTAATAGAAGATAAGAACTATAGGATAATTGGATTTAGAGCTATAAGGGACCTGAGAGCTGATCAACTCAAACCTTTCATTTTATAGATGTGGAAATAAAGGGACACAGGAGGTTAAATCATTTTTAAAAATTGGTAAACTGAGTGTTCCCACAGACGATCTGAAGTTGAGACACTGATCTGGGTAATTCAGAAAAAGAAAACAATCAATTTTTTTTAAAAAAGGAAGGATTTTTTTTCTTCTGTCCTAGAATGCTTAGAAGACTATAATTGACTTTTTAAAACCAATCTGATTTGTTCACATTTACACAGTGGCAAAGGAAGAAGAGATCTCCTTAAGAAAAAAGTAATTGTTTAGTGGGAGTTCCTAGGTGTACATCCAGTTGCATTACTGAAAAGTAAGTTGAGAAAGTCCAGGGTTTCTTTGAAGCAGAGGCTTAAAAAAAATACATCCAGAGAAGATAATCTTGTGTGTTCCAAAAAAAGAACAAAGTCCACAGCCTGCTTCCAACTACCTTAAGCAAAACATCCTCTCTAGTTCTCACCCTCCCCAAACAAATCAAGTCACACCAGCATATAAGGAAAAGGCAATCTTTTAGCTGTGTTTAGTTAGCCAGGAGGACATCAACAAGGCAGCACAAATTCAGAGAAAAAGGCAAAATCAAATTGGCTGTCTTAAGTCAAATAGATGCACGTGTATAACCTATATCAGATTGCTTGTTTGTGTTGCGGAGGGAAGGAGGGAGAAAAATTTGGAACTCTTATTATGTAATTTTGTACAGAAATGAATAAGCCATTACTTTGGCATCCAACACTTAAATCTATATAACTTAAATTAATGCTATAATTGCTTAATCACCCAGTTCCCTTAGATTGTGACCATCCCAGTATACAAACAAAACCAAATCACAAACCTTAAAACTCTCCTTCATGATTATTTACATTTCTTTAGAATTCAGGATAACAGGATTATAGATTTAGTTAGGAAAGGGGACTTTGAAGGCCTAATCTGATCTTTCCTTTTAAGGAAGGGAAAACTGAGGTCCAAAAAAGTTGACTTGTCCAAAGTCACACAAGTAAGGTAGCAGATCCAGGAACTCAGAGCCTCTGAGTCCAAGTCCAGGGTTCCTTCCACTAACCCAATATTGTTAAAAAGTACCAACAACAGTTAATGAAGTGATGAATTTTTAACAATTTGTCATTCTAATTTTGAAAAGTTCTTTTAGAATAAAACTGTTAAATTTGTATATAAAGATCCTAACATCAAAAGACTGAGACAGTCAGTTGAACATCCACTTTGTGTAGGCTATGCTGGGTTCTGTGGGGAGTTCACAGCATCACTGGGAGAAAAAAATAAATACTAACAATTATGAACATTTGTATCCAGTTAAAAACCTGACTTTAGCTCTTCAGCCCTTGAAAGCTAATGGGGGTAATAATATAGAAACACACACACACATACACATACACACACACTCCTCACTCATTAAAATGATGGACTATATGTATCCTCAAAAAGATTATACCTTATTTTAGAGGAGATTTTTCTTTAACAAGACAAAATAATTTTTAAATATTGGTGTCATAAGAGACATCCTCTCTTATTTCATTTTCACAAGCCAAATTGGACCAAAATAGAGTTGAATGAAGAATTCAAAACTAGCTATCTCATATCTAACTTTTTAAGGGGATAGGCATTTCTCCCAAGAAAGAAAATCCTCCAGTAACAGCACTGGAAAAAAAAAAGGGTAACAAAACCCAAACCTAACCTATAGTCTTCATTTTACTAGCTGTACCACTCAGCAAGCTATGTGACCCTGGCTAAATCATTTGAAATCTTTAGACCTCAGTTTCCTCTCCTTTAAAGAGAAGGGAGACAGTCCTACTATCATCCAATTCACTAGGTCGTAGTGAGGATCAACAGAGATAATGGCATATAAAAGTAGTCTGAAAACTGTAAAGTGCTCTACAAATGTAAGGCATTACTATTATTACCACCATTTGGCAAACAACCAGTTAATTTCTACTCCCAAAGGCGTAGGAAATAGAATAGAATCTCAAAGGTGATGTGCTCACCTAAGACTCTGAGAATGAATTTGGTGGAAGGACATGGGATCAAGTGGGCTCTGCCACTTAACTATGGGAGCTTGGGGGAGTCATGCTGCTTCCTTGTTCCTCAGTTTCCTCTTATGTAAAATGAAGGGATTGGATTCGATTTCCTATACTGTCTTTTTTTGGATGAGATAGGTTTATTAAAGGGCATTTTAATAAATGCATGAACACAACAGGAAAAATTTAACTTTTCATAAGATAGTCTAAAATCAAGGGACATTTTGCAAGTGATTCAGCTATGATGAAGTGTCAGGAGTATGAACTTGAATTTCCTGGAATAAAATAAAATAAAGAATGAATTTCTTTGGCATTTAAAAGAGGGGGAAAACTGGGCAAAAAAGTCAAGCATTTTAAGTAATAATATTGAAAGTTAAAAATGAATTCGATTACTGGAATGCCGTTTAATTGCTAGACATCTCTTTCTCAAAGACTTTAAAAAAAAACTTCTTTTTTGGAGGGGGGAAGGCAAGGTAATTAAGCTTAAGTGACTTGCCCAAGGTCACATAGCTAGTAAGTGTGTCAAATGTTTGAGGCTGGACTTGAACTCAGTGCTCTATTCACTGTGCAAACTAGCTGCCCCCCCCCCAAATAACTTTTTCTATTGTTCAGTGTTCAATTGATGACATCAAACATGAAATTAGAAAGAATATCAGGCTCAAGAATGATTGTGATTATGTGGAAGTTGGGCAGCTGGTTAGAAGGGCAGCTGTGTAGGTGTACTCTGGTAATACATATTTGATGTGTATGATGCCCCCATCATTAGTTTAGACTTTTTGGCCGGGGGGGGGGGGGGCAGTAATATTCCTTTGATTCCATATTTCCAAGAATGAACTTTTCTAGGTGGTGCAGTGGATAGATAGAGCACTAAGTTTGGAATCAGAAAGACTCATCTTCATGAGTGCGAATTCTGCCTCAGAAACTAGCTATGTGACCCTGGGCAAGTCATTTAACCCTGTTTGCCTCAGTTTCCTCATCTGTAAAATGGACTAAAGAAGGAAATGGCAAACCACTCCAGCCAGTATCCTTGCCAAGAAAACCCCTAAAAGGGGTCACAAAGAGTAAAACAAGACTGAAACAACTAAATAACAATAATCACCTTTGTGTGGAATCAGTATCAGTGATATAAGCGAGAGAGGGTAGACTAATCTTAACAAGTCAATTGTATTCAAGGAGTATGGGCAGGGGAGACTGGAAGTACCAATGACTGGTAGGTGTCACATATGCCCCAATTCCTTGGAACCCTGTGCATTTATTATTCCTTTATGACTGAGGAACAGAGGCAGTGGTGAATACTGTTGGTCATTGGGAAAACCTTTTCCTTCCTGAAGCAGATCCTTCTGATAATGCCTTGTTGCTACTGCTATGTACTTGTCTCCTATTGTACTAAGCAACCACATCAAAAAGAGGCCCATTGAGCATAACTAGAAGACTTGATTTACATAAACTAGAATATAATCACAATAACTATCATTTACATGGTACTTCACATACATTATCTTATTCAATCCTCACAACAATCTTGTGAAGTGGTTGCCATTATTATCCCCATTTACAAAAGAGGAAACTGAGGTAGACAGAGGGTTTAAGACTCAAGGGTGGAAACCTGTGGCCTATCCCCACTCCTGGAGTCATTTACCCAGGATCATAGGGTAGCTGGATGGCACAATAGATAGGCCAGGGGTCAGGAAGACTCATCTTCTTGAATTCAAATCTGGTCTCATACACTTATGAGCTGTGTGACCTTGGGCAAGTCACTTAATCCTGTTTGCTTCTGTTTCCTCATCTGTAAAAAAAGCTTAAAAAGGAATTGATAAATCACTCTAGTATCTGACAAGAAAACACCAAATGGGGTCAGGAAGAGTTGGACAGGACGAAAACAATTCATCAATAACAAATAGAATTAGTATGCCTCTGAAGCAGGATTTGAACACAGGTCTTCCCTGCCTTCTGGAAGCTTTCTCTGCACTGTACCACCTAGCTACCTATTAAACCAGCCATTCAGGCTGCCCATCTTCATAAGCAAGGTTGATATTGCATCTATTTCCCATTTCCACAGCTTCTGAATGGGAAAAGTCCAATATATATATTTTTTAAAAGTACAACTACAAATCCTTATCTAAATATACAAATACCTGTAATGCCATGGTAATCACACAAGATATGGTAAAGGAATTCAATACATATTTATTGTCTGATCCCCTACTCATGTATGAAGAGCTAAACTATTCAAAAGAGAACAAAGGTCTTAATGCTTAACATTTAAGTTTTCTATTTTGACAACACTCTTTTTCTCATATTCCTCTGATTCCATATTTCCAAGAATGAACTTTATGTATAATCTTGCCAAGAACCCAAAATGTGAATCTTAAAAGAGTATTTCAAATAGCCTGAATAATTTTCAGAACGAGTCATTTACTTTGCTTTATTTTCCATCCTTTCTATAAAAACTCCTTGATTTATTAGCCTCTAGATGCAGCCCATGTCAGAGGTAACCATTTTCATGTAATAATCATATATTAACTTTATATAATGAAGCCATATTCATCCCTTACATTTTTCCAATATGCAATAACCTGAAATATTTTTTAAATCAACTTTAATGTAAACTGGCATGCTCACAATTTATAAAAACCAGAGTTGAGGTAAAGCCAGTGCTATAAATGCAGCCTTTAGTATTTTAATACCTAGACTGTAATCATAAATGGATTAAAAACAAATGTCAGTCTCGAACGTCAAGTGATGCAAAATGGATCATAAATATAGGGTACTCCTATCTTCAGGAGGGATTACAACCACCAGCATCTCCTATGGTCTATACTCTCATATTTTAGCTTTCAATTTCACTCTATTCAGCTATAAAATGTCCTTGTGGCATTGTGTAATTGGCAAATCTGTGTGCAGCCTAGGAACTCTTATAGAGGTGTGCTGTATTACACATATTGATGTTGGCCTGGAGATGGAAATGATTTTCCTTTTTGCAATCATGAAATATTTTCTACAAGCTTTAAAATTTTCTGCTGCCAAATGCAATATCTTCAAACACCCAAAGTTCAAAAACGTTAATACCTAATGTCAAACCCCCCAAATCATGCCAATTTGGGTAAAAAAATCAAATCAGCATAAGGTTTTTCAAGTCTAGACTCTCTTCCCTATTACCCTGTCCCCAAATGATGAATGAGTTTCACGGGTCAATAGGTTGATATCATTTTTACACTATAGGACATACTAATGCTTTCAAAATTGTTGCCCAATAATGATAGAGTCACTAAAAAATTATGAGGATTTATAAACCTGCCTTGTGGACCTATGCATCCTAAATTTGGAACAAACATCAATTTGAATGTGAAAGGGGTTTTAAAAGACCACATTTCCATGCTTTTGGAGGAGATTGTGCTCCTCCATCCTCCAAAAATAGCTGCTTAAACTATTCTTTTAAAATATATCCTGCGGAGACCACAATACTTTCTTTTATAACCCAGGGCAGTCTTCTTTTCTCCAGGCTAAATACTCACCATTCCTTTAAGACCTAGGTGATTAAGACAAGCTGATTGAGGCGCTCCTTAATAACACTCAATCAGGCTGATGAGTGTTCAGGCCACTTTTTTTCATGTAAGTGCTGACGTATTTTTATCTCAGGTAGAAAATTTTTTTTAAAAGGCTATATAGACCCACAGGCATACCTTTTAAGACTTATGGAACATAATATGATTCCATTCAATTATCCTAATCCTTTTTTTTTTCTCTCTCTCTCTTTTTTTTTTTTTTTTTTTTTTTTTTTTGCTTTTTGAAGGGGGAAGGGCAGGGCACTTGGGGTTAAGTGACTTGCCCAAGGTCCCATGGCTAGTAAGTGTTAAGTGTCTGAGGCTGTATTTGAACTCAGGTCCTCCTGACTCCAGGGCCCATGCTCTATTCACTGCACTACCTAGCCATTCCAATTATCCTAATTCTTATTGTCAGCATCTCCCAAAAGAAAATGGGCTGTGAATGAACTGTCATGGAAAAAAAAATACATTGCACAAACTGCCTGTTTTTGATTTTTGTCTTCAGCTTTGAAGTTTGTTTTTAAGTCTCTAACTATTTAATAATAAATTGCCATTGGGCAAACTTTTTTCAACTGGTTTTACAATGCAGGCCGAAGCTGTGGGAAAAACGCTGGATTTGGAATCAAAACCTGGCTTCCTCTCTTGTCTGCCACTTACTGTCTGTGTGACCTTGGGACAGTTGGGCGGCACAGTGGATAGGGTGCCCAGCCTGGAGTCAGGTAAGACTCATCTTCCTGAGTTCAAATCTGGCCTCGGACATTTACTAACTGTGGGACCCATGGTAAGTCACTTAGCCCTATTTGCCTCAGTTTCTTCATCTGTAAAATGAGTCAGGGAAGGAAATGGTAAATCACTCCAATATCTTTGCCAAGAAAACCCCAAATGGGGTTCCAAAGAGTCAGACACAAATGAACAACAATGACTGTGGTCATTTCACTTCCATTTTCTGACTCTGTTTCCCCACCTGTAAAAAGGATTTGAAGCAGATGACCTCTAAAATTCCTTCCAGGTCTAAGTTTATGATTCTCTAATTGTCTTGTGGAATTAAGAAGCAACCAATTTATTGACTTGGTCCGTATACTTATTCTAAGTCGGCAGACTTATTTAAAATGAATTAAATGAAAACAAAAAAATGAACTTTTTGCTACAATTTTGAATGTTTTCCTTTAAATATTTTGTTCATTTGGTTTAGAATCAGCTAGGGTTTTTTTTTTTCAAACATCAAAAGGGCTGATTGTTATTAGAAAATGAGGAGTATAGGTTCACTCCTTTAAATAAATTTGAAAACAAGGAATAAAATTCTATTTTAATCCTAAATCCACCTCTGCCTCTATTCGTAAACATGAATGGAACTTTTTGCTTTTGATGAAAACTTCACTCAGTAAGCTCTAAGTTCATGAAGTAGAATTACAACTGAGATAAGTAACATTCATCGAGTATGGGCAGTAGGTGGCAATTACAAATTCTATAGTCTATGTAAACTACAGATCATAATTCTCTGAAGTGATCAGGCTATATGTATCTCTTTCTTTTTAAAGCCCCATAGATATATAGTCCTAGACAAATGAAAGCCATGGTTCTAATGCAAATCTTTTGTATAAGGGACCTTACCAGATTAAAGAAGCAAAGAAAAATTTTCATGTTCTAAAATTCAGATTAATATTTAAGACCAACTTTAAATGTCTAGAAAACCTACTTTATGGCCCTTTAATTAATGGAATAAATTACTTCTATGGCTATCCAGAAACATACAAATAATAAATCAGATAGTATTTAGTATGGAAAGAAGATAATATAAACTCATGCTATGTATTCCATGGAAACAAAATAGTAAGCAAGATATTTTCATTAAATGATAAAATAAATAGCTATAAGAAACAGACCACTGCTGCACACATAGTAATATTTTCACATCACCCTTCAAGGATAAGAAAAAAAATGCTTTATAAAGAAGACAAATTTCACACTAAAGTAGAATTTGGATCACTGAAAATGTTTTTTTTTAATAGTATAATTAGGTGAATAGAATGCCAAGAATAGCCATGTAATGTTCTCATATTCTGCATTAAAGACAACTGATTAAAGTCATACCATGCATGTCTTTCTGGAATTAGTTCAACAATGAACTGTGACATTAAGCAACCAAATATTTTCCTCTTCTGTCTCATATCATGCTCATTATTTTCCAATCTATACCTCCCACTTACAAATTTATTTTATTCTTTAAAATAGTTCTTTGCACCAAGCTACTGATGAATAGCTTGGAGAAGGAAGACAGCTTTTGGTACTAAGATTCAATTACTGTCAATTGCCAAATCTAAATTCTACCTGTAAACTGGTCAGTGACATGGGAAACCTCACCTCTTTGAGAAGAATATAGAAATAAAGTAGCAACAATGCCTAAAGTATATAATTACCTACATAACATAAAAGATGCTGAAGAAATCCTTCCCTAATGCAAAATAATCTGCCCTTTGCAAAAAAGCATCTGATTATGAAATAACTACATTAAAATAAATTTCTTCAGCTTATGCACATCCTGTTTAACAGCAACAGTTGCTGTCAATATAATGGAATCTTAATCAAGTAAGACTGTTAGAAGAAAAAGAATACATCTTAGCTAGCCAATATACATTTATTAAGTGCCTACTCTGTGTCCTATCACTGTCTTAAGGGTGAGGATGTGTAAACTTACACAGATCTACTGCAATTAACAAAAAGTGTATTCTGCCTCAGGTTTTTGTTTTTCAAAATTGATGTTTTTGTTCATGCAAAAAAAAAAGTGATCCCATTAAAGATTTCTTACATGCTAAATACAGACAAGATAAAAAGTGCCCCATAATCAAGGCAACCCTCTCATTTCAAGTCATCCAAACCTTTATTACCAAAGTCATAATTAAGTCCCTATTACATTTATCTCCACAGAACATCAACGGCAAATGTAAAAAGACTTGCAGGTTGTGAGGATCAAACCTTGTTTCCCCCTTTAAAAAGGAAAGAAAGGGCAACCACAAATCTGTTAAGCTCTCTCTACATCATTTTTTTTTTTTACATTAAAGTCCTCTATAAATGTCAACCTTCAATAGAAAGGATAGCATATGTTTATGTAACATTTATGAAGCTTTTGAAAGCCCCTTCTACCTCTCTCCCTGGCTACAATTCTTTTCTGTAATTGCAGAGACTAAACTTATTAATATGAGAGGCTGTTTCCAGCTGCTAAAATCAGTAAGCAGCTCAGCAATCCTCAATCCTGGATGCCCATAGGAACAAGCATCCTGGCAGCTCTCGCGTGCAGTTATTTGGGGTTATTTCCGAAGTGACCACTAACACAGCAGAGATCACGCGTTTGGAGACAGTCTAGGCAATATTCTCAAATTTTCTCTGCCTTTTACCCATATCTTGGAGCATTCAACAAAGTCTTTGGGACAAACCCATGCTTTTAAAGACAAAGTAACCTTCCCTTCCAGAAGAGAAAAAATAAAGTTTTCCCACCCCTCTCTCTGGCTCGGAGGTCCTTCCTTGCCCTACCGGAGTTAGAATCCCTCAGTTTTCCCCCTTTCCCGAAAGACTCAGCGATCCCCCGGCCTTCCTTCTTTCCCAAAGCGCCCTAACATCCAGTGAGCGCTCTATGTCTCTCCAAAGCCAACCACACTCACACCTTCTGCTGCACTGGATGTGCGCTCTTACCGCAGGCGATCATGGGTCACCGCCCGCCCCTCGCAGGCAGGACAGCCCTTCTCCTCCAGCCCCAGCACAGTGGGATCGCCTGAGGGTGAGCATAGCACAGAGCAGAGCAGGGCTGAGCAGAAGCCTAAACGAGGCGCCCATCCCGGGGCAGCTCACCTTCTCCAGTCCCTCGGAGGCCCCTCCCAGAGCGCACTCCTCCTAGCCTGGCTCCCTACTTCCCCTCCGAGGCCCGCCAGGGTCAAGCCCCACGCAGCTCTGCGCCAGGTTGAACTGCTCTGGGCTAGAGGGCAGCCGGGACTCGGCGAAGGAAGGAGAGGCTGGTCCTGGGGGCTTGGCCCTGGCAGCTGCCGCTCCAGGCTATATCCTCTGCACAGCGCCCTCCCGTAGCCCGGGCAACAGCCGCCGCCACTGCCACCGCCTCCGTCTCCCCAGTCCTTCCAGGCAGGCTCACTCTGCACAGCTCCGCCCTCCTCTCCTGTACTTTCCTGCCTACTCCTCCTCTCCTTTGCAGGCCCAGCCCTCTTCTTCAGAGCCAGCCAGCCTGGCCTCTCCAGAGACCCCGCATTCACTATAGGGGCACTAGCGCCACTCTGCACCCCCCTCCCCCCTACATTCTCATCTGTGCCCCGCACCTGCGCCGAGGTGCTACCTTGCTCCATCCTCACTCCATCCGCTATCGGGGGCGCTAGCAGCAGCTCACCACCGTTGCAACACTGGGGGGTAGTGAACCTCGTACTCTCCTTCGTCAGGGTCTGAGGAGGGGTCAGCAATAAACTTCCTCCTAGGACGCCGGAGAGGCACTGGAGTAAGCAACCCCAAGCAGCAGGTAATAGCAAACTGACAAGGGCTTTATGGTGGGAAGAAGGGAAGAAAGGTTGTGGGTGAGGGAAAAGAAGGGAACACACATTTATCAAGCACCTATCATGTGCCAGGCACTGTGCCATGCCCTTTACAGAGATCTCATTGGATCCCAGCAATAACCCTGGGATAGGTGAACCTCAAATCTCATTTTCTAGTCGAGGAAACAGGTAAACAGAGGTTAAATGACTTGCCCATTATCACACAACTAGGAAGAGTCTGAGTTTGCTGACTCCAGACCAAGGTTCTATCTCCATTTCTGCCACCTAACTGTCTAGGCAGAAGGCTTCTCTTCGGCTCTTAACATTTCCCCCATTTAATTCAACAAATATGTATTTAAATGTGTACTGTGTTCAGAGAACTACTGGCCACTGGGGGAAATAAAAAGGTTATTTTTACTGCCCTCATGAAGCTCATACTCTAATTAGGGATAAGACACAAACACAAATAACTAAGTTTAGTTAAAAACAGTCCTTTCCCCAATGTCTAGGCTCCTTCTGAAAAAACTCAGATTTTCCCTTGCCAGGCTTCAGATCTCACTACGCTGTGGGTCCTATCCTAGCAAAAGCCCAAGTATTGCATTTGGACATCGTTGATTAAGGAAAGCCCCTACATGCAGCCACTATAGGCAGATGTGTGGGCCATGGAAGAGGAGCAGCGCAGTGGGTCTCTGCTATGTATGCCTCCTTAATTCTACTGCCTTTCCTCTCTAGGTTACTTACAATTCATTCTAGCCCAACGGGTTTGTTTGTATGTAGTTGTTTGAAGGGTGTCCCCCATTAGAATATGAGTTCCCTGAGGATATGGACTATCTTTTACCTTTCTGGGTATCCCCCTGTTTAGCACAGTGCCTGGCTCATAGTAGGCACTTAATAAATGTTTACTGTCTAAATATTTGTTGAGTCACTGGCTGGTTGCCTGAAGATGATGACTTACTACCACCATACAAGGAAATGATGAGAATTCAGAAGAGCCTTTCATAATTATATGGCTTATGAGGATCATGGTCTTATGATACAGACCATTCAAAGGCCAGCTAGTCCAACCCCCTCATTTTACAGGTGAGGAAACTGGGCTGAGGAAAGCTAAGCAATGTTTCCATTGCAACCCAGATACCAAGTATCTAAATGGACATTTGAACCTATATCCTCTGACTCCAGGTTATTGCTACTTCCATTGTACCATACTGCCTCTCCTACATTTATAGCTTACTAAGTAATTTTAAATATGTACCCATAGCTGAGAACTATAGCCTCCTATTATGGAGGACCCGAGTTCAACCTTGTAGATTTTTCAATAAATATAATCAGTTTGCCTTTACCTCTCGGGGCTCAGAGAATATCTGAATTAGGCTAATTTCTAGTTTTCTAAGGTGTCCTTATTTCCCTTTCAAACTCCATACTAACAAGGAATCGAACATAGAACACATTTATTAATTCATTCATGAAAACAGAAAGGATGTGTACAGAATCCATACACAGTAAAGAAAGAGCAATCCCCTTAGTGTGTTCCATGTTCTCAAGGGACCTACATCATGGCTAGTCTGATGGTGACATCCTATCATCCCACCGTTAATCTTTCCCCACTCCACTCTCCAAAGCACAGAAAGAACCCTCCCCGGATCTTCACAGTCTACATAACTCACAGTACCAGTTAAAGACATTATCTAAATTTGTTCTTCCACTTTGTATCTGTGTGGCTTTTCTTTCCTCTTTCCTTTCCAGCCCCTTTTCCGATGCTTGTCTGGATGATCTTTCTTCCTTGTTCCAGTTCAGTTCTAGCTCCTGTTGTGAACCAGAAACGCCTCTGTTTAATTTTTTTAAACCCTCATTATTATTCTGCTGCTGCCAACTTGTGTTTCTGTATTAGATTTTGTCTACGAACTCTTCACTTTTCCATTGCTTCTGCATTCACCACCTCCATATTGCTGCTTCCACCATTGCTAAGTGTTTCCCTTTCTTTTGGAAACTGGCCAGGGCCAATATGCCTTTGGTCTAGTTAGGATATCTCCATCCCCTTTGTTAGTCAGATTTACAGCTGCACCCAGACTGCACACATAAAAGCCCCTCAGGTAGCTATGAAGATCTTCATTCTCAACCTTCACTCTTAGCTAAATTGAATAAATTCCATTCACCTTTTCCTAGCCTCAGAGTACAAGTAATATGCTCCAATATGATCAGTACCTTTAAAAAAAAAAACTAATCTCTTTGAGGTTGGTTTGAACACTAAGCCTTCATTCACTTTTCCAATTCCCATCATCTCTCAGTGCCACAACTCCCAAGCCATGCACATTATCAGAGATTTGAAGAAACCTGAAGAGAGCACCAGGAACCTAGAAGGTAAAGGGGGCAAAGCTGGAAGTCATTGCCATCAAACTTGAGACAATGGCAAAAATCTGCTTCCTCATTTCCATGACCTCATTTGATCCTTACAACAACCTTGTAGGAGAGGAAGGGACATTGTTACCTTCAGTTTAAAGAAGAGAAAGCTGAATAGGTTACTTGTGCAAAGTTATAATAATAGACCAAGCCTGACCTAGATGCTAAGTCTTCTGACTCTGTCCTTTCTACCATATTCACTCTTCATTTTGGTTGGAGTAGTTATATGGCCAAATATATGCATAGGGGATGTTAGCCTGGCATAAATATGAAGGGCAGATTAAAGAAGGAAATAAGAATTTATTAAGTGCCTAATCTCTTCCAGGCACTGTGCAAAGAGCTTTACAAATGTTATCAGATTTAATCTTCACAACAACCCTGACAGGCAGGAGCTATTATCATCCCCATTTTACAATTGAGGAAACTGAGGCAGACAGAGTGAAAGTGACTTGCCCAGAATCATATCATTTAATAAGTATCTGAGGCCAATATTTGAATTCAGATCTTTCTGACTCTATCCCCAGATCTCTACTCACTGCACTATCTAACTGATGGGGAACAAGTAGAGGCAAGCCTACCTGGGAGAAGGTGATTGCAGTATTACAGGTGGGAGGTAATGAGGAACAGTACTAAGTGTGGTAGCATTGGGAAAAGAGAAGAAGGGACAAATGCAAGAGATATAGCCCAGGTTGGATTAAAAATAAGTGAATAGGAGAAGTATGAGTCAAAGATAGCTCAAAGGTTGTAAACATGAGAGACTGGATGGATTAATGGTAATGCCACTGATGAAGTCAGAAGGAGGTACAACTTTGAAGGAGAAAATAATAAGGTTGGGTTTTGTACACAGAGAAATTGAGGTGTGTTGGTGATAGAATCAAGGTAGAAAAGTTCTGTAGGCAGCTGGAAGTGCAGATGTGAAACTCAGGAAGATAAAATTTGGGAATCATCTGCAAAAAAGTGATAGCTGAACCATGGGAGCAAATGAAACTACCAATGGAAAGAAAAAATAAGGCCAGAACTTTGGGGAACACCCAACTTGAGGATGAGGATGCAGGAAAGGAGACAAGAGAGGGCCAGAGAAGGAGAAGAAACAGAAGAGAATATCCAGAAAGAGAACCATCAAGAGTTTAAAAATGCTGCAGAGAGGTCAAGGAAGGAGAATCTGGTGAGGAGAGAGAGAGAATACCATTGGATTTGATTATAAGGGGGAAGTTTTGTTAGTTGTGGGTGCAGAAGTTGTATGGAAAAGGGGTGAGGGGAGAATGGATAGTGAAGAAATAGAAACATTGGATATAGACAATATTTTCAAGAAACTTGCAGTGGAAAAGAGAGAAGATTCTGGATAGTAACTGAATAAGGTAAAAATGTCAAGGAAAGGCCCTTTTAGGACAGGGAAACCTGACCTCGCCTGTAGTCACATGCTTTGCCCCATTTGACTGCGTTTCCTCCCTGTTCCAAACCATAAACAGACTATGATCATTTTTACATCTGTGCCTTTTGGTTCATAATTTCCCCTGCCTGAAATAAATCTTGGTCCCATTGATATCTCTGAATTCCAATTGCATTTATAATTACAAAAAGTTTAGCAGTTCATCTCTAATTGTTTCAAATGGGCTCATTTTGTCTCTACCTAGAAGACTGGAAGTTCCTTGAGGGCAGATCATGTCTCACATACAGTATCATCAAGTACAATACCAGGCACATATAAATAGATGTTGAGTCAACACATATTTGCTGTTCAGTCTTTTTAGTAGTGTCTAACTCCTTGTCATGCCATTTGGGGTTTTCTTGGCAAAGATTTCTTTGCCATTTCCTTCTTTAGCTCATTTTTACAGATGAGGAAACCAAGGCAAACAAGATTAAGTGACTTGCCCAGGGTCATACAGCTAGTAAGTGTCTGAGGCCAGATTTGAACTCAGGAATGTGTCTTCCTGACTCCAGGCCCAGCACTCTATCCACTGTGTCACCTAGCTGTTATATAATTAAATGTAAGGTAACTAATAACATGGAGTTAACATTTATACATTATTTAGAACTCATCTTCTAATAAAATACCCTCAAATAAAAGAGCATTTTTGTGTTACATACATCTGGCCTTATTTAATTTTGAAATGCCATGTTATTTGTGGCAGTATTTCTCTACCAAATTATCTTGCACATTATATCTACGTATGGTTTATATTTAAATATTATTTTATATATGTGTGCACACATATATATGTAAAAATCATATAGATGATTTACCTAATTCATTCATTCATTCAACAAACTATTGAATGAACTGTGCTACAGTGAATAGAGCCCCAGGCCTGGAGTCAGGAAAATATAAGTTCAACTTTGGCCTCAGATATTTGCTAGCTGTGTAACCTTGGGCAAGTCAATCAACTCTGTTTGCCTCAGTTTCCTCAACTGTAAAATGCACAGGCACAGTCATTGTGAAGACCAATGAGATAATAATTCTAAAGCACATAGAATGGTGTCTGGCACACAGTCATTACTATATAAATGTTTGTTATTATTATTATTATTACGCATCTATTATGTGCAAAAACTTTGCTAAGTGCTAGGGATACAAAGGTCAAAATGAAACAATATCTACCCAAAAGTAGTTTATACTCTAAAGGAAACAATACATCCTCTTATAAATAAATGCAAAATAGACACAAAATAAATCCAAAGTAATGGGGGTGGAGCCTAGCAAATGGGGAAAATAGGAAAGGTTTTCTAGAGGAGGTGGATAGAGATCCAAAGAGGCAAAAATGAGGGAGAATGTTCCATGGGGCGCAGCCTGTGTGCAGAATCTGGAGAGGGAGTGTTGTCAGGGACTCGTGGCTAGGACAGTTTGGCTGGAATAAAGAGTGCATGAGAGGGAATAATATATAATAATCCTGGAAAGATAGATTGGAGAAATATTGTGACTGCATCCAATGCATTGGAGATCAGACATATTGCCAAGTAGACCTATACACATGTGCGTGTGCACATATGTATGCACATGCAAACATATATGTGTACACGTAAAACATATGTAGAATAGGAAGGCTGCTTTGACATTATACTTTACCTATATGATATCTGCTAAAGGAAATGATGCAAATAAATATGTCATCATTTAGAGCACAGTGTTGTTCAGTCATTTCAGTTGTGTCCAACCTTTTGTGACCCCATTTAAGGTTTTCTTGGCTAAGATACAGGAGTGGCTTGCTATTTCCTTCTCCACCTCATTTTTACAGAAGAGGAAACTGAGACAAACAGGGTTAAGTGACTTGTCCAGGGTCACACAGCTAGTAAGTATCTGAGGCCATATTTGAACTCAGGAAAATGAGTCTTTCTGACTTTAGGCCCAGCATTTTATCTATTGTACCTAGCTGCTGAGAAGTTACTCCTCTAAAAAAAAAAATCTCTGCCTCACCCATTCCTGGATGGTTAAACTCATGTACCTTTTATATGAAAAAAAAAAAAAGGATATTCAGATTTAGTTTGTTCTACTCTTTCTGTGGTAGAGGAGTTAGAAGTTAGAGGTTAGGCTGGAATCATCTTTGGTTTGTAGGTTAGAAAAGCTTCCTGTGCTTCCTCCCTTTTCCTCATTCTTCTCCCCTCTTGCTTTTCTTTTTCTAATCTCTGTCTATTTAAAGGAAGGAGTATGAGGTAGCAGCAGAAATCTGTGTTATGAATGTGAACAGAGATTGTCCTCTCTGGAAGTTCCAACTTCCTTTCAACTCTGATAAAACCAGTTTCTCCATGTTTCACTTTAGATTGAATGAATTCTTTCAAAATCACTTCTTTCCCTTCCTCCAACAGAATGCCCCAGGTGTGAACTTTGTGTTTTTATATCTTTGTGGATGCCTGTGGCATCTTCATCTCCTCTTGGGGGACCTTTTTTCCCCAACTCACAGGGGAATGAATCAGGCCAACCAAGTGGCCTGACCAAGGTATAGTTCTACCCTGAAAAAGAGGGCAAATAGGTTTAAACTCTATAACTGGTGATATTTGTTAGACCTTATTTGTGTCCTATACCTGCTCTTCAATTTATAGAGATGCTGGAGGGCACTGAGAGGTTGTCAAGAAGCAGTTTTGTACTGGTCTTCCTGCATCCTTGAGGCCAACTCTCCGTCCACTGTACCACACTGTCTCTGGATTGTGTGATAACAAGCAGAATTACAGTACCCATAATTACCTGTTATTAAAATATAATACACAAAAGTGTTATAAGCTGTGATCATTAAAAGAGATCTGAACCATGTTAATTTTTGAAAATAAGCTTGTTGCCATTTTTTATTACCTTTAGTAAAAATAAAAGAATTTATTGTCAATCTATGTGATCCTTCATAATAATCAAATACCAGTTGTGGATGATGACTGTTTTACCTAGATAATGTTGTGTATAGGTCTTAAAAATTAAAGTTAATAAGCAAAGTACCCACATTACATTAACTGGCACTGGCAAGTACCTTAATACATTCCTTATCTGGAATATTTGCTTTTTCTGCTTAGGCATTTCATTTTCAAGAAAGAAAAAAGGAGGAAAGGCTACTAAAAAGCATTCTCAGTAATGTGGAAAGTTATTTTTAAGAATTATAAGTGCTTCCATATATGGAACAGATAATGAGATTTGTCCACAAATGTCTCACAATAATATCGATGGGAGTTTTAGCATATGCAGCCAAAACTTTAAGCTAGTGTTAGAATGTCTGGGGAGCTCACTGGAAATATTTATGAAAACTCCAAATTCTCCTTAAAAGAGAAAGTTGGCTAAATACAATTTCCCATTAGCGGCATTTAGAAAATTCACAAAAACTATTTTAAATGTGGTGATAAATCACCATAATGATAATATTTTTAGAAGGCATACTTTTGCTTGCCTTGCTAATCCTTCTAACTTGGTGTATTTGATACTCCCGGGTAGGAATGTAGAAACCGATTCATGTAGTAGAGATGCAAAAGGGGGATAGTTGAGAAGTAATTTGGAGTTACCATGTTGATAGACAAAAGTGCTTGACATAGTTGTCTCAGTAGCAGAAAATGCAGGCCAAGGGAAGTTGCTATCTTTATATCTCAAAGATTAACATTGTTCTCCAGCCGGCTACACAATACACTTGTTATAACAGTTGTTAGACAGTTAAGCTACTCACTATGCTCTCTGGTACATTCACCACCACCACCACAACACACAGCCAGGGCAATCTTTGAGTAGTTATTAATCATGGTGTACTTTTGTAACTGAGAATTGCTAGCTCATTGACATGGAAACCTATAATTAAAGCTCTAGCCAATTGTTCTTTTTTAAACATTGTGACTTGCTTAATTTCTCAGCCTAAGGCTGTGTCTATACAAAGTCAGCAGTTATTTATTTAATTTAATTAATTCAGGTAAAATGGATTGGGGAAGGGGAGACCCGGATTGCCTTCTCTGGCCCTCTGGCCTGAATTAACCACATATTTGCCAACTATTTTTTTTTTCATTTTGTTCTGTGTAGACAGCTCAAGTTTGTTATAATGAGATTAACAAAAGAATAAATCACTATGTGAAACTGAAAAGGGGAAAAAATGACCCAGACAATCCTGAGGGCCAGGGCAAAATATATCTTCAGGTTTCTTTCTCAATTGTTACTTCATAGCCCTTTCTTTGAATTTTCTTCGTACCCTGGTGTAGTCCGAAGTACATTAAATAAACCATGTGAAAACAAAAAGTGATGCTCTGGGAGGTCATGGTCATAATTTGTTGCATTGTTAGGAGAATAAAAATTTAAATACCTCTTTTGGCACCAGTAAAAGCAACAGTTAAGACTGGAAGATTAAATTCTTACTGACAGCCCTTTAAATCACAGTCAGTTTGGCATGGTCTTAAATAACCTCCACTGACAACTATCGAAGTAGGAAAATCAAACCTACAGTGCTAATTGCCCTCCTCCTAATATCAGGCAGCTGCTTTACAAAGGAATGCAAATTAATTGGTTTGGAGAAATTAATGATAGATGAAATTGGGCCTCATTAGGCCATACTTACTTCATCAGAATGTCAGGGTAAATGGTAACTGGCCCTATCACCATTTAGCATTATCTTGTTTTTTTTATTCAACACAAAATAGAGTATTGTTATGTTAACTGAATATTCTGCTCAAATAAAACAAGGACTGGGATGAGGGAGACATTTTTTAAAGAATCAATGGGGAAAAACACTGGTCTCTCCATTATTTCATAGTGCCTTTTAGTGATTATGTAGAAAATGAAAAGATTTCACATATTTTGGTACTTAGTGAACAGATAAGGTACTTGAGACTGTCTTGTTTTGCTAATAATTAACTTTCTCTTTTCAAATTCAGTTCATTTGCATGGCTTAGATTTACTATAGTGAGCCTTAACTGAACTTGAGTGAAACTCAGACTTATATTTTATGTGAAGTCCTGGGTGTTGACATTCAGATAACTTTCATAAACAACTGGCAGCAGCTATCACTGTGCATTTGAATGCCAATTTGGTAATTAGTATAAAACATTTTTTGAAATCTTCTTTTGAATGGGTCTTGATCTTTCAAAAGGGGACATAATATCCATACAGGGTATGGATAGGGCAACCTGAATTCACTTTAAGAAGAAAAAAAATATTTAGTTTTACACATCAAAAGCTTGAATAATTAAATGTTTTTCAAAGATTCTTGGCAAACTACAGTAGAATAGATAATTGTAGTGTTTATATGTATATATGTATAAATATTCACTTAAACACATATATTATATGTGATGTGTGTATATATGAGTGTGTGTATACAAAAGCACACTTGAGCAAAATACACAGTTTATTCAAGAGATTTAATTTGCTCTTTTATATAAGGAATAAGTCATTTGCTTTAGGTAAATTTTCCCTGCCTTAAAAAAAAAATCAAATATTGTGATTTATAAACAAAAACTAAAACGAGCCCAAATCCTTCAATCTATAAACTTAATCTACATATTTAAAACTACATCTATTTGTGTGAGGTATTCTGGTGCTTCTGCTGCGTGCCCAAGTAGTCACAGCCATTTACTTTGGCTAGCTGAACTTGTCTTTTCTGCTTGCTTGCAAATAAATTTTTCACAGCAAATTGTGCAAACATCCCACTACAAACAATGCTCTCTGCATAAATCAACTATTACATTTCCTCTGACACTCATAGTTACAAGGGTGGCGTTGCATTCGACAGGCAGATTTTGTTTCGAGAGGGTTAAACTTATCTGCTCCTAACACATCCACACACACACTCGAATTAATAACAATAATGATAGTAAATACAGCTAATAAAAAGCCTGCAACAAGATATAAAATGTAGTACCTGCAACGTGCTGAAATCTCTCCAGTCTCCGCCCTTTCAGTAATTTAGTTTCACACTGGCACCACTTCTGTACCAAATGCTCCTTCCTCCCCCAAAAATGTGTGTCAGCACAAGCCCGGACGAAACTCCAAATCCAGGAAAATAAAATTAACCGTGCAGATCAAAGGCAGACGAGCACGGAGACCAAATGCCTGTAATCTGATCAGTGATCAGATGCCATTACATCAAAGGCACTGCTAAGTTGTTTTGGCTTTTTTTCTTTTTAAATATATGTTAAAAAGAAAATTCTCTTTTCAGCAGGTAGTTACCTCCCCGCCTTCTGGTTCTTAATGGCTTTGTTAAGTGCTGCTCACTTTGGTTTCTCCCCTCGTTTCTGGGCCGGGGGAATGCTGAGGATTCCTCCCTGGCTCCCCCGAGTTGAGTGGCTGGATCTGTAGCTTTTTCAGTTCCCAAGCTGTGTTGTGGATTGTGTGTTGGGAGTTTTTCCTAGTGCCAGCGGGTTGTGCTTTATCCCTTTCATCTAGGCGAACTGCAGATCCCATGACATCATTCAACGCTGTGGGACTGGTAGGAGAGCTATAATTCAGCCTGTGGGGGAATACAGCGAACAAGCGAGAGAGGAACTAGAGTTTGCAAGATTTCTAATCAGGTTAGTCCATTGTAACCAGCACAGGACTCATTTCAAAGTTCCTGTTATCTGCTTCCTAGGGAGAAGGGAGAGAGAATACAGCCAGAGCTTTTATGTGTGATAAGATCCCGATAAGTGCCAAATATGAGCATTTAAAAGCTTATCTTTGACAAAAATCACCGTTCCCACAAAGACTAGAGTATCCGACATTCAGAACAATTTAATATAGCTGCCAAGTAATTATGAAAAATGCCTCCAAATCGCCAGATGGGCTGGGTGAATGGCAACAATAGCAACCCAAGTGAATGGGAAAGAGGTCTCTAAGAATTCAAGCAAATTATCCTCTTCTTGAAAGTCAAAATGGAAGAAACCCATTATCAATTAGAGAATGGCATTCCAAATTAAACCGAGGCTGTCTGAACAAGTAATTAAATCAGCAGACAACAGTCTCTTGAATTCTGTTCTCAGATCTGCCATCAACTCACTGGGTGACCCTTGGCTTGGACTCAAGCTTGTCTTTGCCTTAGTTTCTGATTTTGTAAATTAGATCTAACAACGCCTCCTTATGCTCAGTGTTATTAAGCTTAATTCATTAATACTTGTTAAATATTTTAAGATTTTCACATGATATGTAAAGGCAGAGTACTTTCACATGCAATGATGGTCCAAGGACATGTTTTCATTTGTCTTTCTGGAGTGATTTTACAGCTACTCATTGGTAAAAAATAATGTTGCTGTTGAGTCATGTCGGACTCCTGGCAAAGGTACTGGAGTTGTTTGCCATTACTTTCTCAAGCTCATTTTACTGATGAGGAAAGTTAAGCAAATGGGATTAAGTGACTTGCCCAGGGTCACACAGCTAGTGAATGTCTGAGTCACCTAGCTGCCCTTTATTTTAAAATTTTATTTATTTAAATGCAATTTATTTAGTGCTTTAAAGTTTGCAAAGCACTTCTCAAATATCTCATTTTATCCTTATAACTTCTCTGAGTAGTAGGTGCTCTAATTATTCCCATTTTATAGATGAGGAAACTGAAGCAGGTAGAGGTTAATTGACTTGCCCAGGACACAGCTAAAAAGTGTCTGAAGCAGGATTTGAACACAGATTTTCTGAGGTCTGGTCTTTTTATTCACTGCACCACCAAGATGACAGACAGTTCTCTTAAATTGCACCTAGAATTTTAAAATCAGAGACTTTTAATAAATGAAAAATTAAACTCAATACTCTGCTTTAGTTCAATTCTCCAATGCCAATCTTGAATGAGTATCTAAAATGCTTTCACATTATATTTCTTTTTCCTTTTGTTTATTTCTTACAATCTATGCACAAAAACTCATGATGGCCTAATTTGACTTCTCTGTGGTCAGATATGAAGTAAGATAATGTGGTATTATAGAGAATTTAACTTTTATATGGCCATGTTTTCTTTTGTAACACAGTACCAGGCAACAACAAATTGTGGTTTCAAGATCATAGGGTCATAGATTGAAAGCTGGAAGGGACCTGTTGGGTCATCTAGTTCAACTCTCTTATTTTACCAGTGAGAAATTGGAGATCAAGAAAGGTGACTTGTCTGAGTCTCTCTCTCTCTCTCTCTCTCTCTCTCTCTCTCTCTCTCTCTCTCTTTCTCCCTCCCTCTCTCACTCTCTCCCTCCCCCTCTTTCTCTCTCTCCCTTTCTCTCTCATTCTCTCCCTTTCTCTCTCAAATCATGATGGGAAGGGAATTATTTTGGTTTGCAAAAGAAAAAAATCCAACTTAAGAAAATACATTAGTGATATTTTTGCAAAACTGAAAGGGAAAAGTAGAATTTGATTCTTTCCTCTTTGAGAGCAAGAACTATCTCCTGCCTTTCCTAGCATCTCCAGGTTTACCACAGTGCTTGACACATAGTGAGTGCTGAATCAGTGTTTATTGAATGACTATCTTTCCTCCCTCATAGACTAGCTTATTTCTTTGTAGAATCTAGAAATGAAAGAGATCTAGCTAAATCTTCTCTTTTACAAATGAGGAAACTGAGGTCCAGACAGGTCAGGTGATGTGCCTAATGTCGTACTGGAATTCAGTTTCAGGTCACCTGTCTCTAAATACTCTGACTTTTTTTTTCTTTACTAGGTACACCTTTTGTTATGTAATACATTTTAGAAGATGTAGTTTTTAGCAAGGTAATGTTCCAAATTTGCATAACTTTAAACCAAAAATATATTTTCTTTTTTTAAAATCACTAATATACTTTGTTTTACATTGACTTCATTTGCAAATCCATCACTCCTCTCTTCCTTGGAGAGTTATCCTTTGTAAGAAAAAAATCTTTCAAAGAGAGGAAAAAAAAAAACCCAGAAAACCTAACCATGGTTCTCCATCTCTGTATAAAAGGGAAGAAGGTACATTTTCTCTCTCATTATCAAGACTATGTTTGAGCAAAATAATTAAAAAGAGGCAAGTTTTGTTGTTATTGTTTCCATTTACACTTTTGTAGTCATTGTGTATATTGTTTTCCTGGTTCTGCTTGCTTCATTTTGCAATTGATTCATACAAATCTTCCCATACTTCTCTGTATTCTTCATTGTTTTGTTACGGTGCAGTAACATTCCTGAATAAATGGACACCTACTTTGTTTCCAGTTCATTGCTTCTACCCCAAAAAAGAGGGGAGAAAAAAGTCATTCAAGACATAGTGAGAAGCCCAGTATTGTCTGTAATGTAAGAATTCATTTTCAAAGTAACTTAAAAATCAAGCCAGCCTTTCCTTGTGGACATAATGTGACACATTCACAATCAGTGTATTCTTGGAGTTACTTTTCATGTATGATGATGGTTTTGATTGCTAATCCACGTGCCCTCAGTGGCTTAATGCCCCTTGCAAGCAATGACAAACATTTGCAAGATGATGGCAAAATTTAGAGCTATAATTTTTTGGCACAAAATTGAGTGACATTAAAAGTCTGTCTTACATATGCAAGGATTGAGTTTATGACTGGCCTCATTAGTACCACATTCCAAGCCAACTGAACAGACCCATTGTTGGGATGTTGCTGGTCTCATTGTTCTTTTTAGTTGGTGCATTGCAATAAAGAAGACTTGGGAGAAAAACTTGCCCCAAAGTACCTTCGATGAGCTAAATTCTGTTGGATAGCATGGTGACAGGAACAACTTATATGCAACATATAAAAAGTTCTCCCCTTTTAAGAAATTGAGCTACTGTCTCAAACTAATTGTTTTAAATCTCTGTGTCTTATACAATTAACTTCTCTTTCTCTTTTCAGTAAGTTGTACTTTGGTTGCTTTGCCCCCACTTTCTATGCTAATTTCTCTTCAAAATTTGAAATATACTTCTGCCACTTCTTTACTATAACATGTTAGAGGTTATATGAATTATGATGACAATGAGTTATTGGTTCAAGTTGTACAAGTTGTTTTGGTATTGAGTTTTGCTGCTCATTAAATTCACTATCAACTTGTGAATAATGTGTGGTCCTCTTTTCTCTTTACTAAGGATGTTTTATGGATTCTATGACAAAATACTTGTGTAATTGGAGACTGGCACATATCTAGGGTACATCAATGTCTGCTGACGCAATTTTCTCACGTGGGAGAGGCTGAAGAGCTTGCTTCAGGTGGAGTCATGATAATGCATAATGAAGTACATTGGAGAGACAGTGGAGTATGTGTAGATATTCTGTAACTGGCTCTGGTTGGAGAGCCCTGAAGTGAATATGAAGCTCTTTGATTGGCTGTGGAGACATTCAAAAAGTCCTGAGTCAGTCCTGGTTTGATATCTTTGATATTTCATTTGGCAACTCCATCTCAGTGGATGTTTTTGATTCCTTCACTCATAGCAGTCAGTGAAGGATGATGCTGTAAGGAAAGAGGCCTCAGGACTTCTTCTGAGGCCATGTGGCCTTGTGAATATAAGCTTGAGTTCTTGGTTGACCTTGGAGTTTGTTTTTCCCATTTTAGGTGAAAGGAGAATGAGTTATGCAGCCATCTCCACTTTGATGCCCCAAGGACCAAGGGAGTAACTTCACAACCTAGCTTAGTGGTAGCTGAGACAAGGACTCTGGTGATGCCATATTTTGATGTGAACTTGACAGGAACAATGCTATATGGAAACTGGTCACTTTCCCCCCAAATCATGGAGAGATGAGGACAGTATGCCCTTGAGGTAATACAAGGAAGCGTATGTACTTTTGTTATTGCTGTATCTCCAAAGCAAATTTTCCTTTACAAAGACTAATTGAAAAAAAAAAGTGATATTAATTTGTTAAATGGAGCTGAGGTACTATCTATGAGCACCTACATAGCCAATGGGGGCTCAAGCCAATGGTAGTAGGGATACCACAAAACCCTTAGTGTATCCTAGAATCCTGAAAGGGACTTGTAACTTGCCCAGCTACATAGGGAAAAGGAGAGTCATATCAGAGAGAATTTGCTGTACTTACAGTGGTGATTTGTAAACTTGCTACACTGTTCAAACTTTTTTTATGAGATTTGAAGGACATTAGAAAGACTATCAGAATTTTATTAGGGAAGTCAAACTTGTATATACAGTTCAGAGGGTCATAGATATGGAAATGGAAGGAGACTTAAATGCCTTATAAAGAGACCATGGAAACTGAGGAACAAAAAGTCTAGAGGCCTTGGAGACCTTGCAGTCCTATGTCTTTGCACTAGCATCATGAAATTTTACTTACTAAGCAGATTTTGGAGAATGTACACATGATAAACTTTCCAAATTCCTAAATTTTCAGACAATTTCAATTTTTATCTCCAAATTTTATAAACTTTTTGGCCTTTGATAAGTCAAACAGGAATAACACTACATGAATCAAAAAATCAGATTCTAAGTGAAAACTTAGAAGGAACCTCATGGTCATTTAGCCCAACCATATACCAACCATGAATTCTAATCTGAATACCTACTTAATTGGTTATTGTGCCAAATTAGACTTGTAAAATATCTTTTAAAGGAAATATATGTATATATAGTATGCTATACACATGTGTATATATGCACATATATGTATGTTATGTGTACATGTACATATAATCATAATATGTACTAAAATACAATATACATCTACAGATATGTATATATCTACGTGTATGTATATACATGTGTATTGCATATATATATATATATACATATACACAAACCACTTAGTTGATCTACTACTAAGTTCCTTGACCCATTTCAATGATAAGGGCCAGCCTGCTCATGGCACTTTGGGGAGATTATCTTACATTTACCAATGTAGTTATTTGTTCTACCCAACATAGGGGATTCTAAGATTTTTAGAGTTCTTACCTCTATCCCCTAGCTCTTCTGCAAATGTGGGTGGCAGAGACTTGTCTCATTAGTTAAGAGGATGTTATCAATTTGGATTCATTCAATTAAATTCTTGGGAAGGAAACAGCCCTCTACTCTTTGTGCTTTGTTTCAACGGACCTGAATTATGTAAACATAATGGTGATGATCACATAATCATGGTTTGACTAGATATAGCTCTTTCCTCATGACTGGAGAAGTAAAGGAAAAGTAATAAAGACAAATATGTATTAACATAACCACTGTACCTATGGCAACTGTGGGGCTAGCCAGCATTTAAGTCATTTATAGCGTATCCCCAATGCAAGAATTCCTGGACATAATTCACATTCTGAGACCAAGCTGCTCCTCATCAGTCACTCACATTGGGAGCTAGGAAGTGTCCCCAGTGCTGACACAGGCAAATGTACTATGCTGGACTCACCCTCCACCATCTGATTTTCTCATTCAAAGTCTCCTGAAAGTCCCTGCATATCAGAGTTACTTGGGGACCAGGACTGCTTCCCCATGTCTCTGCCTCTCATTTGCAGGCAGCAACTTCCAATTCTGCCTTCCCACTGTTTCTCTCAGTGTCCCAATCTAATGGGCTATACTGGGTGGGACTCTGATTGATCCTTGAAGGGTGTTTATTTATAGTGTAGGTCATGCTGGCTAGACTCCCATAACTGCCATTCCCTTTGTCTGTCTCTCTAAATTCCCTCTGTAGCTGTTGCTATCTTGTATGATTTTTATTTTCATGTCATTTTGATTCTTTTTTTTTATTTTTGCAATTGACCTAAAACACATCATCAGATGGGGACGGAGTTAGATTTTTTTTCTTATTTCTAACTGGAGTTTATCCATAGGATTATTTATTCCCTTTTAAAAAAATAGCTCAGGAAACCAATCTCTTGATTAAGGAGATCTGATTATGAGGAAAGTAGAATAAAACTTTTCTTGTTTCATGCCTTGGAACTACACAGGATTTTTGCAATCGGAGAAATGCACCCTGTTCCTTAAACCACTTTTCTGGCAGCTGGGTGGCATAGTAGATGGGGCATGAGACTTGGAGCCAGAAAAACCTGAGTTTAAATGTGGACTCAGACAGGAACTCTGTGGCCCTGGGCAAGTCACTTAACCTCTGCCTGCTTCCTTATTGTAAAATGAGGATGGTAATAGCCCTTACCTCCCTGGGTTGTTGTAAGGATGCAATAATATTTGTAAAGCACTTTGCAAACCTTTAAGCACAGTATAAATGCTTACCCACTGTAGCATCCTAAGAACAATGGGTAGGAGCACAGTCAAATTTAGACTTTCAATAAGGAAAAAACATCCCAATAATCAATAATGGTGGAAAGAACGGTTAGTCTAGAATCAATGGACCAGGGTTCAAATTCTACCTCTGATACTATCTTCAATGGACCAGGGTTCAAATTCTACTCTGATACTATCTGTGTGACCTTGAGCAAGTCACAATCTCTCTGACCATTCTGGGTCTTCATTTCATTATAAAGTACTAGATAGCTTCTTGCAACAGCTTCTTGGGAAGACTCATCTTCCTGAGTTCAAATCTGGCCTCAGACACTTACTAGCTGTGTGACCCTGGATAAGTCATTTAATTCTGTTTCCCCCAGTTTCTTCTTCTGTTAGATGAACTGAAGAAGGAAATGGCAAACTACTCCAATATCTCTGCTAAAAAAAAAACCCATATGGGGTCATGAAGAGTTGGACATGCCTGAAATGACTCAACAAACAACAAAGCTAGCTTCTTCCATCTCTTTCAGCTTTTGCTCTTAGATCTTATGAAAAGTGGAAAGGGCCTCCTCATGATGTAGTAGGTCTCCCCTCTTTAGAGGTGCTCAAGCAGAGTTAAATGACCCCTGTATATTATAGCGGTGATTGCTTTCCAGGCACGTGTGGGACTGTATCTCTGATGCCCCTTTCCCATTTTGAGATTGCAGCTCAGCACTTTCTCTGCTCCTACTTCACCCAAGATGGTAGAAAACATAGACTCCCGCTAGTTTTCACATGCCTCCAGTTCCTTTTTAAGTAGATTATTTGAAAGGCCACATTTTCCCATGGAAAAGTTTTTCAAATGATGGTTAGAATCTCAGGCCAACCCACAAAATGAAGCAACCAACCCCCTTCCCCCCCAAACCATTTCACCCACAATGTGCCAGAAGTTTTTTTTTTACCATTTGTGCTAACAGCATTAAAGACCCTAAACATCACATTCTTACTGACTAGAAACTGCATGTGACAATAATAACCAAAGCAATTTGTGGGATGGAAAATAAGACACACAAAAAAAGAATACACTATTAATCCCATTCAGGAAATGGGAGCACATGGAGAACCTTCAGGACAAACCTATTAATGTATATTGGAAATATTTCTTCATTAGAAAGTTGAATCTGAAGTAGTTAATTGTAAGCTACTTTGAGAAGTATTGACCTTAATTAAAATTATTTAAAGATGAAATAAAGTATTTTATTGGAGTAGTATAAAGTATATTATCGGTGTACAGTAAATAGTAAACAGAGATAAAACAGGGTAGACATTTGGGAAACAATTATTAAAAAAATCCCAGGAAAACATTGTTCTAAATACTACTCATCAAAAAAGGGATAGTTGCATAGGTGGTTGAACATTTATGCGCAACCCTTCATAAATAAATTAAAGAGATAATTTATGAAAATAACTTTCTGATCATGTGGTATAATAGAAAAAAGATTAGACTTGAAATTAGATTATGATGGGCAAGTCACTTAGCATCTCAGAGGATCAATTTCCTCACCTGTAAAATAGAGACAATAATTATTCATGCCTTATTTCCACTGGGTTGTTGTGAGGGTTACATGTAAAAGAAATTTTTGCCACATAAATCTATGTTTACCACTATTATTGTTGCTTTTTCTTCATTTTCATCTAGTGTGATGGTGTTCAGATAGAAAATAGTCCTCAGACAGATTATTATTCTGCTGTTATTTTTATTTATGCTTAAGTGTTCTGTGGATTGTTGCACAGGTAGATAAAATGACTTTTTTTTCCAATTGAATAAAGCTATAAATTCATCTTTTGTAGGCTCACTGAAAGCATCCTCTGGAGAGCTGGAATAGCAGACAGGATGATGGGGATGATATGTACTTCATCTTGTTCCCAGATGGTTTTGATTTCTTCTGATTGGTCTTTATATTATGAAAGCTTTTCATTCCAAGCAGCTTGAAGATTATGAGTACTTGGAATGCTAACATCTATTAAAAATGTTCTTAAATTTTTATGGAGCAATGTTATCTATGACCAGTTGTGGGCAACAGCTTTTATATGATAGTGCTGTGGTTTTAATACAATTTTATTCTCATGGATATTTTGAAGTCCCTGTAAGAGTGGGGCTCAATTAAATCAATCGATCTAATACACCACCCCATTCAAAGTAAGTGATACAATAAGATGTCCAGATACACTCATCAGGCAAGAACATGTCTCAATCAATCAATCAATCAATATTTAGATTCAGCATGAAAAGTACTTGGACAAATTGGTATGATGTTGATAGAAACAATGTCTGGATAGGTTGAAGAAACTTGGTCATGTCCTTTGGGTCACATAAAATATAAATACTAGGTTATAACAATAGTTATTTGAACTTCTGATGTGGGAGAGATATTTGAACAAGAAAAGAGAGAGCATTGCAGCAAAACCCTTGAGAAGACAAGCACCTCATCTTTGGCCAGAACCTTGATCTCCATCTCCCCACTCCTTGGCTGGGGAGAACCTTATGAGATTTGAAAGGTTCAGAGGATTTGAGACTTCCCATTTACATCCATCTAACTCTCATTCTCCAGGATAGCAGTGACCAGAGGAAGTGTCAGCGGCAGCAGTCAAGAACAGACAGTGTGATGTGAGAAGCCGGATTTGTGGCATCACAAGGAGTTTATAGCAAAAGAGCTGTATCATGCCAAAGGGGCCCATCTTGAGCACACCATAGACAGGAGAAGAGGATTTTCAACAATCAAGATCAGCAAGCTACCCTTTTGCTCCATGTGTTGTCTAAACTTGAGCCCACCTCTTTCTAGACTCTATATACTGTGGGAGAGTGGGTCACACACTTTTGGGGAGAATATTTTGTATCAATTGTTCTTATTGTGCCACCTTATTAAGTGCCACTTTTTAAAAGCTAATTGAATCTGACTAACTAAATAAAATGAACCAATAATCATTGTGGGGAGTTGGGGAGCTGGGAAATCTGCAGCACTCATGAGATATAGCATTGGAATGACCCAATTCTATATCTCAGGGCTATCCCTAGAGCCCTGTGAGAATATAGTAGTAACCACCCTCTGGGTACCCACTTGGCCTGTGCCAGTGGAGGTTGGGAGAGTAAGTCTTCCAACTTACTGAATGATAAGTTTCTAGTGTATAATGCTAACCATCGATTTGTTTCTTACTAGGTATTTGATAGGTGCTAAATTTTAAACACCTGCAGTGATATATTGTATAATTTCTACCTTTTTTCCATAACCGTTGATCAATATGTTCTATAATTTCTGATGATAATAACATGATCATGATCTTAAATCACTATCATAAAATCTTCTAGTCCTATAAACAAATTTGCATGGCCTAGTTATTCAGCACTTTTTTGTTGATGTATTTTTGATTGAGTTCATGTGGATATTGACCATTGAGAGCTTATTGATTCCACTAATGATAATAATAATAGTTAACATGTTAAAGTTTACAAAGTACTTTATATACATTATATCATTTGATCCTCACAGCAAACCCTGTGAGGTAGATGCTATTAGAGGATAAGTGACTTGCCCATGGTCATACATCTAATAAATATCTGAGGAAGATTTGAACTTGGGTCTTGACACCATGGTCAGTGCTCTATCCACCACACCACCTAGCTTTCACTCCATGATATTAGCCATTTCATAGGCTCTTTCTGTAGGTAAATCCATTTCAGTTACATTCAACAAATCTAATGGTGCAAACTTATTGTTGGCCTTTATTATTGTTGTGTGAAGTGGTTCTTGTTCCAAAAGGATTTTTGTAAGTTTTTAGCCTGTTATATAATGTTCTCTGAAAACATCTTCCTGTAAATTTGTTCAAGGATTCTTGGTCCCTAATATGTCAGTTCCTGATGTCTCCTGAACTTAATTTAGATCTTTGAAGAACTTAGTTACTGCAACAGGAGATAGATTAGAATTAAGAAAACTGACATAAGACACCATATTTTGAAAAATTTGTCTTTCTTTTTTTTTCTTTTTTTAGCAATATAGACTCTTGTTGTTCAGTCATTTCTGACTCTTTGGGACCCCATTTGCAATTTTCTTGGCAAAGGTACTGGAGTGGTTTGCCATTTCCTTCTCCAGCTCATTTTACAGATGAGATAACTGAGGCAAACAGGGTTAAGTGATTTGCCCAGGGTCACACAGCTAGTAAATGTCTAATGCTGGCTTTGAACTCAGTTCTTCCTGACATCAGGTCCAGAGCTCTATCTGATGTGCTGCCTAGGTGTCCTAATATAGCACGCAAGAGGTATACATTTTTCAAAGTATTTTGAGTTGAAAATAGTTTTTATTTTCAAGTTGTTACTAGAAGTACAAATGCTGCTTTTATGATAAGAAGCAGTGTAGTATAATGAAAGCTGAGCAGGACTTTGAGTCAGGAGGATTTAAGGGCAAATTCTATCTCTGACATTATTAGCTTTATGATCATGGCCAACTCCCTTAACCACTCTGAGACCTAGTTTCATCCTCTCTAAAATGGGGGTAGGGATAATGCATTGTCATACTTTCCTCACAGAATTGTTATGAAATTCAAATAATATAATTAGTGAGCATTTATTATCTTCCCACTTTGTTCTAGACACTGGGGACACAAAGACAAAAATGAAAATCTGGACCCTCAAGGAGCTTATATTCTATCAAGTAGAACTATATGTATGCATATTGAACTGGCATAGCAGATAGATTGCTGAGTCTGGGGTTAGGGAGACGAGTTCGAATTTGACCTCAGGTACTTACTAGCTTTATGAGCCTGGGAAAGTCATGTTTGCCTCAATTTCCTCATCTACCACATGAACTTTAGAAGGAAATAGTAAAACACTCCAGTGTCTTTGCCAAAAAACCCCCAAATGGGGTCACAAAAAGTCAGACATGACTGAAACAACTGAACAATGCATGATGCATGAAAAATAAAAGGTAATTGGAAAAAGGGAAGTAACAGCTGGATGGTGTAAGGAAAGGTCTCATGTACAAAATGTTGCCTGAACTGAACTTTGAAGGAAACTCAGCATTATAAGAGATAAGGTGAGAAGGAAGTGCATTCCCATCATTTCCAGGTACAGGTGACAGCTTGTACAAAAGCATGGACATGTAAGATGAAGTGTCATGTGTGAGGAACAGCAGGTAGGCCCCTTTGAGTGGACTGTAGATTTGTGAAGGGGATTTGGTTGGAAAGGTAGGATGGAGTCAGGCTATGTAGGACTTTAAATACCAAGCAGAGGCATTTGTATGTGATCAAAAAAGCACTTTGCAATCCTCAAGATTTTTATAAATACAGCCATTGCAACATATATACATTTTTGTAAATATAAAATTATAACAACTATAATTATATCTTAATGTGATACAGTCCATTAAGTATTAACATAATTGTAATACATAATAATTATAATGAATTAATAAAGATTATAATATATGTAAATGTGAAATTATCATTATAAATTATACTTATGATTGTAAGTTGTTGAGTATATAAATTGCATATAAATATATAAAATAGAAATACACATTTCCTGAAAATTTAAAATATACCTTGGTTTTGAGCAACTCATTAACATTTCTAATGATGAATTTGAGATTCGTGATCAAAGTATTATTGATGTTTTACCATTTAATTATAATAATGTAAAAATACAGTTTTTATTCTTTATATATTAAATATCTTTTGCTATGACATCTTAAGGGGAATGGAACACTATGATAATATCACCCCAATTTTTTTCTCTTAATTTAGTTATGCATATGTATGTGTTTTCCTTGAGGAGAGTGAGAAAATTTTGTTTGTTTGGACTTTTTCTTTCATTTTTGCCCAGTAGGTAACAGTATTTTGAGGATAGCTCATTTTCTTTCTGGAGCTTTGCTAGGTTTCTTTCTTGCCCTGACAAACAAGCATTTCTTCTTCTAATTTGGCCCTTCATTCACCTTTATTTCTGGGAAGGGAAGGGAAGGGAAGGGAAGGGAAGGGAAGGGAAGGGAAGGGAAGGGAAGGGAAGGGAAGTGCTAAAGCACTTATTTGATGTGAGGCTCAAAAATCCTTTTTCTGTGATGATGAAATTTAATGATGATATACTCTGAAACCTTTATCACTGTTGAATATGAAAAGGAAGGACTCAATTTTTTTCTTTGTTTATTTGTTTACTTTTAGTTTACAAGATTCAGTTCCATAATCCCTTCAGTTTCAAATTTTCTCCCCCTTCCTTCCCTCCCCCCCACCCCCCGCCCCCACCATGGCAGCATGCAATCAAGTATAGGATCTGCAAATACTTTCACATTAGACATTAGTCAGGTTGTAAAGAAGGATTGTAACCGATGGGATGAGCAATAGGAAAGAGTAAACAAAACCATACAAGAAAAAGAAAGAGAGAAGAAAAAGACTATACAAGTCAGTTGAAAATTGGTGACTTTCTCAAAGTAACTCAATGATTCCAGCCCAGAGAACATAAAAAAAAAAAAAAATACCGCCTTAGTTCTAAAGTGATTATTGTCATTGTTGTTTGTCCTTTGTTTTTGAAGAGGACCAATGACAAAATGATGTGATGTCTTGATTTGTGTGTGGATTAGATTTAAGTGAGGCAGCGTTGGGCAAAGTTTTCAGCCTCACTCTCTCTTCCAGTGGAAAGATAAAAGTAGGGATGACTGGTGATGGTCTGGGATTCCGTGGATGACCCTGGCATCTTTGATATCTGACCAAACTCTAAGCGCTCCATAGTACCTGCTTTAGCCATCTTTATGGTTGATGGAACAAATTGTTCTCATCTGCCCATTCTGCCTGGGGGAAGGTCTTCACATGCTTGGGGTAGACATCCCCTTGACTCACTGACAGGTTAGAGGTCTCTCGGTTACCTTCAACTTGGTTTAGCCTATCTGCCAAGATGGTTTTAACAGGCTGTGGCTGCACTGCATGCTACAGCTTCTTGGAGTCACAGGTGAGAGTTAGGAGACAGGTGGACACCAAAGGTGGACGAACAAACCTGAAAAGGGTTTGGCAAGCCCTCATGCCAGAGGTGCTAGTCCTCCCTGAACACTGCATTCACAATTCTAAGGTATTTGATAAAAGAATAACATATCTATAGATAACTCCCTAAATCTAATGTAGTACATTCATTCATAGAACTGTAGAATTACATGATTAGAAAGATTATCATGTTTATTTCCCTTGATTAGGCATCCATCTGATCTGTCAGCATCCAGAAAGGAGTCCCAAATGAAAAGGTCTCTCGTTTTTCAAGAACTCCAGAGACGGTTTATAGCTTTCTGAATAACATGTTTTCATAATTAAGAGTTTTCCCTCCCATGAATTCTTCTTTGATCTATCTAATATTCTAGGAGCAGCAACTTATGCCCATTTCCTCTTGTTCTGATTTCAGTGGAGATGGAGACCATCTGATGACTCTTATCTGTAGAATTTTGTTTATTTAGGATGGACATAAACCACCTTGTATCTCAAACTCCTACCCAGTACATTAATTCCTTTTACAACCCCACTTATAGCTGGTGATCCAAATTATACCAGGACCCTCCAAAAAGTGGGAAATGATGCATCAAAAGTTGCATGACATTCCAAGTCTCATCTGCTACCAAATAACTTCCATACATTGGTTCTGCTTCTTACTTGTGTGTGTGAGGGGGTGGGGTAACTGGCCAATCAAAGCCTAGTTCTGAGAGTATGCACAGGGGCCTCTCTATAAGTGGGGCCTGGAGAACCTACTTCTGGAAGTACATGATAACGTACAATAGAGGGACCTCCCTGAATGAGAGCATATGTTTCCTGTCTGCTTACTGTGTGGTGAGGCAAAGTCATTTAATTGGTTGCTAAGCCAGACTGAGTATGCATATTAAATGTTTCTAACTAGCTAAATAAATCTCTTTCCTAGTGGTAATCAAGGCAAGACCTTCAGGTAGGGAGAGAGGTAGCTACCTCCCCCACCCATGCTGACATATGTCTGGAATGACTTTGTGATCTTTGAAAGATCAGAAGAGAGCTGGGTGAGGAGATAGCAGCTCTAAGGAGCATCCTTGGAATAATGATAGAGTCTTGCTAACTGATTGCTTTGAAGACAACAATCCTCATTTAGATATATACATTTTGGAATGTTAGTTTAAAAAAGTTCCTTATTGAGTCATTTAAAGTCTATGAGAAAAAGGAAAATGGCGATTAAGGTTGCAATCCTCAATAATAAATAAAGTGAAAGACTTACAACTGACATAGAAACATCTTTTACTCTGTGGATCCAAGATCCAACACTGTCTTATATCTTTGTTTTAGAGATTGTTCAAGCCAAAACTTTGAGGCTTTGTTATTTTGTTAGGTAGCAATGTAGGGAAGAATCAAAGGATGGAAAATCCAATGCACATAAGAGTTGGTGTATGCATTTTAAAGGCAGAGATAGATGCCTTGCACAACATCAAGGTGCAGGGAAAGTAGTGAGGGCTGTTTAGCAACCTAAGAAAGTAGAAAAGCCTTCATGTTTCAAGCCAATAAAAGGTTCCATGACTGGATCTCTCATGTCTGTTTGCTACAGGGAGGTTTTTAATGAGAGCAAGAAGGCAACAAAACAGATATCTATGGATCAGATCTTCAAAAAAACTATCAGATGTTCTTGTTTCCTTAAAAGATAGCCTCAAACATCTAAAGCTCCCAAAAGAAACCCTCCTGAATTTCACAACATTGATGAAAGCTTGAGATTCATAGGGGTGAAAATTGGCAGGAGTTACAAAAACTCAAAAAAGATTTTTTTATGACATACATACATACCTATATATATATATTTTATGTGATTAGCTAGTTATAGATCAATTAAATAGTTGCTTCATTTAATTGATTTGTTTTTTAGATAGCTTCATACTATTTTTGTGTTATTTATATTTGTATAAATATACCCTATTCTTCACATATTTGGGTATATAAAATCCTTTTTCAGGAATAGCTAATTATATAATTATCTTTTATGGTGAAATCTTATTCAACTCCCACAATTTTTCTTTTTTTTTTTTTGCTTTTTGGAGGGCAATTAGGGTTAAGTGACTTGCCCAAGGTCACACGGCTAGTTTTTGTGTTAAGTGTCTGAGGCCAGATTTGAACTCGGGCCCTCCTGACTCCAGGGCTGGTGCTCTATCACAATTTTTCTTATAGCATCTATATCTAGAAAAAACTGGCTATTTGTACATAGAAGAACACCTAAAAGGTGTCTAGTCTACTTCAAAAGTAGTGAGTTCTTTACCATTTTATGTGTGCAAAGAGAGTTAGGAATTTTGAGGAAAAGATTCCCCTATCCAGAGGGAGGTAGAAGTAAATCAGTTTAAGATCATAGAATCAGAAGGGTAGTTAGGTGGCAGAGTGGCTAGAGCACTGACACTGGAGCCAGAAAGACCTGAGTTCAAATGTGACCTCAGACACTTAACATTAACTGTATCACCCTGGGCAAGTCACAGCCCTAATTGCCTTGCCAATTGCAGTATCAGTCATTGGAAGGGGTCTTAGAGGCCCAGTCTAACCCCAAAAGAAATTATTATAAGGATATTTATATAGTGCTTTAAGGTTTGCAAAACAAACTTTTGCATATGCAAATCTTATTAGAATTTTAAGCTTTAAGAGTTTAAAGATACACACTTTTATTGTATATATATAAACCCCCTCCCCCCCAAAGTTCCAGTCTCTTCTGCCATTTACTTAAAGATACAATGAAGAATAAAATATTTCCCTAAGCAATCCTTTCCTCTTTGGGAGAACTCTAATTTTACAAAGTATTTCCCAGTGAAATTAACTTCCCTGTACCTTCTAGTCATTGTCCCTTGTTCTGCTCCATGGGACCAGGCTAACCAAGTTTAATCCCTTTTTCACTTGATAGTCCTTCAAATACTTGAAATTGGCATCCTTGTCCTATTAAAATCTTTCTCTTCTTCAGACTGTCTCCATTTCGTAATAATAAATTACAGAATTTAGAGTTAAAAGAGACCTTGGAGGTCATCCATCCAGTACAAAACCTTTATTTTAAAAATGAAGGAACCAAGACCCAGAGTTCCTTCAGTGAATCTTGGTCTTCAACAGTGTAGTCTCCAGTCCTCTTACCATCCTGGTACCCCTCCTATAGATGCTCTCTAAGTCAACAATGTCCTGCCTAAAATACAGTATTTCCTAGAATTGAATGTAGCATTCCAGACATAGTCTGACCAGGTGAGGGTGCAGCAAAGCCATTATCTTGTTCTGGACACTGAGTCTGTTAATGCAACTCAAGACCAAATTAGTTTTTTTATCTTTTTTACTGGCCTATCACAGATCCTTTTCACATGATCTCTAAGGCCCCTTCCACTTGAAGATTATATAAATCTATGTAGATGTTCCTAAAAAAAGTCTAATGAATGATCATATTGTAAGAAAACTATCCTTTGATTTGTTGCTAAAACTGCTATTTGGAGAACTTGGCTTTGTTTATGACAGTCTTTAGATTCATGTTTTCCCCCTGTGGCTTTGCTTAAATCAATATGATTTATTTTGCACTACAGCAGGTAAAAAAAAAAGACAGACTTTATATATTTGGGCAGGGGAAAATGTATATGGGGACCTTCTGTTGCTCTGTCTTTTGTAAGTATTTGTGCAAAAAGCCAAAAGATAGATCGAATTTTGGCAAGATCTGTTTTGTAGAATTTGAAAGAAGATAAAATTGATTTATTTTTGGAGGTATTACTATATGACATATTGCAGATCTGCAGGATGAAGAAATCTCATCTGAGCTGGGAGAGTTTCAGATGGAATTATGGTGTATATTGGAGTTTCTAGGATGGCTCCTATTGGAAGGATAATCTACTTTTTAAAACTTCTCTATGACATCCCAAGTAACCATCTCCAAGATGAAAAAAAGAAAGAAAAAAACAGAGGCATTCAGGTGGTTTTAAAATGAGGAACTTAATAACTGGGCATACAAAATGTACAGCTTTGCTATTCCTGTCTGTGAAAACTGCTTTTACTATTTTCGCTGCTGGCATTCACAGTCCAGAGAAAATAGATAATAGATAGAGGCTTCTGCCAAGTGTTTTCTCCCTTTTCTCCTTCTTATTTATTTAACCTTATGTTTCATATCTTCAGTGCTACCCATGTGTGATTTTTAATACATGAAATATGTTGCTGCTGTCTTATCTAACAATTGCATCTATATGCAAAGTTTTATATAATCAACGACACTAACAATGGTTTCTTTTATTTTGCTTTCTGAGGACAGCTTTGTGCTCTGGTGGAAAGACTGTAAAAAAGGAGGCTGTCTCCAAATGAGGTCCCTAAGAAAAAGATCTTTTATGTTGGAATTAGAATGGGATATTACACTAATTCCTTTCTAAAGATCTGGCTTAAAGAGAGAAGCCTGGAGCAGTGATCTAGCATCTTTCTTTCTTTCTTTCTTTCTTTCTTTCTTTCTTTCTTTCTTTCTCTCTCTCTTTCTCTCTCTCTTTTTCTCTCTTTCTCTCTCTCTTTCTCCCTCCCTTCCTTCCTCTCTCTCTCTCTCTCTCTCTCTCTCTCTCTCTCTCTCTCCTTTCCTTCTTTTTCATTCTTCTCCTTCTTTTTTTCTTTCTCTTTTTTTTTTTTTCTCTTTTTTTCCTTTTTGGAGGGCAATTGGTGTTAAGTGACTTGCCCAAGGTCACACGGCTAGTTTTTGTGTTAAGTGTCTGAGGCCGAATTTGAACTCAGATCCTCCTGACTCCAGGGACAGTGTTCTATTCACTGTACCACCTAGCCTCTCCTAAATCTTTATTTCTTTATTAACATATATATGTTAATATAAATGGTATATTTATTCATGAAAAATAACATTTTTCAAAACAAAAAAAAATTAATGGGAAGATTGGCAGGCTTTTACTTGTTTTTGCAAATCTCCTTAATTTCTGCCTTAATAAAGGATAGTGGGATTCTCATATCTGCTGCTGTATTCAGTCTGTTGTGATATGTTACTTTGGTTGAAGCATATGAAGAAAATCAAGCCTCATACAGAGCTGTAGTTGGGAAGGGAAAGAGTATATTAGTAGGCAAATGATATTTTTTGTGATTATGAAAATTATTCTGTCTGTGAACTCTGAGAATGTCTTGGAGACTTTCAGGAATTTGCAGACCACACTTTGAGAACTGCTGTCATAAAGAGTGGCTGCAATGTAGGAGAGATAGCAATAGGGCCACCCAAAAAGTTCATGGGAGACAAAATCCAAGGAAGAAGAATCCTTCTTTGTTGCTGTCATTGGCTCCTAACCCCTTCATGCAATCTCAGAGTTGGAATGGACCTCAGGGATAATTTAATCCATCCAATTGAACAAAAATCTCCACTAAATCATATCTAGCAAGTGGTCTTTACTTGAAGACTTCCCAAGGAAGATTTAATGTTGGATAGTTCTGTTAGGAAATTTTTCCTTGTATTGAACAGAAATCTGTTTTTCTACAACTTCTAACCATCATTCCCAGTTCAGCTGTCTGGGGACAAAGAGAACAAGTTTAATCATTTAATCATCTTCCACCTGACAAGCCTTCCAACACTTGCAGATAGCTATCATATTCCACTTAAGTCTTCTCTTCTTGAAGTTAAAAATGATGAATTCCTTCAAATGATTCATTTTTTTTAAAGAAAGGCAGTTGAGATTAAGTGACTTACCCAGGGTCACACAGCTAGTAAGTTTCAAGTGTCTGAGATAGGATATGAACTCAGGTCTTCCTGATGCCAGGGCCAGTGCTCTATCCACTGTGCCACCTAGTTGCCACCCTCTCCTTTTAAATATGAATTTATTTTAAACTTAAATACATAATAAGAAATGTTTTATAAACTTAAATATTAAACAGAGACAAAATAAGAAAAGAAAAAAGCATTGCTATGTACACAGCAGAACATGAGAGGATTCAAAATATACAGAAATAAATTTCCATTTCAAGAAAACCTATATAATAAATACTATCCACTGTGTTCAGAGCTGTCCATCTTTGCTTCTTTTTAAGTTTTCTTTTGTTCTCTGCTGTGTACTTTTTACTTTGTTCCTTTTTCCCCCTTCCTCCCTCCCCTCCCCCAAGAAGGCTACAATTGTGTGCAGATATCTCTATGTATATATAATACACACGTATTCACATATACATACACTTACACATACGTGTACTTAGATATCTATAATTATACTCATGTATATATACACACACACACATTCATATTCAACTACATAAGACCATACTATACTTGTTTGTCCTCTGTTTCTCTGTCAAATGATTCTTGTATGGCTTATACTCAATTCCCTTTGGTATCCTGATTGCCCTTCTCTGTAGTCTTAATAGTTTGTTAATGGTTTTCCTAAAACATGGTGCCAAGACCTTAACACAACCCTCCAAATGTGCTCTAACCAAGGAAGAGTTACATGAAATGATCACATCGCAGGTTCTACAGGTCTATGGTGACTCTCAAAATAGCCTAGGAGAGTGTGACCTTTGGGGACTATCATACCTCATTGTTGGCTTATGGTTAGCTTGTAGTACACTAAAGACCCCACTTCTTAGATATCTCTCTAAGATGTTGTCTAATTGTCTATTCCCCATCTTACCCTTAGAGTTGATTTTTTTTATTAGTGTTGACTTCAATTCATACTTATTCAGTTTCATGTTGTTAGTGTCTATATTCAATTTCATGCTGTTAGTCTTAGTCCAATTTTTTCTAACTTGTTAAGATTTCATTGAATTCTTTGTATGACTTTGTAATATAACATGCTAGCTTTCCCTGACAGGTTTTATCATCTGCAAGCTTGATAAGCAGCGTATCTGTGCTTTTATCCAAGTTATCAATCAAAAGGTTAACCATCACAGAGACAAACACAGACCTCAGGGACCCAGCATCAGAGAACTCGTTCCAAGCTGATAGCTAGCCATTAAAGACTACTATTTAGGTCTAGTCATTCAACTAGTTTTGAATTCTTGTGTTATCCTCTAACCTGTACTTTCTCATCTTGCCTATGAAAATAGTATGAAAGGTTTTAGTCAAATGCTCACTGGAGTCAAGGAAATAAGATTAATCTGACAGGATCGGTTTGTGTTGACAGCATGCTGACCTGCAGCAATTAACCATTTATTTTCTACATATTCACAATAACCATACCTTTTAGGTTGTTCAGTGGATAGAGAGCTCCCTGGAGACAGGGAGATTTTAGTTTAAATTCAGCCTCAGAGATTTCTTAGCTGTGTGACCCTGGACAAGTCACTTAAACCTCTGTCTGCCTCAGTTTCCTCATTTGTAAAATGGGGATAATAATAGCACTCTGTGGGCTGTTGTGAGGATCAAATGAGATAATAATTGTAAAGTGCTCAGTACAGTATCTTACACATAGTAGGTGCTATATAAATGCTCATTCTCTTCCCTTTTCTCTATTAGGTTCTAGAATTTTGAGAGTAATTCAAGTCAAATTCACTAGTCAATAGTTTGCATACTTTATCTCTCTTCCCTTTTTTGAACACCAGGACTTCCTTTTTCCTTATCCAATTCTGCAGCAATTTTCCCTATAGTTGCAATATTCTAAAAATCATAAGTGGTGTTTCAACCATCATGCCTTCAATACCTCCCTATTACCTACTAAGAAAAGTTCAAACTCTTCTCCTGGCATTCAAGGACTTCTGGCACTGGCTATCACACTTTCTGGGCTCATTCCATTTTACTCCCATACAAGTACTTGACACTTAAGTCAAACTATACCACTCTCTGCTCTTAAACACAGTCTGGGCTCTCATGCCTCTATTTCTTTGCTTAGGCTGTTCCTGTAATGCCCTTCCTTCCTCTATTTGCCTATTAAACATTTCCCCATACTTCAGAGTCCCATTCAGATTTAATTTACTCCAAGAAACCTTCCATGTCCAGGGAGACCCTCAGCCCCAACGATTGCTAATGACCTTCCTCTTCATACCTCATATCAAGTTTTGCTCTGTAAGTCTGGAACACATGCCATGTAATATTGTGAATTATAGATTTTGTGTTGGTGTGTTATCCTCCTTCTAGACTGCAAACAGCTTGAGGACAGGGACTGTGTTTCATCTAAAAATTTTATCTGTCCCAATGCTCACAGGTTGTGGTTTGTCCTTTGTTCTCAAAGAGGACCATGGCATCAGGAAGATGATGCCATGACTTGCAAGTGAACTAGATTACAGTGAGGCAGAGTATGCAAAGTCACCAACCTCACTTTTTCCTCCGGCACCATCTAGGTCCACTAGCCAGATATAGATTAGGATAATACCTAGAAGTGTGGCACATAGTAAATGTTTGTTTGCTGTTTGTTATAACTATTATAGTATAACAAATAGAACTATTGCCAGGGAGATTTCTTTTCTTTTCTATGGTTGTTGCTGTTCAGTTGTAATCAACTCTATAGGACATCATGTTCATAGGGTTTTATTGTCAAAGATACTAGAGTGGTTTGCCATTTCCTTCTTCAGTGTGTTCCCCATTTTACAGATGGGAACTGAGGCAAATAGGGGTTAAGAGACTTGCTCAGGGTCATGCAGCTGATAAGTATCTGAGGGCAGATTTGAACTCAGATTTTCTTGACTCTAAGAGACTTGCTTATTTTGGATCACAAATGAAGTCTAGATTAGAGGGCTCTGGCATCTGATAAAAGGGGTTAGGCTTCATTTTTTCCATATTATTTTTTGGTTCATTATGTCTCCAACCCTGATGTCCTATAAAAATTTGCTTTAGGCTTAGATTTGACTCATGTATAGTCTTCCCAGAGTAGGGATTAAAAAATCCTCAATGTAAAATATAAATTGTGTGTAGGACAGTTATTTATTTCCTATGTACAAAACAGTTGCTAATCACAAAGCACAGGTACACATTGACAGAAAGTCTTAACTAAACAAGTGGCAGTACAACAACAGCTATACTCTGCTCAGTGTAAACCTCTTTAGAACATAAAACAATCTGCAGGATTGTTAATAGACATTACTATATTTCACCTCCTCCTTGACTCTTCAAGCCCAAGTCTGCTGATGCTAGTCCAGAACTTGGGCTCCTCCCCTTGTGGCTAATCATCTTCTTTGATACAGACCACTTGCCCTGTTGACACTAGCCAGTTACATCCTATGGACCCACGGTCATTGGCCCTCTAACTCTAAGGTGAAACTAAGCTTGGACATTCCCAAGTCAAAACCAATATTTGGTCACCTTTTGTTCAAGGAAAGGAAACACAAAATAAATGAGGCAGCCAAAGTCCCAGACTCAAGTTCATCTAACTGAATCTTTTTGTTCTTCCTGCGATATGGCCTGTGGTGGGGGGAAGGGTGTTATACCTTCCTCTACCCCCTCACAAAAAAATCTAGTGAGAAGGTGCTGCTTACCACGTGGGGAAACTAAAGAAAGCATCAAGGACATACCACTGCTAGGTCTATATTCCAAAGACATTAAAAAAAAAATAAAGGTAAAAGGAACTATTTGTAAAAAAAAATTATAGCAGTTAACAATTGGAAATTAAATTCCCCATTAATTGGGGAATGGCTGAACAAGTTGTGGTATATGAATGTGATGGAATATTATTGTTTTATAAGAAATGACAAGCAGGATGATTTCAGAAAACCCTGGAAAGACTTACATGAACTGATGCAAAGTGAAGTAAACAGAACCAGGAGAATGTACTCAATAACAGCACCATAGTAGGATGAAAAACTTTGAGTGACTTCGCTTTTCCAGGTATGCAATGATTGAAGACAATCCCAGTGAACTAATGATGAAGCATACTATCTGGCTCCAGAGAAAGGACTGATAATGTTTGAATATAGGCTGAAGCATGCTATTTCTTCATTTGTGTGTTCTTGTGCAAAATGACTAATCTGGAAATTTTTACATACATTTATACACATATATACATGTATGTATATATGTGTGTGTACGTATATATATCTATATATCCTATATCTGATTGCTCGCCATCTTAGGAAGGGGGGAGGGGAGCGATGGATAGAATTTGGAACTCAAAACATTAAAAAAACCCAAATGTTAAAAAAAATTGATGTAATATGTAATCAGTGAAAAATATATTTTTAAAAAAGTCAAGGACAGAATAATTTCTCCTTTAAAAGTCCACAGAGTCATTAGCTCTTCCCACTCTGTAGCCAATAAGGACATTGGTTTGTCATCTCAATGTACAAGCACTTTGGGACTGAGTCACATATAACCAGAAGTAGAGAAGGACTCTTCACTCCCAAAGGACTCATATGCTGAGCCAGCAAAGATGGTCAGTCAGAATCAGAGCTCTGCATATACCGTGTTTAACTCCCAGGTATTGGTAGAGACTCTTTAGGGATTGCTATGTTATCCTCCTTTGAAACCCCTCCCCCCGCCCCAAAATCCCTTACTAGCCAGCCTTCCGACTGTGAACCTCCTTATAGGTAGGCTAGCCTGTTGCTGGCCTGGACTTGTCACCTTTCCAACTTGACAGGACCTGCCAGCATGTGTGCTCTGTTGGCACAGTCTCCCAGAACCCAAGGTCACCTCCAAGCCACAATAAGGAATCAGAGTAGCTCTTTAGTGGCAGAAGAGTACATGAGCATTGAGGAAAAACAGTAATGGCGACGACTTACAATTATGTAGAAAGTGACAATTTTCTTTGTGTTTTCACCTTCTAATTCACTTAATCCTCACAGAAGTCCTTGTACATAGTAAGTCCTTAATAAATATTTGTTGAATTGCTAGGCAGGTGGAGCAGGTATCATTGCTCCCATTTTACAGATGAGAAAACTGAGACTCAGAAGGTTTAAGTGACTTTCCCAAGGTCATATAGATAGTAGCAATTGGCAGAGCCTAGGTATTTGGATGAAAGTCTAGTGCCCTTTCCATTATTCCAGACATAGTGGAGCATGGTGCTTTGCACATTGTAGACAATTAATGGTTATTCAGTGAAGCACCTTTTTGTAGTGAGAAGACCATCATTCCAAAGTAGAGAGAATTGAAATGCCTTCTCATTGAGGGTAATTTTCTAGAACTTATTAGAGTCAGTGGTTCAGTTCTTAGAGTCATGGAATCTTAAATTCAGAACTTTGTGATAAAGACAAAAGCATCAGGGAGCCCAGTTTCATTATGAGGAATTTTCATTGAGACAGTAGGTTTTAGTGAGAAGAACGCTGAACTTGGAGTCAGAATATCTGTTTGAATCTCAGTGTTGAGGCTTTTTAGTTATGTGATCCTGGGCAAGTCACTTAACTTCTCTCACCTTTGGTTCCCCTACCTAGAAAATGAGGCTAATAATAATGCTTTGCCAATATGCACTTCATAAATGATTATTGATTGTCTCCTGGACTTGTTTGGAGGATCAAATGAGATAATACATTCAAACCCATTTCTTTTTTTTTTTGAGGGGGGAAGGCTAGGCAATTGGTGTTAAGTGACTTGACCAAGGTCACACAGTTAAGTGTCAAGTGTCTGAGGACAGAATTGAACTCAGGTCCTCTTGACTTCAGGGCTGGTGCTCTATTCACTGTGCCACCTAACGGCCCCCAAGCCAATTTCTAATTGCAGATTCTTCTTGAGGTAGAATCCATACAAACCAAATAAAAATTGTCCTGAGACAATCTTATAAAGGAAGGGCAAACATCAGTATTCATTAATTATTCTTTGTTTAGACAAATTATTTTATAATGACATGCAAAGATAAATTGCCTTTTAATTCTTGAAAGTAAAGGGTATTGCTGTTGGGTGTGGTTATTAGTGTTGAGAATAATTCATTTCATTATAAAATTATTACACTGAAGAATCAAAAGCATTCTGTAACAAAATGTATCTAACCACCACCAAATGTTTTTGCCCACTCTAATGTAGTAAAGAGTCTGCCAGACTGGGAGTCAGGAAAACCAAGTTCTAACTTCTGCTCCACCACTATCTGGGTCACTTCCCTCATCTGAGCCTCAGTTTCCCCATCTCCAAACTGAAGGAGTGGGACTAGCTTATCTCTAATGTCACATTCAACTCTAAAATCCTATGATACGTAGTTATAGCTAGCTGATTGATTAAGAGTACAGTGTTAGTAGACATACACAGAAGTGGCAAATATTTCCAAATTTCATTGTTATTTTAATATGTAATACATACATTGTGCTAAAACAAAGAACATTCTTTGTCCTTAGAGTCTTACCTTTCAAGACAGGCAGCCAGGTGGCTAGAGTGTGGACCTGGGGATCAAATCTAGCCTTAGTAGATGTGTGACCCTGGCCAAGTCACTTAACCACAGTTTGCCTTAGTTTCCTCAGCTGTAGAATGGGGATACCAACAGCACTTACTAGGGTCATTGTGATGATAAAGTGAGATAATATTTGCAAAATGTTTTGCAAACCTGAAAGTGTTATCAAAATGCTGGCTATTATCATCATCATTAGTATTATGACATAGATATTTTCTTCTAAGACAAAACTCATTAAGAAACAGAAGCAATCTAAAGTCGGTACATTATTTTTGGAGGAAAGGAGAGGTATAGGAATAGGAGGATGATCAAATGTAGAATTAGATTGATTGACACAAAAAGCAGCTAGAGAATGAGAGAATTGTATAGAAAGAAAGTTCCTGCTGATTGGCTGGTCTAATCATGCATGACAGGTTTCTTTTTTAATAGCAGCAGTAATCTTTCTAAGAAAAAATTTCCTGCTATTTAGGCTAAATGTTCCTTTCCTTAATTGCCTCTTTTCTGTTCCCAGTTGTATACCCTCCAAGCAGGCAAAAATAATAACTCTCCTTCATTGGTGTTAACACCTTTTAAATATTTGTAGACTCTTATCTTGCCCGTATATCCCCTCTCCACCATTACTTGGCTACATTATCCCGACCAAGCTCTTTTGATCTTGCTACTTAAGTCATTCCTTTGATCACTATGGTGCCTGGGATCTGGACCCCCTCAAATATGTCAACTTGCTTCTGTTATCAGATATTGTCCTGATATAAAAACAGAGCATTCCAACTGGTCACTGGAGAAGCGGATAGTAAAGAAAATGTTCATTTACTGTTCCATGATGTAATTCCTTGGAGAATTTGACCCAACATAGGACCTTTCTTTGGAGCTATTGCATCACATTTCAGAGTGATAGTTAATTTGTTAGACCTTTTCACCCACCTAACAGGGGAGGCTTTACAAAGGGAGTAATTGTACTTCTCCTTCCATCTGCCATACTCTTCACCTCAACTTCTAACCAAAGTCCTCTATTTTTAGCTGTTACTTGCCATTCCTTTGATCAGGGACAAAACACTTTGTTCCAACATTTACAGTTCCCATCTTTATTCAGATGTGCTTGCTGTCCCCCATTCCTGGAATACTCTGCCCCACACCTCACCTCCATCTCTTAATTTGTCTATCTTCTCTCAAGACCCAGATCAAGACCCACCTTCTGAAGAAAGGCTTTCCCACTTCCTCTAATTGATAATTACTTCTCCCTTTAAAATTAATGTTCATCAATTCTGAATACGTCTCTATGTACCTTGCAATTTGTATTCTGTTTCTCTGAATAGAATATATCCTCTCTGAGTGAGGGCAGGGGCTTCCCCACCCTTTTTACATTTCTTTGTATTCCCTGGCATGTAGTAAGAATTTAATGTGGTTTTCCTAAAATTCAGGTGCAGTCATGTCACCTCTCTATTCAATGAACTCCAGTGGCTCCCTATTACTTCCAGGAGCAAATATAGAATGTTCTATATTGAGAAGGTTTAGCATTCAAAGCCCTTTATGACCTAGCCTGCTCCTACCTTTCCAGCCTTCTTCTACCTTGTTCCCTGACATATTCTCTTTGATCCAGTTACACTGGCTGTTCCCTGAATAAGACATGCCATCTCTCAGCTCCCAACATTTCCTCTGGCTATCCCCTCAAGCTTGGAATGTTCTCACTCCTCTCAGACTACTGATCTCATTGGCTTCCTTTAAGTCCCAACTAAAATCCTAACCTCTCTCGACCCAATGCCTTCCCTAACCTTTCTTAATTCCAGCGTTTTCCCTCTGTTGGTTATTATCCTATTAATAAATATAAATATCTTATTTCTCCTGTATATAGTTTGCTTTGTATACATTTGACTTTTGCTGTCTTCCCCATTAGATTGTAATCTACTTGAGGGCAGAGACAATCTTTTAACTCCTTTTGTAGCCACAGTGCTTAGCACAGTGCCTGGTACATAGTAAGTGCTTTTTGTTGTTCAGTCATTTCAGCTGTATCTGACTCTTCATAACCCATTTGGGGTTTTCTTGGCAAAGACGTTGCCATTTCCTTCTCCAGCTAATTTTACAGATGAGAAATTGAGGCAAATAAGATTAAGGGTCACAGTTAGGAAGTGTCTGAGGCTGGATTTGAACTCATGAAGACAAGTCTTTCTCATTCTCTATCCACTGCACCACCTAGCTGTCCCACTACATATATACTTTTCAAGTTCCTTTTACTTGTTGTGCTTAATAAATGTTTATTGATTGTTTTCCCCAAAGTGTTATTTTGTCATATATAGCCTCTATTTTTGTTCCATTTCTGCATTCTCTTATATTGTTTTCCTATCATGCCTTCTTTTTTATAATGCCTTATAATTTTTCTTGCAAAATTTACCAACTTATTGGCTCCTCCTACTTCAAATCATTCCAAAGAGAGAGCCTCCTCTTTTTTCTCTTTTGCAGACACTCCTATCTGATTTCTCCAAGATAATGTTGAGTGGTTCCTATATGAGAGTGTTCTTCAGATTTAACTATTAACTTCACAGGCAACTTCCTGTGTCTGGATCCCTAAAATTTAAACCTGTATCATCATTAGCACATGCATGCTTAAGATCTTACTTGCATGGACATGGTAAAAGAGAGTGAAAAAATCTCAAAGATAATTGTTTCCATGTAGAGCTTTATAGATTAAAATTAGCTCTTTGAACTAGACTCAGCAACACAAAGGAAATAGCCATTGCAGACTGTGGACCACAAGTGCAGTACTCATGACTGACTTCTCAGAGCAGACAGATTATCTCTGAAGTTGCTGAGTCTGCTGCTCAGGAGAGTCAATTCTCATACCAGAAAGGATAAAGGTACAGTTGGCCATGGTGGTCTTTCTCAGTCAAGAACATTTATTGAACTCTTACTACATGTCAGGCACTGTGCTAAACGTTGGGAATGCAAAAAGAGAAAAAAGAAAAATAGCTCCTGCCCTCGGGGAGCTTACATTCTAATGAGAGAAGACAAAGCATAAAAGGAAAGTGAAAAGTGTGTATGTAGTAGGGAGAAAGACCAAAAGAAATTTGGAGAGTCAAGAGTATACCCTGGAGAAGAATGAAAAAATGAACATGGCTAGCATGGGCCCCTTTCTTAAAATGGAGTTTCTGGGAAATAGCTGACCAGTCGGGGCAAGGGGCCACAGGATTGGGAGGTTTTTCAAGATTGAGTTTGTCATTATTTTTATTTTTTAAAGCAATTGGGGTTAAGTAACTTGCTCAAGGTTACATGGCCAGTTATTTCTGGGTGTGGTGCTAAGTATCTGAGCCCGGATTCAATCCCAGGTCTCTGGGATCCGGCTCTGGGGCCGGCGCTCTTACTCATTGCACCACCTGACTGCCCCAGAGGTTTGTCATTATTAAAGACTATTGAAATGACTGAAGGAGTTTGGAGAAAAAAGTTTATACTGTTTGATGCAGAGCATTGACTAATCCAGATCTCATAGGATCATGAATTTAGAACTGGGAGGGAATTTTGTGGCTGACCCTCTCATCTTACAAATGAGACTCTGAGGTCCATAGAAGTTGTCATATAGACACTAAGTCCCAGATAGAGAAATTGAACATAAGTCCTTTGACTTGTGTTTAACAGATTTTACACTGTAACTACCACTTTAAATCTCACTTTGTCCCCATTTCCAGGTGTCCAGTAAAAAAGGGAATATTTCTATCAGGCATGCATTACTGTCCTTGAGGGAGCGAAGTTTGCTTTGAAAATCAAATATAGCTTGCTAAGAGCTGGTCTCCAACTAGTCTGTTTTCCTAAGTGTTGAGGAAATGATTGGTGTCTCTTCTTCTCATATGTTGTAACCTAATGTTCTCTATTCTTGCTGTAATGATTTTCATTTTAACATCCTTTCTCTGTTGGTTCAGTAATGATTTCAGTCTGGTTGAATTTTAACTGTATTGTGTTCATCAACCATAACATTCATTTCCTCTCCTGTTTCTTCTGAGTGATCTTCTCTGTATTTAAGATGCTTCTCAGAACAGTGATCAAATGAGAAAAGTTATTTTTTCCCTCTTTCCTTCTTCCTGAAGTTGATGAAGCAAAGAGTTTTCTTAACTATGTCCAAAGAATTGGCTTTGCACAAAAAACCAGCAACAACAATATTTATCCTAATGTAAAAGTGTTTATGTTCTGGGTCTGGCTTGGATTTGTGACATACCTCAATCACATGTTTCAAGAAATCTGCTCTATCCTGGCACAATCATCACAAATATTTTCTGTCAGTCTCTATAAAATTCCCTGGTCTAAGACATGGAGGTGTCTTCCAGACAGAGCTGTCTGCCTACATTGGTGACCCTCATTGCCCAAATACCTTCCTAAATGTTAACTGAGTTTTATTTTGGGTTTTTTCTATGTTGTCTAAAATTTTTCCTAATTTATATGTGTTAGAACAAGTTTTTGTTTAAAGAAAAAATGTATGCATTTCTGGGATCCTGTAACAGCTACTAGATGGGCAGCTAAATGGTGCTGTGGATAGAGAGTGGGGCTTATAGTCAGGAAGACTCATCTTCCTGAGTTCAAACCTGGCCTCAGATACTTTCTGGATGTATGACCCTGGGCAAGTCGTTTAACCATGTTTGCCTCAGTTTTCTCATCTATAAAATGAGCCGGAGAAGGAAATAGTAAACCACTCAAGTATCTTTGCCAAGAAAACCCTAAATGGTATCACAATGATTGAAAAATGATGGGACAAGAGCAAGGGGCTCCTAGTCAACCAGACACTGACTCTAATACCTCATTTCCTCCAGAGATGAGCCAGAATCCTTGATTGGCTTCAACTTTTAGACCCACTGTTACCTTCCCAATGGTGATGAGCTGGTACCCTCCAGGCTTCCCATCCTGAGGGGAAGACACTTGAATACACCTTAAGGATTTCATCATCCACAATAATGTTCAACCTTCCTACATATGTTACATATTAAATTTGAGTGTAAGCTCTTTTAGAGGAGGGATTATCTTTTTTTTGTTTGTATCCTCAGTGCTTGGCACATAGTAAGCTCTTAAACTTTTTTTTTTCATTCATTTAAAGACAAACTCATTAATTTTGGAGAGGCTTACACTCACATTGAATTAACATATCATGATTTTTTTTATGCCAAATGTTGTCTTGAAAAATGTATCCCTAATGATGGCTACTTTTTAGAATTTATAAGTTGTGGTTTTCTGAAAAGGCTTGGGTTCTAGTCATAGCAGTCACCTACTATCTCTGGACCTTGACTTTCTGACTTGTAAAATGAAGACAATGATGAATTAAGTACTTTCTAAAGTGTATTCTAGCCCTGTCATTCTACTCCATTATATTATGATTCCATTCCATGTATGGTTTTGGTCATGTTGAAATTTCTGTGGACCTCATTTCCAACAGGAGAATCAATACACTCTAGGTATAGATATGGAAAATGAAGGAATTAGACAAGATAATCTCTAAATCATTTTACCTCCAAAATTCCGTGGTTCACAATATCCCAGATTTTTACATGATCTCAAATGGAAGTATTCCCTATTTTATGCTTCAGATGTCTATTGTACTCTACCATCATCACTTCAACTTCCAAGAGTAAAAAGAAAGCTTTCATGTGAAACTCCATCTATTTCTTCTAAAGGTCACATTATTCATTCCCTGAGCAAGTATTTATTTAGAATCTACTATATACAAAGTATTGTGCTAAATTTTTATTTTCGGAAGGGGGTGATATAAAAACCCTTTGGGAGGGAGGTGGAATACAAAAGTCATTACATAAGCAAAATTTAGTTGTAGGTTCCACACTTGTCATTATTTTATATTATTGCGAGGTATAGATGAGCATAGAGAGCGAGTCAAATGTGGCAGCAAACCTCAGCCCATACATTGATGTGGGAAAATAGATAGATTTATGAACATTTAATAATAGTATTTGTAATGACAACACACATACAAAAAGAAAATATTTCTTTTTTTAGTCAATGGATCATCCCATTTTTGCTGAGAAGAATCTTACTTATTTTCTAATGTTAGCTATCAAATATATCTTAAAGACTTAGGGTATATCAGAGTTGGGAAGGACCTCAGAGTCCATCTCATACAATCCCCACCTGATCTAAGGAATCCCTTTTACATCTTGAACAAGTTCCCATTTGATCTCTGCTTAAAGATTACCAGTGATGAAAAAACTTACTACCATATAAGGCAGCACATTTTACCTTAGGACACCTCCAATTGTTAGCAAGTCCTTTAAATCGAGCTTAAATCTCTCTCTCTCTCTCTCTCTCTCTCTCTCTCTCTCTCTCTCTCTCTGTCTCTCTGTCTGTCTCTCTGTCTGTCTCTATCTGTCTCTCTCTGTCCTCTCTCTCTCTCTCTCTCTCTCTCTGTCTGTCTCTCTCTCTCAGCAATAGGCATTTAGCCTTGTGTCCAGACTAAATGTTCTCAGTTTCTTCAGCAGCTACTCAGATGACAATGTCCACTCACCCTTCTGGTTGCTCTCTGGAAAGGTCTTTGGCTTATGAATGTCCTTTCTATAGTGTGGCCCAAGTCAGAGGTTCTCAAACTTTCTTTTTTGTTCACAGCGAAGTATTCTTTACCATGAGGAATCCCAAAACACCAAATGTTTAAATTGGCAACAATACAGGAGAATCAGGAGATTTTCACATGCAAATTTTCCCTTCAATAAGAAGTCATTTTTGTTGACTTCTTTGCAAGTTCAAGATCTGATGCATTTTGAGATTAGTATGTATATATAATAAAGTTTTATTTAACTTGTGTTCATAGATATATAGTATATATGGTAAGTAAAATATAGTAAAGAAGATGTTTATGAATGTTCTTTTTCTGCAGTGGCAAAACATGCAAAGTTTTGTGGTATACATAGAGTCACATGACATATACTTGGAGAATCACTCTTCTAGTTCAAATTGTACTGGAAATGCTAATTATTTACAGCCTTGCCTGACTAAATGACTCCTAATTTCACCAACAACCCTAAGTTTCTCCACATCTGGTATGGTGTAGAGATAATTCTTTATATCCTAAAGTATTTGTCTCCTTGGAAATTTACTTCTCCTTCATCCAACCTAGCAATAGTTTACAGAGTGAAAAAATAGGGAGTAATTGACATAATGGGAGGGTATAACTATATATGCCTTTTAATCTTTTTGGAAACACAGGGTTTAACCCTAAATGTGAATTACTGTTTGCACTGAGTTATAGAGCTTTTAATATCTCTTTACAGAATCTCGTTCACCCCCCTACTGTGTTGAGCAGGTTAAAACGTGCTTTAGATAAACTCACTTGGGAGAATTTAAAGTTTAATGTGTTCATTGTGAACTCTACAATTTAAGTCATAATGGATAGATATAATACATCTTAGTTGTAATGATGACTGTAGTTATCAAATTAAATGATATACTCCAGACTATTAGGGTCTCTTTTAAGCCTGAAATCTCAGGGAAAGATAAAAATGAATGTCTCCTTCAAGTCGGTTCAAGAAAAAAATTGGGAGTGATAAAAAGAGATGATAAATACAAATCTCTAATGTTATCTTCTTCAGAGATACCCCTGAATCACCTGCTGATTGCAAAACATACTCTAAAGCTACAGAAATAGCAACATATGATAGGCAAAAATTTACCAAATATCGAGATCTAAACCATCTCTACACAAATCTAATTATCTGGAGAATCATCTAGTTGGGCAAATTTTACCTTGACATCCCAAATTCCTAATTTTCTTTTATATGAAACGTCCCCTTCACTATAGTTGAGTCTTATTTTATTTTTTGATTATGAAATTGACAAGCATCAACAAACATGAGCAAACATATATAGTGAAGAGCAGAAAAGAGGATTGTATCTGAACCTGGAAAGTCTATTATGTACAGCTTGTTTATGTGTTAAGTATAGGTTAAATTTAACCCAGCAGTGACCATACTACCCTCATTGGCAATGTCCTTATCTAAATTTTGTTCTGCTTTCTTTTGTGATTTTTAAGTTTCAAATATGACATTATTTTCTTTAATTTATTTTTGTATCACTATTACTCCCCTCCCTTCCCCCTTATGACTCTTTTTCACCCCCAAAATAAAAGCTTTCCCTTGTAACAGGTACTATAATCAAGCAAAACAAACTCATACATTGGTCAACTTTGAAAATTAGGTCTCATTCAAGACCTAAAGGACATCATCATTGTGTAAAGAGCTGGGAACTTCCTTCACTATTGGTCTTTTGGAGTCATGATTGGTCAATTCACTGATCAAAGTTCTCATCTTTGAAAGTTATTTTCTTTTAACATATTGTCATTGTATGAATTATTCTCCCAGTTATGCTTACTTCTCTGTAGTACAATAATATTTCATAGCATTCATATACCATTATTTATTTGGCTTGTTCTCAGTGTCTTAGTCATAATTACTAGATTGCTTTCCAGAATGTGTAGACCAGTTCACAGCTCAACCAAAAGTCATTTAGTATATCTTTTCTCCCACATTCTTTCCAACAATTGTTTTTCATTTTGTTGTTGTCTTTATCAATCTTCTGGGTAGGAGATGACATCTTTTAATTTGCATTTCTCTTATTATTAATGATTTGTAGGATTACTTTCTTATGTTTTCTGATACCTTGCATTTATTCTTTTGAGAACTGCCTGTTTCATATCCATTAACCATTTATCTTTTGGGAAATGACTGTTTGATAATGTTGAAGGCCTAGAAAGTGTTCCTTACAGCTAATCTGAAATATCTTTAGCTGTAATTTAAATTATTTTCTCTGGTTTTTATTATCACCACTAAAAAAGTGAGGTTATGTTCTTCAATCCTTGAAAACAGATACTAAATCAGGATGTCCCCTTTCCTTTCCTTTCTCCTTTGCTTTGCCTTCCTTAAATTTTCTTTCCTTTGCTTTCCTTTCCTCTTCTTTTTTCTTTTCTTCTCTTCTCTTTTCCTTTCTTTTCTTTCTGTCCTTTCCTCTCCTTTCTGCTTTCTCCCTTCCTCTCTCCTCCCTTCAGTTCTTCAACTCTTCCCTTTCATTCCCTTTCCTACTACCAGGTATCTTACATTTCACCTCTTCCTCAGGGTTCTTCAGTCCCTTTTGTTGGGGTATCTATTCTCTACGGTTGGCTCAAATCTCCACCAATTTTAGTGATCACTTGCACACTACTTCCATTTAACCATTTAAGTCAAATTAGCTTTTACAAAGGAAAATATATTTTAAAGGTGGAGAAAGAGCAAATATAAAAACATCCCCCTCAAAACCTGGGAGACATAATTTCCCCAGATTTGAACTCAGGAAGATGAGTCTTTCTGACTCCCAGGCCCAGCACTTAATCTACTGCACTGCTTAGCAGACAAATACCTTCCCTGCCTCTATTTTTATCCATTAAAATTAGAAGCTAAAGGGAGTTTATTGACCATGATCTAGTCTAAGCCTTTCATTTTTTTTTTTCAGAAACTCATGAAATGATAGACTCAATTTAATCCACAAAGGAATTATTGTTAGATAATAACTTTGAGAATAGTCCAAAACATCTTCTGAATACAAAATGTTTTAACAAAGTTAACTACTTATTAATAATTTTCTAATGATGTCTATAGGACATTCAGTTTCAGATGCACAATAGTTAGTTGGAGATACCAAAGACCTAAGAGTTGCCATTTACACTGTGATTCAGAGTTTGCAAAACACTTCATGTTTGTCATCTCATTTGAACTTCATGTCATCCTTTTGAAATTAGGTGTAAACAGTTCTGTTACTGACTTTTTACTGGAAAGGAAACTGATATTCAGATTAAGTGATTTCCTGGTCAATCTGAGAGCAAATAAAGGATGTGGAATTCAAACTCAGGTTTTTCTGACTTAGTCCAGTCTTCTATTCACTACATACCCTGCTTCAGTAAGTCAAGTATTTTTCTATCTCCATTTTATTGATGAGGAAACTCAGACTGAGACCATTTAAGTGACTTGCTCAAGGGTATAAAGGTAATAAATGGCAGAGGCAAGACTCCAACCCAAGGTTTTCCAAGTCTAGTATTCTCTGTACAAGGTTCATCAGGGAAATTTTTGTAAAAATAATTACATTTTAGTACTATTGAAATTATGATAATGAGGTTTAAGTATTCAGAACTGTTTACTTTTAGTACGAAAATTCATACACAATCTGTAAGTCTGAAAGTTGTCAGTTTACTTACACTGTACCTGAGTGATTTTTCCCCCTAGTGTAGGTATCTCTTCATAATTTTATATTGTTTAATTCATCATTTTTATTATTGCTAACATTTATATAGCACCCACTGTGTATATTAGTTGATAGAGTGCTGGGCCTGGAGTCAAGAGGACCTAAGTTCAAATCCAGCCTCAGACTTATTAGCTGTGTGACCCTGGGCAAGTTACTTATTCCTGTTTGCCTCAGTTTCTCATCTGTAATGAACTAGAGAAGGAAATGGCAAGCCACCCCTGTATCTTTACCAAGAAAACCTCAAATGGGGTCATGAAGAGTCAGACATTACCGAAAATGACTGAAGAATAATATAACATGGATATATACCTATGCATTTATATGTGCATTTATATGGATATATATGTGTATAGATAGATAGGCAAGTAGATAGCTAGCTAGCTAATTAAATATAGATTAAAAAACAGAATCTCAAAAGATATCCAGAGCCTGGAATGCTGAGCTACATCTAATGAGGTAAAAGTCAATGGGAATAAATGTAAAATAATACACTTGAGGCTAAAAAAATTCAGTAGTACTACTACTGCTATGAAATAGGGTTTTAGCTAGATGAAAGCTTCTTTTCAGGCACAGTTGATATATTTAGATGATTTCAAGAGAAGAGAGTAAGCCATCTCTGGAATTCTGTAGTTCTGTTTCCCAAATATTTTCTGCCTGTGTGTGGCCTCTACTTCTTTGTTCTATTTTGGCAAGTTGTTTCCTAGTGAATGCCACTCACATAGTCATTCTACAAGCCCAAGGATTTCTGGACTAGGCACAGCAAGATAATTCACCCATATTTACCTAATTTAATCATAAAGTGTCTTTAATCCAAATGATGACAAATTTCAGAAAAGCCAGTAGATCAAAGCAGTGCAAAAGATTAGATTTCACACGGAATAATCACACATTAAAAGAGACTTTTATAAACCTGAGGATGAATTTTATTTTAAGGGCATTGGGGAATTAATAATCCTAACATCTAGTTCTGGGAAAGATTCTTCACATGGTTTTCCCCATTTTTCATCAGTTTCAACTTAATCGCCTTAGGCTGTCCCTGAGCAGAGAGTGTTTACAATGCAGTGGTGTTAGAAAATCTGAAATGATTTTCTAGAATCCTCCATGAAATGCAATAAATAACTGATTTTATTTAGAGGAGAACAAAGAGTGTATTTTAATGGGATACCCAGGGCATTCAAATCTAACTCTGAAAAAATGAAGTGTTTATTCATTAATGGCTCCAAGGGGCTGACTAGGAGCAACAGGTAAAAGCTACATAGAGGTAAAATTTCCTTGATGTGGGAGAAAAACTTCATCTTCTATATTGTCAATGCCATACCCACAGTAGCTGCTATGAATATGCAGGCGTATTTTCAGGTTTGAATTGCAAGATATACCAGACTCTCTTCTTCAAAGACAAAACCAAGATATTGATTCATATACCAGAAAGTCAAGTCCACCATGGCAATAAAGAAGCTGGAGCACCGCCATGCCCAAGCCTTCCCCCAGTCAGGCTTCCTCACAAACAAGGTCCCTTGAGCAAAATGCCCCTCTCTCACCCAGGCTCCGCCTCTCTCTGTCTCCTCTCTCTCAGCTCCACCTCACTTTTCTACTTCCTGCTCCACCCATTTGGCAAGCTCCTCCCACCATGGACTCCATGTGACACAGGCTTCTACCCTGGTGCCTGTATATCTTATTTCCCAGGTGTATGTGTAAAAAAAAAAACAACAACACTTTTTTTATATACACATTTGCTTTTAAAATTTTGAGCTTCAGATATTTTCCCTTCTTCCCTCCTCACCCACCCCCACTGGGAAAATAAGCAATTGAATATAGGTTGTACATGTGTAGTTACACAAAACATTTTCATAGTAAGTATATTATGAAAGACTAACTATATTTCCCTCCATCCTATCCTGCCCCTCACTTATTCTATTTTCTCCTTTGACCCTGTCCATTTTCAAAAGTGTTTGCTTCTAACTACCCTCTCCTCCAATCTGCCCTCCCTTCTATCATTCTCCCCTCATCCCCTTCCCTGCTGTTTTCCTGTAGGGTAAGATACCCAATTGAGTGTGTATGCTATTTCCTCTTTAAGCTAAATTCAATGAGAGTTAGGTTTTCTCATCTCCTTTTACCTTCCTGCTCTTCCCCTCCATTGTAACAGTTTTCTCTTGCCTCTTTTATATGAGATAATTTACCCTAATTTATCTCTCCCTTTCTCCTCCCAATATATTCCTTTTTCACCTCTTAATTTTATTTTTTAGATATCATCCCTTCATATTCAATTTGTCCTGTTCCCTCTGTTTATATATACATGTACATACATGTGCACACTGTCACATAAATATTTATACACACCTACACCCTCCTATACATACATAGATGTATGAATACATATATATTCCCTTCAACTGTCCTCATACTGAGAAAAGTCTTATGAGTTACAATTATCGTTTTTCCATGTAGGAATGTAAATAGTTCAACTTTAATAAGTTCCTTATGATTTCTTTTTCCTGTTTACCTTCTCATGTTTCTCTTGCTTTTTGTATTTGAAAGTAAAATTTTATGTTCAGCTCTGTTTTTTTCATCAAGAATGCTTGAAAATCCTGCATTTTATTGAATAACCATATTTTCCCCTGAAGCATTATACTCAGTTTTGCTGGGTAGGTGATTCTTGGTTTAAATATTAAATCTTTTGACCTCTGGAATATCATATTCCAAGTCCTTTGATCCCTCAATATAGAAGTTGCTAGGTTTTGTGTTATCCTGATTGTGCTTCCACAATACTCAAATTGTTTCTTCCTGACTGCTTTCAGTATTTTCTCCTTGACCTAGGAATTCTGGAATTTGGCTATAATATTCCTAGGAGTTTTCTTTTTTTTAATTTCTAATTTTATGTTTATTTTTAGTTTACAACATTCATTTCCACAAGATTTTGAGTTACAACTCTTCTCCCCATCTTTCCCCTACCCACCATCCCATAACAGCAATCCCACTGAATACTCTCTTCCACAAACTGCTCTCTACTATATCTTCCCCTATTCCCCCTCCAACTTCCCAGTGGGGCAAGATGGATCTCCACATCCCAGTTCTTGTATATCTTATTTCCTAGTTGCATGTAAAAAAAGAATAATATATATTTTTAAACATTTCATTTTAAAACTTTGAATTCCATATTCCTTCCCTTCTTCCCTAGTCACTGTAGCAGCAAGCACCCCAAGCGTCCTCAGGGTTTGCAGCTACCACAGGTTCTTGGATCTGCTTTGTTAAAGGAAAGCAACTCAAAATGGGTTAACAAGCTTACTTTAATCAGTCAGACATATATCGTTTACCTTGTTCAGGGGAAAAAGGTCAGCACCCCGAACTTCAAAGCATACAGGCAGAATTATCAAGACAGAAACAGATCAAGTACACAGCTTTTCAAACTGTCCAACCATTACATCCATACCTAGTCAACATCTGGGTTTTTCAAAGCCGGGGGACTCTCAACAACGGCTTCCCAGAATTCAGATCAAATCACAGAACACTTCTCAAAGTGAGTCCCAAAACAAAGCTACACATCAGGGCTTATATAGCCTTCTCCTGGCTCAGAGAATGTAACAACCTTATTGACTCACTGGCCAATCAAGAAGTATCTACTGAAAAACAAGCCTCCCTCCCCAGGGTTCAGGTGCATTTTAGCCTAGGGGCAGGGAAGATCTTCCAAATTTGCATTCCCATTACATTCCGCCCCAAGATCTTTCATGCCCATAGCATAGACAATTTACTTTTGAATTGGCACTAAACATCTCTTAGGTCACATTTTCAAGGTACAGAACTAAAGTTACCAAAGTGGCCACTGGCCCTTAAACAAACACAAAGTACAAAGCATTATCACTTCAGTTCAAAACAAGAGTTCAAATAAAGTTCTGGGGGAGGGGAGTGTCCTTCCCCTCACACAGCTCCAGCCCCAGCTTCCAAGCACAGAGAGGGGGCTGGGCAACAAAACCAACAAGGTGGGGTCCCTGGGGATCCAAGGCACTTCATCCCACCCACCATAGTCACAAGTCCATTCTCCCCCAGGGTCCCAAACTGTGGGATGCAGCCAGGAAACACATTCAGTGCCCCTGCTTTGCTGCTCAGTTCTTATCTTTTCCTGTGGCTGAATTCCGAACTCCTGGGCTCCTTCTCCCGCAGGCGGCAGCTGCTCCTGGCTTCTGCCCAGGTCCGGATGCAGGCAGCTCACCATTCCTGCTCTCAGCTCAGCGAAGTCCGCATGCAGGCCATTCTTCTCTCCTGCTCCACGGCTCCACAGAATCACAGCTACCACAACTGGGAAACAAACAATTATCCCAGCCCCCATACTTTCCTTTTACTCTGCAGATCCTGTTCGTGACGCCATTTTGTAGCAGCAAGCACCCCGGCGTCCCCAGGGTGGCTGCTCACACAGGTTCTTGGATCTGCTTTGTTAAAGGAAAGCAACTCAAAATGGGTTAACAAGCTTACTTTAATCAGTCAGACATATATCGTTTACCTTGTTCAGGGGAAAAAGGTCAGCACCCCGAACTTCAAAGCATACAGGCAGAATTATCAAGACAGAAACAGATCAAGTACACAGCTTTCCAAACTGTCCAACCATTACATCCATACCTAGTCAACATCTGGGTTTTTCAAAGCCGGGGGACTCTCAACAACGGCTTCCCAGAATTCAGATCAAATCACAGAACACTTCTCAAAGTGAGTCCCAAAACAAGGCTACACATCAGGGCTTATATAGCCTTCTCCTGGCTCAGAGAATGTAACAACCTTATTGACTCACTGGCCAATCAAGAAGTATCTACTGAAAAACAAGCCTCCCTCCCCAGGGTTCAGGTGCATTTTAGCCTAGGGGCAGGGAAGATCTTCCAAATTTGCATTCCCATTACAGTCACCCAGTCTTTCTGGGAAGATAAGCAACTCAGTATAGGTTGTACATGTGTAGTTATACAAAACCTTTCCATAGTGGATATATTGTGAAAGACTGACTATATTTCCCTCCATCCTATCCCTCCCCCAACTTGTTCTATTTTCTACTTTGATACTGTTCCTTTTCAAAAGTGTGTGCTTCTAACTACCCTCCCCCCAATCTGCCCTCCCTTCTGTTATCCACCCTCTTATCCTCTTCCCCCCTACTTTCCTGTAAAATAAGGTACCCAATTGAGTGTGTATGTTGTTCCCTCCTTAAGCCAAATTCAATGAGAGTAAGGTCGACCCATTCCCTTTTGCCTTCCTGTTCTTCCCCTCCATTGTAACAGTTTTCCCTTGCCTCTTTTATATGAGATAATTTACCCTATTCTGTCTCTCCCTGTCTCCTCTCACTATATTCCTCTCTCACCTCTTAATTTGATTTTTTAAATATCATCCTTTCCCATTCAATTGATCTTGTGCCCTCTATCTATGTGTACCCTGTACACATATATACACACACTCACATATGTATTCATATACACATATACCCTTCTATATAGACATATATATGTATGTATGTATATATATATATATATACACACACACACATTTATATTCCCTTCAACTATCCTCATACTGAGAAAAGTTTCATAAGTTATAATTATCATTTTTTCCATGTAGGAATGTAAATAGTTCAACTTTGACAAGTTCCTTATGATTTCTTTTCCCTGTTTACCATCTCATGCTTCTCTTGCTTCTTGTATCTGAATGTCAAATTTTCTATTCAACTCTGTTTTTTTTTTCATCACGAATGCTTGAAAGTCCTCTATTCCATTGAATGACCATATTTTCCCCTGAAACATGATACTCAGTTTTGATGGGTAGGTGATTCTTGGTTTTAATCCCAGCTCCTTTGACCTCCAGAATATCATATTCCAAGCCCTTTGATCTCTCAGTGTAGAAGCTGCCACATCCTGGGTTATCCTAATTGTGTTTCCACAATATTCAAATTGTTTCTTCTTGGCTGCTTGTAATATTTTCTCCTTGATCTGGGAATTCTGGAACCTGGCTATAATATTCCTAGGAGTTTTCTTTTTGGGATCTTTTTCAGGAGGTGATAGGTGGATCCTTTCAACCTCTATTTTGCCCTCTAGTTCTAAAACATCAGGACAGTTTTCCTTGAGAATTTCTTGAAGAATGATTTCTAGGTTCTTTTTTTTGATCATGGATTTTAGGTAGTCCAATAATTTTTAAATTATCTCTCCTGGATCTATTTTCCAGGTCAGTGGTTTTCCCAATGAGATATTTCATATTGCCTTCTATTTTTTCATTTGTTTGGATCTGTTTAATAGTATCTTGATTTCTCGCAAGGTCATTGGTTTCCAATTTTGAAGGAATTATTCTCTTCAGTGAGTTTTTGAAATTCTTTTTTCATCTGGCAAATTTAGCTTTTTAAGGTATTCTTTTTCTCTTTGGCTTTTTGGGCCTCTTTTGCCATTTGAATTAGTCTATTTTTTTAAGTTATTATTTTCTTCAGTCAGGCTGTTTACTCACTTTTCTTGATTTTCTTGCATCATTCTCATTTCTCTTCCCAATTTTTCCTCCACTTCTCTTATTTGGTTTTCAAAATCCTTCTTGAGCTCCTTCATAGCCTGTAACCAATTCATATTTTTCTTGGGAGCTTTTGATGTAGGAGTTCTGACTTTGTTGTCTTCCTCCCATTCCATTCCTTGATCCTTTTTGTCCCTGAAAAAGGAATCTATGCTAGGATTGTGCTCTGCTTGCCCATGTTGCCAGTCAATTACTTGACTTTTGAATTCTTTGCCATAGTAGGTGTCTGCTAAGAGAATGGAAAGAGCTTTGTCCCAAATCTCTGGGGTTTTCACAGCTGCTGGAGCAATTAATAATTAATAAAATAATTAAGCAATTAATTAATCCTTGCAGCCCCCACAGGCTCTGGCACCTGGCCACACACCGCAGGACCTCCAACCAAGACTGAGATCCAATCCAAGCGGGTCACAGCAAGAGCAATTACCCTCTGAACTGGCGCTTTGTCCCTGTACAATCTGCAGGCCAGGAGCTCCTGAGGCAGACACGTTGCTGTGCCACAGCACCTCTGCTGCTTTTTGCCTTGGGGGCAGGGGCTAGATTGGGCTTTTCTGTCCCCCCTGTTCCAACAGAGTTCCACACTGATCTTTTCCTTTGTCTTTGGTGTTAATGGGTTGAGAAGTCTGGAAACTGCCACGGCTGCTGGTGCTTCACTCTCCTGAAGTCTGCTCAGGCTGCTGCTGGTTGGGGCTGACCTGGGGCCGAAACCACTCATGTGGGGCTGGGCTCAGCTCCCAGTGCTGTGATAGACCCTTTCTGTCAGCCTGCCAGGCTGTTTCAGCGGGAGGTTTGTTTTTCTCTGTCACTTTGTGGGTTCTGTAGCTCTAAAATTTGTTTAGAGTCATTTTTAATATGTATTGGAGGAGGTAGAAGCCGGAGCCATGGGTAAGTTCTCTTTATACTCCATCATCTTGGCTCCACTCCAGGAGAAAAACTTCTTAACAATCAGGGTTATCCAGAGGTAGAATGGGCTACCTGCTAGGCAGTGAATTTCTTTTCACTACAGGACTTCTAGTAAAGGGGCCTCCAGATTTAGCAGCCAGGGTAGCTATAGAAAGAGGGCACAGGGCTCACTGGAAATGGAAGCAGGAATAGAAGTTGCAGAGAGTGCCAGGTGACTAGAGGCTCAGTGAATGTCATTGTAAATTGGGGCTACCCTGGGGAACAAGGGGATTATTGAGTTGATTAGAATAACACAGGGTTGTGAAAACTAGGCTGGTCTCCTCTGATTAGACAGTAAAGAAGAGTGGTACCAGTATACAAACCATATGATCAAAGAGTTTTAGAACTGGAAGGTACCTTAGAAATCATAACGTCCAACTCTCTTATTGAAACTAAAGCTCAGAAGTGACTGACTTGCTCATGTTCACCCATAGTGGCCAAGATCAGACCACCCATCTCTCTCACATTCTTCGTGCATCACAGTCTACCCCTTTTTATGGTCTTTCATGTCACTTCTCCTGTTCTAAGTCATGGTTGATAAAATATTGTAGTTTGCTCATGCCCACTCTTTGTGTGACCTCAGGAAAATTACTTAATCCCTCTGGGTCTCAGTTTCCTCATTTTAAAGCAAAGGGATTGATCTGAGTGACCTCAGAGGTCCCTTCCTGCTCTTATGAACTTATGGGCACACATCTTTTTGGGTTGTAGCTGTTTCTGTTACAGGGATGGTCAGGGGAACTCCTGCTTTGTGGGAGCACCAGCAGATCAAGGGTTTGTTGATCATCCTTTGTATTTGTAATTTGTCTGTCCCAAATTGATTAAAAATACTGATCTTCAATTTGAGAGGAATCTTCTGGAATAAGTCTAGTCTTGGTTCTTACCTATCACTTGTCCCTCTTCTTCCATGGTCTGGGGGAAGCTCTAGAAGGAACTGAGAGGACTTGATTTTATTCTGGTCTTTCTGCTTTGAGGATTCAGCAAGATGGTGAAACCAGGGAAAGAAGTAATGGTCTTTCGGTCCCAGGAGCAGTATCTCTTACTTTGTTTTTCATACTAGAATCTGGTTTCTCCTTGATAATATGATTTATATGAAGAATGTTTAGGCTGATGGGGACTTTAAACCAGGTCATATGAGGCTCAATTCCTTGAGGAACTGGGTATATATAGTCTAGAGAGGGGAGCAGAGCAGTACAGAGGAAAGAGCACAGGCTCTAGGTTCAAACCTGTGATGTGTGCTACCTGTGTGACCTTGGGAGAATCAGTTAGCTTCCCTGGTTTCCTCATCTGTAAAATGAAGGGTTTGGTCTAGATGACTTTTGAGGTCCTTTTTATCACTAAAACAGAGGGGTTTAAACCTAAGAATCAGAATGTTTGATCTGTAAAGTGACCTTGGAATTCATCTAATTCTACTTCCTTTCCCTGTGGAGGAGGAAGCAGTCGCCCAAGGCAGAAAATGATTTAAGCAAAGTCACAAAGCTAGCAGCAGAAAATGAAAACAAATATTTGAAGGGCTGCCTTTTAGGAGAGGGATCAGGTTTACTCTCTTGGCTCAGGAAGACAAATGTTGTTAGAAGGTGGAATTGAAGGGAATGATCCAAAGAATTAAACGGGCTACTTTGTGGAAGATACAACCACAGATGAGATGAGCACTGGGTGTCATGGAGAGGACTGACCTCATCCACTGTCCAATTCTAAGATTCTGGGATGCACAGAACCAAAGATAAAGTAGTAGTATCTGTTTTTTATAGATCATAGGATCACAGAATCACAGACAGTGCCAGAAGGGAATTTAGAGGCCACATCATCCAACCCCTTTATTTTTCAGAAGAGGAAATTGAGGCTCAGAGATAGTAAATGGCGGATCTCAAAATCACACAGATTGTCAAAGGCAGAGTCAGGATTCAAACCCAGGTAATCTGAAAAAGCAAATGAGAGTATGAGGTCCAGAGAGTGCAAATGGTTTTCTTTGGGCACAAGGCTCATAGTGGTGGAATGGGGACAAGACCTTGGGTCTCCTGCCTTCCATCATGGTAATTGCCCTTTGTATCATGCCTAACTGGACCTCTCAGTGGTAAGACATCATTCTGACACTGACATATTTATTTAATGTCCTTCACTTTCCCATGTTTACCAAACGATGGCCATGACCCAGTTTTTGGGTTTTGATGCTTCTTCAAGAGCTGTCATCTTGGTTTCTCTGCCTGCAGGAGCCAAAACAAACAAAAGTATTCACAAAGCAAGCCACTTCAGGGTTTGCTGGAATCTGGGCTCCTGTTAGGACTTCAAAAGATCACTGCCCTTGGCAACTATGTTAATGTGCTTTAATAGGTATTGTATTTAAACTGATGAAAATCAGTCAACAAAATCTAGCCCCTGCCTGCTTGGAATGGAGCAGGGGCTCTTAAAGAGACAGTGGCACCCTTATGTGAGTCATCAAGCTTTAAATAAATCCGTGACCTCGGTTCAACTCTTCGAGCTACTGAGTTCCATGAAGCAGTTGATTACCCTCTCTGGCAGTTCAAATGTTCAGGTCTCATGGAGTCAGTAAGAATTTCCAAGAACAACGAGCTAAGCTCTAGCCCCAACAAGCCCACCGGTTGCTGGTCAGGCTGCTTGGAATTCTATCTTCTCCCGCTGCACTTTTGCACAGGCTTCCCATGCCTGGCATGCTTCCTTTTGAGTTCCCTGTCTCAGCTTAGGGCACTGCTCAGGTGCCATGCGGCCTTTCCTGATCTATTGCGTTTTTGGTGCTCCTTTGTGTTTATTTTATGCGCGCACACACATACCGTGTTTCCCCGATAATAAGACACTGTCTTATTAATTCTTTGGACAGAAAACACCAGAGGGCTTATTTTCAGGGGAGGGCTTATTTTAATGAACATTGACAGCAATTTTAATAAACAGGTAAGTGTGAACAAACAAATGTACCTTTATTCAATAAGCAAATCACTGGGGAAGAACAGGATGACGCGCTCACTGCTGCAGCTCTGATTGGATGCAGCTCGGAGCGTACTGTGCGTTTCACAGGGGGGGGGGACGGTGCATACAGAGGGTACCGCAATGTAGCGTGTAGCGCAGGGGATCACCTTCACTACAGTGGCAATCTCAATAGGGCTTATTTTCGGGGGAGGGCTTATTTTAGAGGAATCTTACACAGTAAGGGGAGGGCTTATTTTTGGGATAGGTCTTATTATCGGGGAAACACAGTACACACACTCCCAAAAGCCTTAATGAAGGCCTAAGCTTTTATATTATATTGACTTTTTGCTGTAAATTTTGTATCACTTCAGGGGAATGTAAGCACACTTTTGTTTTTGTCTTTGTATGCCTAATGCTTGGGGCAGCTAGGTGGTGATGGATAGAGCACTGAGTCTGCAGTTGGGGAGAACCGAGTTCAAATCCAGCTTCAGACACTTACTAGCTGTGTGATCCTGGGCAAGTCACTTCACCCTGTTTGCTTCAGTTTCCTCCTCTGTAGAATGAACTGGAGAAGGGAATGGCAAACTACTCTAGAATCTTTGCTAAGGAAACCCCCAAAGGGGTCACCAAGAGTCTGACAGAGCTGAAAAAGAACAATGTCTAGCACCCAGCACAGTGCCTTGTATAAAGCAGATACTTAATAAATGCTTATTGCATGAATAACAAGGAAATGAGTAACTTGTGCGGTACATTTTTATGTGTGTATGTGTGTGCATATATATATGTATATATATATATAATATACATATATTTAGTGTGTGGAAAATGGGAATTGATTTTCTATTTGACGGACTTCTATAAGAAATTTGGTGGGGAAATGTGTGTATCTAGACTAAGAATGATGACAAAATAAAATCAATAATAACTTTACAAAGCATTCTATGCACATCTCTATTAGGCACTGCACTAACCCTGGGAAGAGGGCACTGTAGGTATGCCCATCTCCATTTTACAGATGAGAGAACAATGAAAAATTAGAGGACTTCCCCATTCTTGCACAACTAAAAGTGGATGGTAAATTCTAATATTCTCAAATGTGATAGCTGAAGGATGTTGGGATTAAAACTTTTTTGAGGAAATATTTACAAATATAAACAAAATAAGTGGGAAAATGTGATTCAATATACCAATATTCACTTTTATGCAACTTTTTTCAAGATTTTAAAATGAACCTGACTTTGCATTCCAGAGATCAAGGATTTTAAAAACAATTAATTGTGGCTGAAAGTATGTGTGTGTGTGTATGGGGGGGGGTGTTACTTGGAGTTCTGGGTTTGGGCAAAATTAGATTGGACATTTCTTCTGGAAATTGAGCATAAAAAAAGCAATTCATTTCAAAGCTAGGGTGTAACCTGGGAAAAAAGCAATGTTGGAAATTAGATGATTAGACAAAGAGAACATTGAACAAGTTTGCCCCAAGAGGAACACAGGGGATGGGCAGGAATGTACTAAAAGATAAGAGAAATGATGTAGCCTTGGGGAACTTGAGTAGAAGACTTTGAAACAGAAAGTGAAGCTCTTGGCTATGGTCCTTGATGCGATGAGGTCATTTTGGAAGTATGTAAGATAACTGAGCATATCTTGGATCACCATGAGGAGGAAAGACATTTGGTTATTCTCACCTTAGAGTGATACTATGATGATAGGAACTATAGAAACAAATGAATCTGTTACCACCGCACCTACCTACTTCTGGGACTTACATGACACTATTTTTATTTCTCTGGGATGCATTTATCTCCATCCAAACTTCAAGTATTCATTTCAACAGACATTTCTGAAGTAGTGACTGTATGCCAAGAATCATGCTAAGTTTTGGGGAAACCAAAACAAAATACAAACTAGTCCCTTCAAAGAGATTGCATTCTTTTGGGAGGGGGGGGGGATAAAACAAGCTACTAAATGCAAATCAAATCAAAGCAATACAAAGTAATTTCAAAAGGAAGTGAGTTTTAATACAGGAGGAAATGGGGAAAAGTCTCCCATGTAGGTTGTGACATCTGAGATGTGTTTGGAAGGAAGCTAGGGATTCTGTGACATGAAGGGGAAGAGCAGGTACATAACCACCTTCAGCTTCTTGCCTTCCCTCTGTCCCCACGTTTTCACTCCCACTGGGTAGTGCCTCTTGGAACCTCCCTTTGGGAAGTACTCACACCAGTCATACTCAGTTACAATTCAACTTCAGAATGCAAACTCCTCAAGAGTAGAGCCATCTTTCTTTTTGTTTTTATTTGTATTCCAAGTGGTTACTTAGCACAGTACCTGGCACATTGTAAGGGACTGATAAATGCGTAATTGAATCTAATCCAATCTCTGCATTCCAGTCCTGGGCAAGCAGTTGTATAAAGTCAAGTAGCTGTAAGGAGATGAAATATTGTCTATGAGAGCAAACTGGTTTGATTAGAAAGTAACATGTATGAAGAACAATAAGAAATGTCACTGAGAAGATAAGTGAAAGAAAGACAGATTGTAGAGGGCTTTAAATTATAAGTTGAGAAATTTGTATTTTGTCTTGTGCTTCAGTAGGAAAGTATTTGAATATGTGTGTGGTAGGGTAGATATAGTCAGGTCTATATTTTAGTAACAAGATAACTAGGTGGTATAGTACTGGGCCTACCATGTTTCCCCGATAATAAGACTGTCTTATTATTTTTTTTGGAAAGAAAAACACCAGAGGGCTTATTTTCAGGGGAGGGCTTATGTTGTCCTGCCTCAGCTCTCCTCTGCGGCACTGCTCTCAATGGCGCCAGCAAGCAAATCACTGGGGAAGAACAGGATGACGCGCTCACTGCTGCAGCTCTGATTGGATGCAGCTCGGAGTGCGGCGTGCGTTTCACCCAGGGGACGGTGTATACAGAGGGTACCGCAATGTAGCATATAGCGCAGGGGATCACCTTCACTACAGTAGCAATCTCAATAGGGCTTATTTTCGGGGGAGGGCTTATTTTAGAGGAATCTTACACAGTAAGGGGAGGGCTTATTTTCGGGATAGGTCTTATTATCGGGGAAACACGGTAGTGTTAGGACTCATGCTTAGCAGTTCAAATCTGGCCTCAGTCACTTATAGCTCTGTGACTCTGGACAAGTCACTTTACTCTGTTTCGGTTTCCTTATTTGTAAAATGAACTGGAGAAAGAAATGGCAAACTACTCCAGTATCTTTGCCAAGAAAACCCCAAATGGAGTCATGAAGAGTAAGACGTGACTGAAACAACTTAATATTGTAGTAACCTTAATTTGACTGTGTGGAGAATATATTTTAGAGACAAGAGGCAAGGAGACCAATTAGGAAGTTATTGCAACGGTCTAGGAAAGAGGAGATAAGGGCCTGAGCTAGAGTTGAGACTGTCCAAGTGAAAAGGAGATAGATAAAAAAGATGTTTTGGAGATAGGATCAATGAGGATTAGCAAATGATTGGTTATGGGTGTTGAAAAAAAAATAACTCCAGATTTATGAGCCTGAGTGACTGGAAGTCTGGTGGTATCACTAAAGGAAATGGTAAAGTTTGGAAAAGAGTTTAGTGGGGAAATATAATGAATATGGGATTTCACTGATGTGGGTATGCCCTCTTGAAGTTCAGATCCCAATCCCTTTATGCCTAAGGAAACAGTTTTATGAGTAGCTGTGGTTGAGAAAATTCAGCTCCCGGAGGCCAACCCTTTGATTGTGAGATTCCCCAAATTTACCAAGGCTGGTCTTCTAAATTCAAACGTCTAGACTATTGCCAGGTCTGTACTTGAAGCCTTTCCAGCCTGGTAAGATCTGCTGAGACTTGTACTCTTCTGGCTTGGTCTTTGAGAATGCAGAGCCATCTCCATGCCACAATGAGGCATGTGGAAGATGTCAGTAGGAAGATATGGCTGAGTTATTAATGCAGGAGCTTCCCAGAACTCTAGAGACTACATCCCTCCCCAGGCTTTCAGATATTCCTTCTTCTATGCAGATGACTTCCAAATCTTTATTTCTAATCAAACTCCATCTGGCTGTCCAATTGGTACTTCAAATTGTACATGTATAATGCCAAGCTTATCTTTTCCTAAAGGCCTTTCCCTCCTAAAGATTTCACCATTTAAATCAGTGACACTTTCATGCTCACAAGCAGCCATTATCTTCAACTCTCTTTTCCTTTCATTCATAACAATCATTTACCAAGACTTGTTGATTGTTGACTTGTAGACTTTTGCAAAACATAACTCATAACACCAGTTTTAGTACTCACTCTCTCCACCTTATTCATTCTCTATACCACTGCCTCATGAGGAAATCTGGTAAGTCACTCCTCTGCTCAGAAATATCCAGGGGCTTCATATTGCCCACTTCACAATGTTCACATTCATTCAAATGGCTGTTTAAGGCTGTCCACAGTCTAATGCTAATTGGTCTATCTGGCTTTATCTTATGCTGTTTACTACTCTTCACATACACTGTGCTATAGCCAAACTGAACTACTCTCTGGAGCCCATAGAAACTCCCACACTTTCCTGCCTTTGTAGATATTCCTGGAATATCCTCTTACCCTCTACTTGCTGAATTCTTCCTATTCATTCTTTAAAGCCACTTCTTCCAGGAAGTCTTCCCTGATTCCCTGATTACAGTTGGTAATAACCCACTCTCCCAACCTTAAGACTTTATGTAACACTTTGCTTTATTCTTTTCTTATGCACATGTATTGTATTATTTTGCTTCATATTCATCTTTGCATATGAACTTTAAATTCAAGGGAATGTTGTGTCCATACAACACTAGAAGGCAAATATGTAAGAATAACAATCATTTGCTATTAAATGAGTAAAAGATGACTAGACAGCTTTCAAATGAAGAAATTCAAGTTATCAACAATTACATGTAAAAGTGCTCTAAATAAGAGAAATGCAAATTAAGCATAGCTAAGGTTTCACCTCATACCCATAAGATTAGACAATATTACTAAAGACAAAAATATTAATTGCTTGAAGTGTGTGGGAGGATAGGCACAGAAACATAGGCTACACATGATGGGCATGTTAATTGGTCCCAGTTATTTTGGAAAGCAATTTGGAACTATGGACAAAAAGTCACTAAATACATGACTTTTTCTGAATGTATTTTGACAGTGTTGTTGCTACTGGTTATATACTCAGTTCCTTCAAGCAGGACTTAAGTCTTATATTCCCTAGTTTAGAGTCCCCATCAGCCTAATCATTCTTTATATAAATCACATTGTTAAGGAGAAAAATGAGTTAGGGATCCTGCTCCTGGGACCTGATAACCATTGACTCTTTCCCTGGTGCCAAAATTTTGCAGTACTCAAGGTGGATTGGTCAAATGAAAATCAAGTCCTACCATTTCCTTCTAGAGCTACCTGTGGAACATGGGAGAAGAGGGACATGGGATAGGTAAGAGCCAAGACCAGATTTTTTTTCCTGAAGATCCCTATAAAATTGAAGATCTGTTTTTTCTTTTTTTAAAATCTTTTTTGGTACAAATTTAAATTACAAATGCTCTGACCACCCTGAAACATAAATAACTTTATAACCCAAAAATATTTCAATTACCTATAATATATTTGAGATATCAGACCTTTATCAGAGAAACTTACTACTAATTTTTTCCAAGTTAACTGCTTGACTTTTGTTTATGATTACAATGATTTTGCTTTTGCAAAAGCTTAAAAATAAAAATTGTCCATTTTATCTTCTATGGTAACTTTTGTTCCTTGTTTAGTTAAGAATGCTCCCGTTGACCACAACTGTGAAAGATATCTCCTTCCATATTTTCTACTCACAAATCTCCTTGGTAAATGAGATTTCCACTGATGTACCACAAGAACTCAGAATTCATTTCTAGGTTGTCATATGCTTGCTTTCATAGGTATGCATTTAATTTTTGTTCTATCCCTTTTATATCAAGATAGGTGAAAGGGCATTCTGTCTTTGGAAATATGGTCTCATCAAGGCAACCAGAAAAGGAGTGAGGAGAGACATGAGCCTCATGACATTTCCTCTACTTCTTTCTTCATGGACAAGCTCTGACTCCCATTTAAATTCTGAATTCTGGCTTCCTCATTTACTTTCAGAGTCTCAGATAGATTTGATTGTGTTTGCCTTTATGGCTCTATAGTTAATTATGGATGTCACAATCATATTTCTGTGATAGACCGCAGGTTTTATGAGGCAAGGGGCTATATCTTCTGAACTTTCTATCTTTACTTGGGCCTAACACAGTGGTCCATACACAGGTGGTGTTTAATACATAGGTTTTTGAATTGACTTTAAGTGATAGATGCCATCACTTCCCTGGAAAAGAGACCCCGCCCCCCCAGTTATCTTTTTTTCTTTAATGCATAAAGTCTCTTTATTCAGCTACTTTGATACAATTCCATAATTTAGCTCTCTAAGAACTGATACACCCAATGACCAACAATTTATTGTTATGTCCCCAAATACATCTGAATCACTGCATTCTTTATGGTCAACTCTGATCATTTACATATTCTGTGATCCTTTAAACTTAATTTTACAAGGATTTCAAACTGCCTGTAGCTTATGACACGTCTTCTATCAGGGTACCTACAGGGAACAAAAAGGAATATGATTGCTTGCTTTTATATACTTATTCAGAAGGTGACAAGCCTTTGATAAAAATTAGAAATGAATATTCACAGGCAGTAATGTTTTATATATAATTCAATCTTTTCAAAAGTTCAGTCTACATGGTAACTTTGATAATTGTGAGATTACTTGTCTATTTAGCTTTATGCGTTGAAGTATTTTGCACGATGTCTGATGTGATCATTAACAAAAGTTGCAATGAAGTAGTAGTTATTATCATATCCCTCTTGCAACCAAAAAACAGCTGGAATTTTCTGTTCTGCACAGGCAGCTATAAAGTTGTCAGGAAGTAATTGCCCATCTTTAAGGAACCGGTCATCTTTGCCTTGATCAATTAATATGTCCAACTGAGAATCTGGATAAGACCCCACAAGATAAGTAGCATCATATGCCTCCTATTTACTTTGATCTGATCCTAAATATCCACTGTCGGCCTTTTTTTTTCCCCCAAGGACAGAGCATTGGATTGCAGATTGGAGAGAATGCTGACACAGATTTGTATTTTCCAGGATTCTTCAGAGCACAAATCAGGGCTCCATGGCCTCCCATAGAATGGCCAAAAATCGATATCTTCTCTGGGTCAGCTGGAGACTTGTCATTTATCAATTTGGGCAGCTCATCTGTTACATAAGAGTACATCCTACAGTTGGTTTTCAAGGTTCTTCAGTGGCATTCATGTAACAACCAGCACCAGTACCAACATCCCAGCTGTGATCTTCTCCTTTAATATTACAGTCACGTGGACTGGTATCTGGTGCAATGACAATGAGGCCATGTTCTGCTGCAGCTTGGTGCTAGCCAGCTTTTGTGATCAATTTTGTTCTGTGAAAGTTAAACCAGACAGCCAGTAAAGTACAGTACATTTCCCAGTTTCTGCCTTTGGTGGTAAGTAGATTCCAAATTTCATTTTGCATTTTAGTTCCACACTGTCATGCTCATAAACTTTCTGAAACCCCTCAAACACTTGTTGCTAGAAATCTGTTTCAAGGCCATAGTTTCTTTGCTATTCAGTTGTTACTGTTTTCCCACTTACTGACACAAAGTGATGGATAGAAGGTGGATGATCCTAGGTCAGTGTATGTGGCAGTAGAGACCCCTAGTTATCTTTTGATACTCTATTGATTTCCTTTATACAACAGGAAGTTTATGTCACCTGCTGGACAGGAAATTTCATTGTATCTATTGCTGAGAGACAATCTACAACTAATATTTAAGTTTATGGGGAATGGATAATTGGAAAGATCTAAGATTAACTTCATACACTGAAAACTTGTAATGACCACATCTAAATGATGATCATTTCCTTGTTACCACCTTGTTAACATGTTTTAAATTGTAATGGGCAACACAAAAAGGTTATTTCTTTCTTGCTGTATTGTCCTGGCTTTGATGATAAATGCATGAATTAAAAAAATGGATTTTTCTGAAATTTACATTTTTCTAACCTTGGTCTCTTAGACTCCCAGTTTCCTTCAAAGCTCACCTCCTATATAAAGACTTTTTTAAGTCCCCTCCCTTCTACACCCTGATACTAGTCTCTACTGCTCTCCCCATTATCTTATACTTATTTTGTATGTATTTATAACTGTATGTGACTTCTTTGATAGAATGTCAATTCCTTGAGGTAGGGACTGTTACATTTTTATATTTATATCCCTAAAACTTAGCACAGTGCCCGGCATTTAGTAGGCACTTAATAAATGCTTGTTGATTAAGTGGTATTGAGCAAGTAACTTCATCTCTCTAATTGGAATTTAGACCTGGAAGGGACTTCAGAGATGATTTAGTCCAACCCTTTCACTTTAAAGGTGAGGAAACTGAGGGAGGCCTAGAGGGGTAACTTGGCCCAGGTCAAACAGATGGTAAATGACAGAGCTGAGATTCAGACTCAGGGCTTCCAAGCCCACATGCAGTGCTTGAAGACAACAGGGATGTCCTCTTCAGTAGTTTCATTTGTAAGACAAGGGGCTTGGACTAAGTGTTATCTCAGGTTCTTCTGCACCTAAAATTCTGTGATTCTCTTTATTCTGAAAAGGATTGAAGAATTTTGAGTAAGAATGACAGAGAGAAATAATAAAAACACCATCTGTCCTGTTGGCCTTACAGAGTGGTAAGGATCAAATAAAATAATGAACTGAAAGAATACATAATGTAAAGCTACAGAAGACAACTCTTCCAAAATCTCTCATTCCATCTTTGTGTGTATTGCTCTCACGGATACAAAACATAATTCCTCGATGCCTGTGTATTGTTTTTGTTCAGTCATTTCAGTCTAGTCTGACTCTTCATGACCCTATTTGGGGTTTTCTTGGCAGAGATACTGGAGTGGTTTGCCATTTTCTTCTCCAGCTCATTTTTTACAGATGAGGAAACAGCAGGGTTAAGTGAGTGACCTGGGGTCACACAGCTACTAAGTGTCTGAGGCCAGATTTGAACTCAGGAAGATGAGTCTTCTTGACTTCAGGCCTGGCACTCTATCTGCTGTGCCATCTAACTGCACCATTGTACAATTTAAGTTCTTAAAAAAACAAAAAAAAATTGAAGGCTAAAGATCAGAATGTGTGTAATGGAGGACTGACCAATGAAGGTTCAGTCCTAGCACCACATGCACATGTGCTCTGCCTGTGACCAGTTCACATGTAAACTTTGGGGAGGCAACTTTTAGCCATGATGACTTAGGGTTGGTATTACATGGTGACCAAAAGTCTTCTAATTGTTTGAGGACAGAGAAAGTACCTGCAGATGGATCTAGAAAGACAGCCACGTGACCTCTTAATGTTGGAAAGAAGTACTAATTGTGGAATCTGGAATGGCACCGATTCTCTGAAAAGAGCTACATCTAAGGTGAACTTCAAGAGGTTTTGACCAATGTAAAAAAAGACTACCAAGGCTATGACTTGGGAGGTAACCAATTTATTTACTACTCATGTAAATATTTTTCACTGCCATTTCAGTTTAATCCACCTCTGTAGGAATCTTGTATATGCCAGGGGAGAGTACCTTCCTGGTAATGGGGAGATTTTTTTTTAATAACTATTTCCTTTTTCTAAAAGTTGATTGAATTTAGTAACTGATAATTAATGTTAAGTTCACAGATGGGGTCTTGTGAGTAACAGAAGTAGAAACCTTGGTTATCCTCAAGGTGGCCCTTAGACACCTTAAGCCACCATCTAGAGAACCTAATCCTGGCAGTGCAAATGTGAGTTGAGGGAGTGAGGGCAAACTGAGTGCTACACTGTGAGAGAGCTGGCTAAGACTGATTTAGAGGACTTTCACATTTGCAAAACTCCCATGGGAGACAGTTTTCACCCAAAACTAAAGTTATTAGATACCAGGGTCCCAGAGATCTAGGAAAAAAAAATAACCGTTTCCTCTCCATTACACATGATGGATGGGTACTATTTGCTGTTTGGCGATGCTGAATGCAAGAAATTAGCTCTAATGGAGATCAATAAAAAGTTATAGTAGAAGTAGCTAGTGGAGTGGGGGTGGAAACAATTTCCCAGCCAGGACATAGAAGTACCTGAAGAGAGCAATGCTCCCAATAAACCTAGTGTAGTTATGGTACTGCTGCTTGGTAAATTCATTTTAATGGAGCCCACACTTTTCAGTGGCTCTCTTAAATGTCTTGGCTAATATACTTACAATAGAATACTTACCCCCTAATAGATAGAGTGCTAAGTTTTCAGACAGAAAGACTTAGGTTTAAATTTTTTCCTCTGCTACTTAACCCTGTAACTTAATACTCTGTGCCTCAGGGAACCCCTCTCTGACATAATTACTGTCATAGAAGGGTTACAATCTGTCGGTGGAGAGATGTCTCATATCACAAGCTCCCTACACTAGCAAATCATAGATCTTTGAGCCTTTGTGATATATGCCTAATAAAAGAAGCTGGAGCTTTTCATGACAAACATTGTTTCAAATCCTGAATACATATAAAAAAAGTAAAAGACACAACTATTATTATACCCCCTCCTTTTTTTTTTTTTTTTTTGCAACTGGATAAAACTGAGGCAGAAAAAGGTTAAATGACTTGCCTAAGATTACATAGGGAATAAGTATCTGAAGCTAGATGTCAGCTCAGATCCTCTAATTCCCAGGCCTGGGCTCCCTTTGATGTTCTATTTAGCTACCTAATTAAAGCCATCACCATCTCTTTCTCACCTTGCCTACTCCTGGCCAAAGAAATCAAGAATTAAGTTTCTAAAAATGAATTCTGAAGGAGGGGTATATAAGACAGTTGGAATTCACAAAAAAATTGTTAAAATATATAAATTCAGGATCTTAATTAAAGATGATGTGCTAAGAGAGACATCCAGATGAGAAGACTTAGTTTGAAGAACTAGAGTCAGTATGAAATCCTTGCCTAGGAGTTACATTTTGAGACAGAGTTTGATTTAAACCACACATCGCTTATTTACCCCTTCTCTCTAAACTTCATTGCTAGCAATCAAATAGCTGACTCAGATTCTTCTGTTAGATATAAAATAGTGAATCGTCCTTTTTTTTTTTAATCTGGAGGAGTGGGGAGGAGGAGGAGGAGGAGGGCAGGGCCAGTGGGACTCCCTGCTTTCCGCCCTCCCCAGCTGTATGAGACTTTCTTCCTCCAAGTTCTTAGATGCTGAAAACCAGTGACTCTAAAGCCTCTGGCTAAGTGAGAAAGCCAGTGACCTCTATTGTTCCCAGCTGACCCCAAATCCTATATAACTTAGAAGGACAGGATGCTTCTGTCCAGAATGAACTCTTGTCTTTCCAAACAAACCTCACCACATATTTGTGGCACAGTCTCAGTCCACATCAGAGATCCCCTCCTGGGGATTTCACCTGCTTCTGCATGCCCAGCCTTGGATGATTATTGCAGCAGGTAGAAGCAATTTAAGGCATCTTGCCTTAAGCTCTGCCCAGATTACTGTGCCATAAAATTGTATTACAAAATGCACATTTGTTTTCTGGGTGCTGCTCTAATACTTGTTATGATCCAGGGTTAGAGTTAGGGCTGTGATTATAATGTGCTCCTGCTTGATGGTGCTTATAATTTAGACTTTTTTTTTTAAGAGCTGGTGGCAGGAAAAATGAGAAAATGTGGTCCCTGATACATGGGAGCAGTTTTTATCTCGCTTTCTTTACTTTGAAAAAAATAAGTGAGATCCTGGGTAAATTGTTTAAACTCCGATTATTTGATTTGGAACCTTGGAACATGTATTTGTTGCTACAGGGTTTCACTTTTATCAACTAGCAATATTAATTCCTAGTGCATACAGTGCTATTGTAAACACAGTACTTGAATGCAAATTGGCCTTTTTCCCCCATGTGCTGAGATATAAATAAAATAGTAAGGATTTTGTAAAAATAGAAAATAACAATGAGATGTCTGATGATTGGGTCAAGAATTAAGTTAATGACATGGGTTTGGTTTCTATTGGAAGGAAAAAATTTAGTAAAACAGTGAAGTTTTTTTTTAAAGGTATCTTATCTTCATCTTGCCACGGACCTGAAGTTCTCTTCTTAGTCTCCACCCAATGGGAAGAAAAGGAGAAACTTTTGTAAGTGCATATTTCTTTAAATATTTATTTAGATACTAACAAATAGCCACTTTGGACCTGAATTGCCCATTATCACAGAATTTCATGTTAATCCATACCTGAAAGAGAATTTTATCTATGCCATACTGGAAAATGGCCCTCTAGCTTTTGCTTGAAGACCTCCAAGCGAGAGGAACCCATTACATAGGGGATGACTCACTATTTTATATCTAATAGGAGAATTTGAGTCATCGATTTGCTAGCTAAAAGTTTAGCTAAATTTAGAAAGACAGGAGCAAATGGGTAATCTCTTTTGTGTAATCAGCATAATCAAACTCTTTCCCAAACTCTTAACTCTTAGCAAAGATTTCAGATGGACTCAAATAATACCTTATGGCTGAAGATGATCTGATTTTTCCAGAGCCTGGACACTACTTTCTGGGACCTTTTTCTTTAATGCAATCCAATTCAAAACCTGCATCTTCTGCAACTGATACACTGCTCTGCCTTCTGAGGCTAAGTGGAACAAATTCCTCTTCTGCCTGACTGCTTTCCAAATACTGGAAGACAGCTATCATTTCCTCTCTGACTCTTCCCTTCTCCAGGCTTTGACGAAGACAATCTCCTCTTCTCTTTGTGCAGGATAGCACAGGTTACTCTTGCCTTCAGTGATTTTGATGAGATTTTAGAAGATTCTGACAAGGAGAGCTCTGACCAGATGGGTGATATCTGTATGTGAAGCTGTGATTTTCTACAATGATGTTCTCCTTATACATTAACAAGATGACTCCTGTGGGGATGCTGATTGGTTAGTTAGAGCAGATGTGACTGAAATCAAGACTAGGAATTGTATATCCACACAGAATAGTGACTTCTGAAGATTATACTCCTTACTTTGACCACCAGCCTCTACAATGCGGAATCTTCAGTTTCAAGGAGGTAGAAACCAAAAAATAGGGATGGAACCAAAAAACCCAAAACTGCTACAGGAAAAAACCCCAACAATTCAAAGAATAGGTTCTATTCAGAGTTATGTTTTTTTCTGAAATGGACTCCTAGAGACTCCCTGTCTCCAGGCTTTCCCCTCTCCAATTCATTCTTCACACAACTCCCAAAATAAGCTTTCTAAGGCACAGGCTTGATCAAATCAAGCTTGAATTTTTGCTGCTACAAAGCTGTTGCTCCCTTATTAGGCCTACAAAGCAAAATCCCATCACTGAGCCTGTGCTTGAAGTTTTTCCATCTTGGTAGGATTTGTCCACATTGGTGCTTTTCTGGAATACACTTGAAGGATCAATAAATCAATAAAATTTATTAACTGCTTGTTGTTGTTGATTCTTTTGTTATCCCACTTGGGATTTTTTTGGTAAAGATAAAGGAGTGGTTTGTCATTTCCTTCTCCAGCTCATTTTATGGATGAGGAAACTGAAGTAAAGAAGGTTAACTGACTTGCACAGGGTCACAGAGCTAGTAAGAACCTGAGGCTAGATTTGAACTTGGATCTTCTTGACTCCAGGCCCAGTGTGCTATCCATTGTATTGTCCATTGTTTACCATGTTCTAAGTGCTGGGTCTACAAAGGGAGGCAAAATACAAAAATAGTTCCTGCCCTCAGGGAGCTTACATATTAATTATAGACAAAGTATAGAGTAGAGAGCACCTTAGAGTAGAAAGTAGAAAGTAGGAGTAGAAAGAAGGAAAGAGGGAAAGACTCAAGTGACTGGGAAACCCTGGAAGGCTGCCTGAAGGAGGTGGTGTTTGAGCTAAATCTTGAAAGAAGCTAGAGATTTCAAAGGACAGAGTTGTGGAGGAGAGTACTGCAGGCATGGGAGACAGTTATTATTTCAAAGGCCCAGAGATGGGAAATAGGATGTTGTGTGTGAGGTCAGTATTTCTGTACTGTAATGTGTACAATAAAGGAGAGGAAGGTGTTATATAAGCAAGCACCCTAGTATACCTAGGATGACCTTGTAGCACAAGTCCTTTGATCTGCTTAGTTAAAGGAAAGACAACTTTTAAAAGGGTCAACAATCTTACTTTAATTACAGATAAGTAGAAAATACAAGCAGAGAAATTAGCTCAGAGATTCAACAGACAGGGCTCCTAGTGTCTGAACAAAGTAATACAACCACCTCCATAAACCACCAGATTAGGAGAGCACAAACCTCTGAGTAGTGTGTGTGTGTGTGTGTGTGTGTGTGTGTGTGTATGGTGGGGAGGGGAGGTGAGGGGACAGCAGCTCTTAACAAACAGCTACGCAGAATTGTGTCCAGGGAATCAAAAAGTCCTTTTTGTAAGTGAACCCCCAAAGCAAAATGCAACCTCCCAGAATATATAACAAAGACTTGGCCCCTGACTTTCTCAGAGCCAGAAGACACAAAACCTATGTGACTCAGCACAGCTGTGAATTATCAGGGTTCAAAGGGGATTAATACTTTAGATGTTTACCAGTTAGCCTGAGCCTAGGGAACTGAATTCCAGAAAAAAAAAAATCCCGTTTTGCTTACCCTTACAGGTGTGAGAAGACCAGAAAGGAAAGGAGGGCCTGGAAGATTTATTTTTTAATTCCTTTGCAGCATCTATTCCTGACTTTCTGTGGTATAGTGGTAGAATATTAGGCCTGGAGTCTGAAAAACTGAATTCAAATCCTGCCTCAGACACTTACTAGCTGTGTGATCCTGGGTAAGTCATTTAATTTCTATCTATCTACAAGTAAAATAGGGATAATAACAGCACCCAGACATCAGGATTGTTGTGAAGATCAAATGAAATAATATTTGTAAAAGTTCTTTGCAATCCTTTTAGTGCTATATAAATGCTAGCTACTACTGCTATTATTATTCCCATGCTGTAGCAGCCTTCTGCTCTTGGAAGTTTACACTGTCCCTGTGGCCTCTTTCTCTAACTGGTCAGTTCTTTCAGGAACTTCCATTTTAAGGATGGTTCCCAAGCCAGCCACATTCACTCCTTCATTCCTCTCCAAGTCTTACACTTGACTCTCCAGACTTCTACCTCCACCATGCCCTGTGCAGGTGCCTTCTTTCTTTCTCCCCACTCCTTTTCAACTTACTTGTATTTATTGTCTGTCTTCGTTGCAGTTTAAGTAAGCTCTTGAAGTGCTTAAATGCTCTTTTTGTATTCCTAGCACTCAGCACAGTGTCTGACATAGAGTGAGCACTTTATAAATGCTTATTGACTTGTGAGGAGGTTCAAATGTCAAATAGACAACTTGATATTTGATTCCAAAGGTAAGTTTGGGTGTAACCAAGATGGTAGAGTACCAGGAGGAAGTTTAGCTGAACTCCCAACCACAACTCTTCTACAATGATCAGGAAAATGCATAAGACCAAGTCCTCATTGCGAAACTTAAGAAAAAACCACAATGAGTAATTTTTCTAGCCCAGGTCAGCCCAGGGAAACAGACAGAGAGGTCTATAGATACTGTAAGTAGGGTCTAACCAGGAACAGCTGACTGCATGGTATATTCCAATGTGGGAAAGGCTATGTACCCAGGCAAAAAGAGGTTCTAGGTTCAGGAAAGAGGGAACTGAACTTTTTCTGGATTCAGGAATAGATGCAAACTGATAACTCTGTTGCTCACCACCCAGTTCCAGATCACAGATCTAGAAATGACAGAGGAGGTGATGTTCCAGATTGAGGAGAAGTCATGGGCAGTCTGGTGTGTACAGAGTAATGAGCAAGTAGGTTGTGTAGACAGCAAGGAATCAGAAGGAAGCAGCATCTATGTGGCTTGGATCCTAAGAGCAGAGTAGAATCTCAGTTTCAGCTTACCATCCAGCCTAAAGCCTGCAGTGGGATAAGTAGGGCAGAAATCCCAGACCAGGGGGGAGCCTCAGTTGTATCACTCTGTGACATGTTTTCCTAACAGTTATATCACTATTATGGAAGAGCAGAGCTTTCCAGATGTTGAATAGTGACTGAAATATTTGTCTAATAGCAATCTACTGGAACTCCAAACCAGCAAATAATAAGCCTTTTGTTTAGGTTCAAACCTAAGTCAGGAATTTGTAGAGTTCATGCCAGGAGGGCAGAAATCTGATTTCAGCCTGGACTGAATCACTTTGGGAGCACTGAAAGCTTGCAGATCCCCAGCTTGATTGGTCCCTGAGATTCTGGAATAATACAATACTCAATACTTCAAGAAAGCAGCAGCAGGGTCATCTTAGACATTCCCCCCAAAATTGCATACAAAGTTGGCTCTTAACAAAAGTTCAGAACTAAAAAGCAGGTTGGAAGAATGAACAAACAAAAAGAATCCCTCCATAAAAATTTATTATGGTAACAGGGTAACATGTTCAAGATTCAAACTCAGAAGAAAAGTCCAAAATATCTCCAAGCAAAGCCTTAAAGAAAAACACAGTTTAGGCACAAGTTCAATTAGAATTCCTGGAAGAGAAGAAATAAGAGCTTTTAAACAATTTGAAATGTTTTTATAAATTAAATGCAAGCAGCAGAGGAAAAAAACTGGAAAATAAATGAAAGCTATGGAAGGAAGAATTGGGAAGGGATTTAGCAGCTTGCTATAAGAGATTATATACAAAACCATTCTTAAGCAACAAATTCTCTGAACATTTGAATGAACCAAATAGAAATCAATGAGACACTAAAAAAATTATAAAACACAAGCAAAAGATTGAAAAAAAATAGAAGAATAAGTGAAGTATCTATAGAACAAACTACTGACCTGGAAAATAGCTCAAGGAGAGATAACTTGAAAATCATTGAAGTAGTTGAAAGTCATGATAATCAGAAAAAGAATCTAGATATCATATTTCAAGAAGTCATAAAAGAAAACTGCCTAGATCTCTTGGAACCAGAAAACAAAGTGGAACTAGAAAGAAGACATTGTTCACCTTCTGAAAGAAACTCCACAATGAGAACTTTCAGGAACAATATAGCCAAAATTCAGAATTTCAAAGTCAAAGAAAATATACGGTAACTAGTCAAAAAGAAAGACTTCAATTGCTAAGGATCCTCAATCAGGATCAGACATGATTTGGCAACCACTGATATAAAGGAGCAGAGAAGTTGCAACATGATATTCCAAAGGCAAAGGATATAGAATTACAACCAATAATAATGTGACCAGAAAAACTTAGTATAATCTTTCAGCAGCAAAATGGATTTTTAATGATATAGAAATTCTTCCAATCATTCCTGATGAAAAATCCAGAGCTTCATAGAAACTTTGAAGTATAAACACAACAGTCAAGAGAAAAATAAAAAAGAAGTTTTCCTCAGTCAGGGAATGGTTGAACATGTTATGGTTGGTATGATAGATTGTTATTTTGCTGGAAGAAATAATGAATGGGGGTGGTTTCAGAGAAGCTTGGAAAGACTTTTATGAACCAATACAGAGTAAAGTGAGCAGAATCAGGGGAATAACTTATAAGATGATAACAATACTGTAAAGACAAATGACTTTGAAAAACTTAGAATACAAATTAGCACAGCAATCAACCATGATTTCAGATGACTTTTAGTTAAACATGATACCCACTACCTAATAGAGAGATGAAGGATTCAGAGTACACATTGAGACATATTTACTTCTTCTTGGACATGGCCAATGTAGAGATTTGTTGTACTTGACTATATATTTGCTACAGGGGGTTTACTTTTCTTTCTTTTTCAGTTGGTATGGATGGGGGAATTGGGAGAGAAGATGGATTTTTGCCACTAGAAAAGATTACTTAAAAATTCCTAAAGGTAACAGGGAACAACTAAAGTTTATTGAGGAGAAAGAAGGGTGATATGACCTATGCTATAGGAAAACCACTTTGGCAGGATCACCTCAGTGAGGAGAATGGATTGAAGTGGGAAAGACATAAAGCAGGAATACCAATTAGAAGGCTATTTCAAAAGTTAAAATGAGAGGTTAGTAGGTGAGAGGGGAGACAAGGAGAATCAAGAGATTATGAAACTAGAAGTAATAAAATGTGGCAATTTATTTGCTATATGGAGTGAGAATGAGAAGTCTAGGAGGGCACCAAGTACGTAAACCTAGGAGACTGGGAGGGTGATGGTACCTTCGACAAAAATAAGGAAATTTGGAGGCCTGAAGTGTTTTGTACCAAAGATGAGTTCTGTTTTGGATGTGGATATCCAGTTTGAACTGTATGATAGGTAGCTGGAGATGCTAGATTGAAGATGAGAAGGACTAGGGCTGAATAAGTAGATCTGAGAATCATTAGCACGGAAATGGTCTTTGAATTGGTGGGAGTTGATGAGATTACCCTGGGAGAAAGAGAGAAGAAAAAGGGAAGAGGATCTAGGGTAGTGCCTCAGGAGACACCCACAGAGAGTGGGTGTGACCCAGAGGAAGACCTAGCAAAGAAGATTAAGAAATAGTAGTCAGACAGATAGAAAGGAAATTCAGTATTACCCCCATAATGTAATCGGCTTTGCAATAAAATGAATCTAGCTGTTTTCCCTCTATGCCATGCTGCCTGTTATGTGCCAGCATTTGTTTAGAATGTGATGAAATGGGTTAAGGTTTTGTGTTTAGGAGAACTAGTTTGTACTCAGAATTAAAAATACTACATAGCAGGATATTGAAGTGGTAGAAGTATTGCCCCTAAAGTTAGGAGATATGGACTCAAATCCAGGTGCTTACATTTACTAGCTGTGTGACCTAAAATGGGAGTAATAATACTTGGTCTACCTATGGCACTTCACATGGTTGTTGTAAGGAAAGCATTATGTAGACATTAAAGAAATCATAGAAATGAGCAACTATTATATGGTTCTATGTTAAACCAATGGTATGAAGTGTGAAAACAGAGTTCCAGAATACCAATATGCCCCTGATCATCTGATTCAGGGGCTTAGAAAAGAGGAGAGAAGGCCTTTTAAAAAGTACCACAAGCTAAAATTTCTAGATTATGAAGCATTGGATGAACATGAATTTATCGTTTATGAGTAAAATTTATAGATGCTTACATTCCAATGAGGAAATAACACCCCCAAAAATACACAAAGGGAGCTGAAAAGCAGTGAGAGAGGGAGGCAGGTACCCTCTGGGGGAATGATGTCAAAGTCTGAAAAGTCAGAAGATGGGAAGGAAGGTTGACTGGCATGGGCCCCTCCTCAACATGGAGGCTTTGGGAAAAACTCAGGAATGGCAAAAGAGGACTGTCATGATGAAGAGACATTCCAGGTTGGGAAGGCCACAGGTGCTGAGGGAGAGAGTTGCCTGGGACACTGCAAGTTTAGGTGTCATATAACCAGTATGAGTCAGAGTCAGCACTTGAAGGCCACTCTTCCTTACTTGGAGTCTAGTCCTCTTCCCACCATACTGCACTGCCTCAGATTATGGCATGATTATAATAGTATTACAAAAGCACAGACCTAGAAATTGGCCAGAATTGTGCATAAGATCTTGGCCACTTTGAAAACTGAAGGTTGAATGAGTATTAGATACAAAATTAGACAGACGAAGTCTTTAAGTCTATCATTTCTTGCAGTATTATCTCTGTGTAATTTGTTGTAGAGCTCTTAGGTCTTGGAAACTTGCCCAGGAAACTATTTTAAGTAGCTCTTCTCTGTTGTAATGAGTTGTAATATCTCTGAAAAAAGTAGAGATGCTACCTTGGGAATATCTACATTTATTGGAGAAGCCCAGAAAGGCTCAGATCCTTTTCTTTGAATGTCTGTAGCCTCTCATCCTGCAAGGGATTGTCCAGTCATTTCCATGGGGTCAAATAATCATAAAAGAAAACTGCCTCTCTCTGAGTGCTCTTCCTGACTAAAATGGGGGCAAACTTTTTATCTGTCTCCCCCTCTTTTTTTTCTGGCAAAGCACTGAGACTCCTGCAGTAAATCCAAACAGATGGGGAGTAGAATACCCAACCAGTTGTCTCAGGGCCAGTTTCTTGGCCGTGTAATTTGTTTTTTGTTTTGTTGCCTTGTAGCAAGCTAGTGTTCTTTCTGTTCTTTTTGACTTGGGATTCCAGTTTCCTCTTGGTACAGATGTTTTCTTGCCAGCTGCATTAGTAATGATTTTCTCCCCTAACAACTTCCTTCAGAGCTGCCTCTTTAGTTTGTAGTAAGACACTAGGAACACACATCCCCTTCAGATTGTTTCTGGGTTAGGAGAATTTACTAATTCTTCTTATTCAAGGAGTAAGATCAAGAATTTTCAAACTCTCTAGAGATCCAGCTAATCTCCTTCTTGTAATCAGAAGTAAACTGGAGAATAATCAAAATTGACCTCAGCTCCCAGCACCACACCTTGTTATACTGGAGCAAGTTCATTGCTTACCAGGGATAGGAATAAACAATCTATGGCATGATTTGTTCTTGTGTGAATAATTTGTGGTTAGGCACAACCACCAACTCACCTAAAATAATATGTATTTGCATAAGACTTCCATCAGAAGTTTTTGAAATTGACTCATTAAATTTGTTAAAGGAAGTATATCTCAATGATTTTTCTTCTTGCATCTTGGCTTTTCCCCATAAACTACCATATTTAAAATGATTTTTTACCTTTACACCACCATTTTTAACATTACTTGTTTAGCAGGTTTTTTTTTGCTTTTTTTTTGGAGGGCGATTGTTTAATTATTATTATTATTATTATTTTTAGCATTTTGTTTTTGCTTTTTTTTGGATTTAACATTATTAACTCTAAGTATTGTCAATGGCTGTGGTCCAGGTACCAGATGATGTGAACTGGGTGGGATGACCAGAGGCTTCTGAGTATCAGTCATTTGCCAGGAAAGTCAATCCTATCCTCTAGCTGCTGAGGAAGCAACTAGATTTGCAGCAGTTTGTTAGGTGTCTGGTGGTGGTCCATGGTCTACTTCTAAATGCTTCTCTGAAGTGGCAACCGCACTAGCATACCGAGGTTGGCTGCTAGCATAGGTTCTTAGATCTGCTTTACTAGGAAAGACAGCTATTTAAGGGGTCAACAATCTTTTTAAATTATATTCACCAGTTCAGGGAAAAAGTCAGCACTTTAGAGAAAATACAAACAGAGAAAAATATAAGCTGAGAAATAAAGACCAACAAACAGGACTCTGACTGCATGAATCAACTATACAATTTACATATATCCCTGGATCTGAGCAATTGGGGAGCTCACAATATACAGCAACTCAGAATCTCAACCAGGGAATCACAAGATCCTTCTCATAAGAGAGCCCCCAAAGGGAAATACCAACTCAGAATATATATACATATATATATTTCTCAGAGCCGGAAGGTATCACAACCCTCCTGACTCAGTGCCTACTCAGAAATTAGCAAAAGGTGTGAAAGCCTTCCTAAGCATGCTTCCTTTAATGGGCTTGACATGAGGCCTATTGATGGGCGAGGGAGATCTTATATCCCATTAATATTACATCCTCACAGAACTGATGAATGTCTGCAAGTCCACCTACCCCACCTTCAATGTCTCAAGTAGGGATCTACTGAGAATATAAGGCACTAAGGAGGAGAACAACTTGGTAAGATTGTGTGAATGAAGATCTTTGCTAGATGAAGGAATCGAGCTGTTCAAGTTGTTCCTTGGGTCAGTATATGCCTTATGTCCAATATTCATTCTAGAGATGGTATGTGATGAAAGGGGTCCCTCCCCAACCCCCATACTCCCATAGGTACTCTTCTGATTTACTCTTCCTATAACCTAAAAGTTGAGAGATCTCAGGAAAAGCCAGATAATTTATTCATTCAACAATCATTTATTAAACCCCTACTATATGCCAGATAGTGTGAGGTATGACAGATATAAATATAAGAAACTTTATTGTTAGTAATTTGGTTGAAAACATTGCCAGTAACTTAAATAATCCTATGGTCAGCAGGGAGACACTCAGAGCTCTACAGCCTTGTTCTTCACTCAGTTACTGTCATCAGAGCCATACGATCACAACTGATAGGCTCAAAGTGGGTGTAGGACACAAACAGTGATTAAAACAGTTAGAACCCAGGCTCTAATCACAGCTGCTTTCTTTACCACGGGCAGTCAATCTGGAATGAGGGAATATCTCTTCCTTTGGTGATCAGATCAGTCATGACACTTCCAACCCTTGTATCTTACCAAGCCATTCTCTTCCTTAGTACCTTATATCTTCAGTAGATCACTACTTGAGAGACTGAAGGTGGGGTAGGCAGACTTGCAGATATCCATCAATTCTGTGAGGACCATTTAGAAGCAGGTCTTGGACTACCACCAGACACCTGACAAACTGTTGCAAATTCAGTTGCCCCCTCAGCAGTTAGAGGATAGGACAGACTTTCCTGGTAAATGACTGATGATGAGAAGCCCCTGGTCATTCTACCCAACCCCAAACATCTGGAACCTGACCTTTCCCAGTTTTCTGGGAAGTTAGCACAAAATGAGGTCTCTGTGTGAATGTCTATTATGAGGAAACCCATGCAGAATCGTTTTGTCAGAAGAAATTCTTCCAAACGACATTGAGTACCCCCCTCCCTAATTCCTGAACTGATTTTCATGTGTGTTTATGTTCTTCCTTCTGCACTTGGGTCATCAGCTCTATTCTGAGGTAACTGTATCTTGTTTTTGTATTCCAGGGAGAGTGTTTTTCTATTCCCTGGGAGGGAAATCATTTAACTGTATTTTTCAAGGGCCATTTGCCATCAAACCATTTGTTAGAGACTTCTGTTTATAGAGGCAATTCTAAAACCATCTTCCCCACTGCAATACCACACATAGACCTCACCTTCTCAGTGCCACCAACAAAGAATACTTGAAAGTAAACCTTGGAGGACCTTCTTCCTTCCTTTAGCCCTTATGGATGTGTTTTGAATTATTAATGTTACCAGAAGTCTCATTACAGAATAAGCCAGGTGTGACTGTACTACTGAGAACTATGGAATACAAGCCATCAGTGTTGGTTAATAATTCTTTTGTAGAAGATATAGCTGATGTAGACAGCCCCAATCTGCATTTGTTGTTGTTTAGTCATTTTTCAGTGAGGTTTGACTTTCTGGGACCCCATTTGGGGTTTTCTTGGCAGAGATACTGGAGTGGTTCCCCTTTCATTTTCTAGCTCATTTTTACAGATGAAGAAACTGAGGCAAACAGGATTAAGTGACTTGACTAGGGTCACATTGCTAGTGTCTGAGGCCACATTTGAACTCAGGTCTTCCTGACTCCAGGCTTATCACTCTATCTACTGTGCAACTAGCAGCTTCAACCTGCAGACCTTGCATCAAATGAATAACATGGAGTTCTTAATACAGCACAACTCTCACTCACTCTTCTCATTCCACAAGCTATTATTCCTCATTCCCAATTCTAACTCCTTCCTGTACAGGAATTTTTGGAACTTTGGCATATCATTAATTTCTCTCGTGTGGGTTCTGTCTGATGTGCTGATGCACTTCCACACTTTCTCGTCCTGCCATCTTTATCCATATAGTGGCCTCCCCCCACACCCTTAGTGAGACTGTTTAGAATGATCTCCTTTTATAATGCCAGGCTTCTACTTAAGAGGATTTGTGGAATTGGGTGACTCAATGCAGTCAGGAGATTGGACTTCCTAGAGAATTTTGCCATCAGTAAGGAATCCCTTCACTTAGATACTGTACAGGACAGCTGGCATGACCCTAGCAAACACCTTAGATGGTGGGGCAAAGGGGTGGGATAGCTCCTTGTTTGACCTTTTGCTGTACTTAAACAATCAGTAGATCACTGAAGAAAGTTATTTGCTCTGTCATCACAGAATTCCATGAAATTTTAGTGCATGTCCAGTGTTTGAAGAAAGATTTTAAGATTGCCTTTTGGTAAAGGTAAAATCCTTTTAAAAATAATATAAATGACTCAAGACAAGCTTACATTTTCTATACCCTTACACAACACATGGGAATGGCCTCCCTTGTTTGGAATTTAGTTCCTTCTCACTTCCAACTCTTAGAAATCCTGGTTTCATAACTATACATGTACAACCTATATTGAATTGCTTATCTTCCCAGGGGGGTGGGTGAGGAGGGAAGAAGGGAAAGAATATGGACATCAAAGTTTTAGAAACAAATGTTAAAAAAATTGTTTTTTACATGCAACTGGGAAATAAGATATACAAGCACTGGGGTATAGAAATATATCCTGACCTACTAGAAAGATTAGGGGAAGGAGTATTCAGTGAGCTTGCTACCTTGAGGTAAGGGGTAGGGGAAAGATGGGGAGAAAATTTGTAACTCAAAATCTTGTGGAAATGAATGTTGAAAACTAAAAATAAATAAATAAAAGATTAAAAAAAAGAAATCCTGGTTTCCCTTAGAGCACATCTTAGATGGCACCTCTTACTCAAGGCCTTGCATGGTTCATCTTTTCTCTCAATTGTTAATACTCTTTCCCTCTTAGGGTTACTTTGTATATACTTATAGAAATATAGATATAAATATAATATATAGTATATATCATATATAACATTATATTATTGTATATATTATATAATATATATACTATACAAATACAAATATACAGTATATAGAATAACCTCCTTGAGGTCAGGGACCATTTTTTCCACTTTTCATTCCTAGCAGCTAGTACACAGTAACTTCTTAATAAATGTTGCTGTTATTATTTGGTTTTCCCTGGAAACCTTCAGCTCTTGGCTCATCTCTGATTTGGGAGGATAGTAGTAATCAATAATTGATCATTTCTTCTCAGTCATTTTTGGGGGGGGGGGTAAAAGCACTATCTATTAATAATTCCCTGCCTCTATCTCCATTCCTTTGGAATCTTTCCCTTTTTGAGATAACTTGAATATTTTTTTCCTTAAATGTCTTTTAAATTGTGTTTATTCCAACATGATTTTCTTCTGTATATAATTTGATTAGGTCCATTTGTTATTCCCAATTATATCATCAGAGCCATGGTCATTTCTTCACATTGGATATTAAAGTGGTTAAGTCCAAAGTGGGGTGATTTCACTATTGTTGCCAATAAAATTACATCACTATCAAAATACTGGCAGATCTGTTATATTTTGTGTCTGCTTATTGTCCTCCTTTTGGTTTCATCTATAAATGTCCTCAGGATGCATTGGTTGAGTTGGATCTCATGCCAACCTCTGTGAAATCTTGTTTTCTCAACAGCTTTTTGACCTTTTTAAAGATACTTCTCATAATCTTTGATCATCCTCTCCAGTAATGTTTTGCAGATGAGTTTGTGCTCTAAGCTGGTGTTGCCTTTGGCGCTATGTGTCTCTGCTTGGCAAAGAGATCAAGTATTTGCTGACTAAAAGAGTGTGGGTGCTCTTTTGGCCTCTTTTGTGGTAACTCTTACGCTAGCTAAATTTCTCTAGGAAGTGGTGATGGAGTTAAATCTTTACTTTTCCCATATTTTGGAGCTGATGGCTTGCTTAAACAAGTTGAATTGGAACTTCTATAATTGAGTGCAATGTATTCTCATCTTTATCCTTTCTTCTACTTTGGTATTTACTTTGGCCTTTGGGCTCCCGGTTCTATGATCTGACTGCATGCAGCTAATTCTGGAATGACTGGTACATCTTTAGCCAGTCATCTCTTGACTTCTATAATATAGTCAATTTCCATTTTTTCTTGTATTTAGTGCTTCCACATTTTGCACCTATCTCCTTTTTGATGAAAATATTCCTAATGTATAGGCGTGAGACATCTTAGTGGTATTCTAGACTTTGACCTTAATTTATTTTGAGCTGCATTTTCAACGTATTTTCTGACATCCTCTTCTGTGTTCACTTTTGCATTGAGCATCAAGTTATATATTGACTTTAGTCAATAACATCTTATAAAATTCCTTATGGAATTTGGATTTCTGTATTTCTTTTTCCTCTCTGTCAGATGTTGGAGATAACCTATAATTATCTTCATGGTGATCTATTTGTTTGTGTTCTGTGAACTCTGCAGGGCAAGAAGACTAAAGATCCCACAAGATGGTGTTTCCTGTTGCTTTTCAAGGCATAGTGGAACCAACTTTGCCAAGTCTTTTATTTGGCTTATTTCTTCTAAAAATGGAAATATAGATATGAATATGATTCAATTCCTCCAGTAGAGTGTCAATTCACTTGAATACCCACCATGATCAGTGATCATTCTGCTTCCACTTAAAGATCTCTAGTGATGGGGAACTCACTACCTTCTAATTGTTAGGAAGATTTTCCTAATAAAGTATACATTTTTCTCTATGCCACTTCCACCTTTTCCACTTAGTTCTTTCCTTGGGGCCAAATAACACAAGTCTAATTTTTCCACAAGACAACCTTTTAAGAACTTGAAGACAGTTATCCTGTCCCCACTGAGTCATTTCTATTCCAGATTCAGCATCCTAAATTCCTTCAAATAATCTTCATATGGCATAGACTTGAATCCCTTCAACATTCTGTATATTCTCCTCTGGTCATTCTCTAGGCAAAGTCTTTACTAAAACCCTCTCCCCTCACTAAGATAGGAAACAATCTGATATAGGTTATACAAGTACAATCATGTAAAATATATTTCCATATTAGTCATGTTGTGGAATAAGAAAAAGAATAAGAGGTAAAAAAACCACAGACAAAAAAGAAAGTGAAAATAGTATGTTTGGTCTGTATTCAGATTACATAGTTCTTTCTCTGGTTGTGGGTAGTATTTTCCATCATGAGTCTTTTGGAATTGTCTTGGATCATGATATTGCTGAGAAGAGGTAAGTCAATCATAGCTGATTACACAATGTTGCTGTTACTGTGTACAATGTTCTTCTGGTTCTGCTCACTTCACTCAGCATCAGTTAGTTCATTTAGGTCTTTCTAGGTTAGAAAAGCCTTCTTAATGTAGTTCAAGATCAGATTAGTTTTTAAGGCTGCCACATTATAGAGCAGGCTTATATTGAACTAGCAGTTCATTAAAGCCCTTGGATCTTTTAAAGACTGACTACTGTCTAACCATGACCCCTCCCTCTGCACCATCTCATACTTGTTAAGTCAATTTCTTGAGTCCAAGTGTAAGACTTTCTATGTATTCCCACTACATTTCATCTTATTAAGTTTAATCCAATGTTCTACCCTTCTAAGATCTTTTCAGATCCTGGCTGTCATACAGTATTTTAACTATCTCTTTTAGCTTTGTGTCATCAGTAAGTTTGATAAGTTTGTTGAATGCATTTTTCAAGTCACTGGAAAAAAAGGTTAAACAATTCAGGGTTAGGCACAAACACTTGAGACACTACACTCCAACAGGGCGTTTTCTCCCTAGTTAATATGGAACCATTAACTATAACTCAACGACTACTCCTTGAGGTTAGCCATTCAGTTAGTTTTGAACTGATGTAATTTTTCCATCATATAGCTCCCATCTCACCATCTTGACCACACCAGCAGTATAAGACATGATCAGATATTTTGCTGAAATCTAGGCAAACTATATCAACAACATTCTCCCAATCTGTCAATTTAGTAACTTTATCAAGAAAAACAAAAGGGTTGGTCTGGCATGACCTGTTCTTGAGGAAGCTATGCTGGCTCTTTGATCAGTTTCCTTCCTTTTCTAAATGTTCACTAACCATCTCTTTAAAAATATGTTCTAGAAATTTTGCCAAAAATTTAATTAAGTTCACTGGCTCATAGATCGTAAATTTTAGTTTCCTCCTTTATTGAAGATTTGGACCTTTTTCCTTCTTAAGTCATGAAGTACTTCTTGTCTCCATCACCGATCTTTTAAATATCACTGATAGTGATTTAGCAGTAAGATCTTCCAGCTGCCAAGGATAGAGATCATCTTGTTCAGGTAACTTGAATTCCTCCAGGGCAGCTAAGTGCCACCACAACATCTGACTTTTCTTGGATAGCAACTCCTTATTATCCAATTTTGGTCTGTCCTTTCTAGTACAAATGTCATTCTCCTTGACAAAGAAAACAAGCAAAATGATAACTGAGCAACTCTGTCTTCTACCTGTTGTCAATTATCATTCCACCTACTCTGAGCAATGATTTTATCCCTTCTTTTGCCCTCTGCTTTTATGAATATAAAAACCAAACAGAACCCTTTGGTTTCTTTTCCTATGCTTAACTTTACGCATCAGCTTCAGCTCATTCTGATCTTTTAGCATCCTTTACAGTCCTATTTGTATTCATCCTCTGATGTTTGCCTTTACTTCCATATTTGGCACATATCTTTTAAAAATCCAAGTTGACTGATGAATTCATTCATGTAGGCATCTCATTGGGTCCTCAAACAAGAGAATACAGTAAAAGTATAGAATTAAATTTAAATTTATTGATGGTCTAGGAATTGAATAATTCTTAGAACCTTTTTTTCTGCTCTGTTTTCTTGATGAACTACCACCATCACTATGACATGGAAAGGTAAGCACACACACACACCTAAATAAACCTTTGTAATGGAAATGCAAATTTAAAGATCTTCCCTGCCCTTAGGCCCTTTGATAGGCTTAAGAGACTCTGAGAGCCTTCCTTGATTTGAAAATATACTCTGCCTCCTAATAGGCTGAATGTGGTCACATAGAGCCTGTGGCAGGAGGCTTGGTTTTCAGGAATGCCCACACCTTGATGTTGTGTGATTGGGCAGTGGATCAAGAGGGTGGTTACATTCTCTGACCCAGGAGAAGGCTCTATAATCCCTGATGTGAGGCTTTACTTTGGGGCTCACTTTGAGAAGTGTTCTGTGATTTGATCAGATGAGACTTTGGGAAGCCGTTGTTGAGAGCCCCCTCTGGCTTTGAAAAACCCAGATGTTGATTTGGTATGGATGTAATGGTTGGACAGTTTGGAAACCTGTCTACTTGATCTGTTTCTCTGTCTTGATAATTCTGTCTGTATACTCTGAAGTTCAGGGTGCTGACCTTTTTCCCCTGAACTAGGTAAACGATACATATTTGACTGATTAAAGTAAGCTTGTTAACCCATTTTGAGTTGCTTTCCTTTAACAAAGCAGATCTAAGAACCTGTGTTGGCAGCCACCCTGGGGACGCTGGGTGCTTGCTGCTACAACCTTTTCCATAAGATTTCTTTGATCAATAAGAATCTAATCTAATAAACAAACTGAAGTTAGTTTGCTATGTACAAAAAAAGAATTCATTATTTCACCTCTTCTCCACTTCCCTGCAATGTCTCTTATTTCTTTCAAGGGCACTACTCTTCTTCCAGATACTTTACCTCTGGTTCTTGGAGGTCTGGGCAGTTTTTCTTTATAATTTCTTGAAATTTGATATCCAAGTTTTTATTTTGGTCAGAATTTTATGGCAGCCTGATGATAAATGATCTCTCCTTTATGTGTTTACCAGGTCAGTTATTTTTTATAATATACATCTTGTGTTTTTTTTTCTGCTTTTAAAAAATCTTTTGATGTTTAATATTTCTCGTCTTGTGTTGCTTTCTATTTGACTCATTCTTATTTTCAGGGGGTTCAATTTTTGAATAAAATTTATCAATATCTGTTATAAGGCATGAATTATCTTTGTCATTCTTTTTTCCCTAGTTATTCCATTTTGTATTTTATGTTTTGTTTCTCCCAGATACTCTTACAATCCTTGTGCCCAGGACAATCATCTCTCTGAGGCTTTGCTTGGACTTGTTGTCGAGTTCCTCTCTTCTTATGGGTTTACCTTTTTAGTTTTCCCTAAGTTCAAGGTATTTCTTTTTTGTTTTTGGAATTTTGTTTACTCATAACTCCAGCCTCAGTTTACACACTGGGGACTTGTACCTAGGTCAGACTCTACTCTTGTACTTCTGGATTTTGTGGGTAAATACTGTTTGGCCTTCAGTTTAGTGGCTGAGACTAGACTCCACCTTCTTCTGAGATTATCTGGTCTTGTCTCCTGCTGTGGTGCAGGGGTAGGCTGGTTGGATGCTGGCCTGACTCTGCCTCTTACTATGGATGAAGTTCCTAGTCACCCCTGCTGGATATTGTTCTGGCCTCATCTACTGTGGGTCTGAGCTATTTTGGACTTTGCTTTTGACTTACTTTAGCTTTTCTCCACTATGTACTTCTAGCAAAGTCTGGCATTTTTTTTTGTCTAGTCCTGAACTGAATGGAGGTTTTTTTATAGCTGATTTTCTTTGACTTTCTTAAGCAATGTTCCTTCTCGTACATTTTTAGAACTTTACTGAGTTGTCTATGAAGGTTCTGGGCTCCTCTGGGCCCCAGTACAGTTCTCTGGGACACCTTCCCACAATTCCTTCATTTTTTTCTTTTTGAAAATCAGGACATTTTTGTCTGTTTCTAATTGTGTGTCACCTCTCCCATTTTCCCTGAATTTTTACAGCTTTTAATGGCGGCTTAGTGCTCATATCTACCAATTCTTTCAGCACCATGGAATTTAATTTATCTGGGTTTGGTGAGCCATTTAAGGCACTTAGCTTAAGGAAAGTACCATTTAAGGTACTTACAAGCTCAGTTATTTTAGTTTTCCATTCCCTGCTAATCATAATTATTCTATACTTAGCCTAGAAATAATTTTCCTTGAAAAAGAAAACAAGCAAAATAATAGGCAAGTCTTCTTTCTTTCATTCATTCCTATTGTAAGGGTACAGGTACAGATGGTTTTCCTCTATACAGATGTACTTGGGAAATGGAAATAGAAAGACAGGTGGATGGGTATGCTATGCTCATTGCTTCCTTCTCACAAAGGTATAGGCTATTTGTCTGAATCTCTTCAAGAGTTCCAGGAAATGCTGCCAGCCCCCCTAGTGTCTTCCTGAATCTCTATCTCATCTCATTTAGTTTAGTGTTAAGAATATATTTTTAAAAGTTTTCATTAATAAATATTTATTTCCTCTTCTTCATCTCCACTGGGAAGTACAGGAAAGAAAAAGAAGACTATTGAAATAAATTTGCATAACCAAGCAAAACAAATTACACATTGCCTCAAAATGCTTGTCTCAGCCTGCATTTCACCTCTCTGTTGCAATTTGGATATCATGCCCCCTCTTCAGTTCTCTGGAATTACCTTCACATGCTTTCTTTCTCTTTTAAAAATTTATTTTTGTTACATTTGGGATATCAGACATGGACACTGAGATCCTTTCTCTGGGTAAACTGCCTAACATCAAGCTTTTTGCAGAGAATGCAACTCCAGTGGACTTACCATGTCAAGTGGTCAAATGTGTGCCAAATGTACACTTGCCTAAAAGAGTATTTTATGGAGCACTCACACAAGGTCAGAAGAAGAGATACAAGGACACTCTCAAGGTCTTCCTAAGAACTTTGGAATCAATTATGTGATGCAGAGGACACTGGCACAGGACCTCCCAGCATGGTAGGCCCATATCCAAGCAGGCACTACGCTCTGTGAACATAGCAAAATTAAAGTAGCTCAACAAAAATGTGAGCTGTGCAAATTTAGAGATATCTCTACTCCAAATGTTCATAAGGAGTAATTGCGCCCAACCTGTGGCAGAGCCTTCCAAGCTCAAACTGGTCTGATCAGTCGAAGTCAGATACACTGGACCTTGACCTTAAATTAGTGGTATCATTTTGGTCCTCTTCAAGAACGAAGGACAACAACCAACCACACATTGTCTTTCTATTTATAACTAGGCTTCATAAAAAGACTGTTTTTGTAGAGGAACTAAGTTGAGAAACTTTTTGTTTAATTCATTATATAAATCAGTCATTTAAAAAAATTTTTCTTATTAGGCTCCTTGTTACTTTAACAAACAGTCACGATTGGATGATTATTTAAAGATTTTTTTTAAAGTTGCACAAGGAGAGGAAAATGGGAAGGGCAATTAAAGGACTGGGTGAGGGAGAAGTTTGGAAGGCCAAAGGGGGATTGTCAGTGACAGCAGCAGATGCCTGGAAATGAGCTATCCTGAATGTTTGCATTCCAGGACTTGTTCTGATGCCAGGATGGTTACCATGTATACAATTGCTCTTCTGAAAAACAGGAAAAAGAATGTCTGCATGCCCTAGGCTAATGAATATGCCCAGGAGAGCACCAAGCTCCTATTACTTTGGATTTCTCTCAGAGGCTCAAGGACAAAGAGATGGATCTTAAAACCTCAAGAGCAAAGAGTGTTATTATTTTGCAACCAAAAAAACAAAGAAAAAAGAAACTACCAGGAAGGAGAACTGTGGACACTAATTGAATCCCATTTTTTCTTGAATCTAATTTTATTTCTTCATAAATGTCAAGACAACAAAGCTTTGGATATTATATTTGAACTATATTAAATGGTTACTTTCTAAGAAACAGAATCTCTTCAAAAGGAATGTATTTTTAAAAAAAGTTATGGACTTTTTTATCATGAAGAACTTCATCCTTTCAAAGCAGTTTGAGATCAATCAACTCATTTTATATGTGGGCCCAGCCATGAACATAGAGCCTGGCACATTGTATACCTTTAATGTTTATTGTTGTTTTTCAGTTGTTTCAATTGGGTCCAACTCTTCATGACCCCATCTGAGGTTTTCTTGGAAAAGATACCAAAGTGGGTTTGCCATTTCCTTCTTTAGCTCATTTCATAGATGAAGAAACTGAGGCAAACAGAGTTAAATGACTTGCCCAGGGTCACACAGCTACTGAGTGCCTGATGCCAGATTTGAACTCAGGAGAACGAGTCTTCCTAATTCCTAGCTCAATGCTCTATCCATTACTTCACCTCGTTGTCCTGGATTTTGACTTTATAGTTATTTGAAGAAAAGTGTCTACTTAGTTCACAAGAGCAAGAGGAATTAAAGGGGCAGTATTTTTGTGTCTAAGCAATGTTTTTGAAAAATTTCCAATGACGTCTGAAGTAAGATGAAATGTATATCAAGAAAAAATCATGAAGTGAAGGGGTTGAAATTGGAGCCCACTCCATGGAAAATGCTTGAAGACAAACCTTTGTGGGAGGAGAGGACCATCAAATGGAGTGCTTCTGGTGGAACAGGTGCCTTGGCCTCTTGCACAGTCTGAGGCTTCTGATTGATCCTTGTAGGTCACCTCTACCCTTTGATAAGGGGTTGTGCCACTCAGGAAACTTTTTGAAGTATGTTATTTATTTCATGAAATATTTCCCAATTACAGGCAAAAAATTTAAACATTAATTGTTTAAAATGTTGAGTTCTGAATTTTCTCCCTCCTTCCAGTCTCTCTCCTACCCTTGAGAAGGTAAGTAATATGATAGCGATTAAACATATGAAGTAATGCAAAACATATTTTCAGGAAACTTTGAAGGGAGAGACAACTTCTTTCATTCTCTTCTCCATCTTTCCTAAATATATGGCTTGGGAATTTGGATAGCACTTCCTTGGAGTTCTTATGTGGGGAGGAGAGGGTGAACCTTAGCTTTGGGAGCTGCTTATACATGACAGCTAGAACATGTGATCAGTTAGGTGACTTTGAGATGGGCGGTTCCAACTGCCTTGTGTTTCTTTCTCCTAATCACAGGTGACCAAACAGTGATTCTGAGACAGATGTTTCTGATGTTGGTGGCTACCTTGGGAATTTAGGAGTTTGGGAGTTCCTAGATTCCTCAGCTGGTGCTGACCAGCATCAACATGAGTTTTCTGCAACTACACCCTTCTTGGAGAAGATGACTACCCAAAGGAGGGTGATTCCCAGCCTTGCCCTGGCTTGCAAAAGACGGGACCTTGAGGGAGTTTGGACAATACAGAGCTGAGATGAGGGTGGAATGCCTATATAACAAACCCTCAAAGTATCTTGTGTTTTAAGGTTTTAAATATCAAAATGCTAACAAAGTATGAGAGGAATTTTGGGTTACTGGTTTATATTTTAATTCTTTGCTGGTGTGTGATTATGAGTATTTTGTATTTTAAACACTTCTATTGTGGTGGATGAAAGAAATAGCTGACATATCTGACCTCTGGACACTGAACACTCTTCTAGGAGGGACCTTTATAATCTCTTTGGAGAAACTCTATCCATGAGCCCTACCTAAGCTTTATGCAATTTTTCCTAAGGTTCTGAGGGGGCAGGGCAGGAAGAAGGTGTAAAAACTCTAGACATATTAAGAAACAAAACAAAACAAAAACAAAACTTGACCACTTTCTTTAGAGGTCAGGCTCTCCCAATACTGAACTTAGTCTTTGTGAATACAGAGGTGGAACATCTTAGCAGGCCAGTCCTTCTTGGCCATTGGGTAGCTATTATAATTATAAAAGGAAATGCAAGTGCAATAATAATATTGTTAATCCCATGGAATAAAGCACAGGAGAGTTAGACTGTCCATCAAAGAAAGCTGAGTATCTATAATGATGAGATCTCAGAGCCTGTGAAGTATTGAAGAAATGGCGGTAATAGCAATAACGACAGCAACAATAAGCTAGCTCACATTTGCGAAGCATTCTGTTACTTACAAATTGTTTTTCCCACAATAAGGCTGTGAGGTAGGGAATACAATGAGAGATGTTAATGCAATTTTACTGAATCATTCACCTCTAAAGCACTACTTTTCTAGGCCAGTCAAAAAACATGACGCCAGCAGATCTGTCTGAGTCCTTCATGGCTGGCTACTACCCAACAGCAATTATTGACTGAGTAGCATTAGGTTTTCAAATATATTCATTTGTTCAGCTTTTTGTTTTATCCAAGTATTACTAACTTCAGTTCTCTTTCCAAATGACAGGGTAATGTTTTAACCTGCTAATCAGTAGCATTGACTTCATGAAATTACTCTAGGCCTTTATTTTCAAAATTATAGAAATAACACAGGGGAAAGAATGATTAAGTCATCTCATTTTCCCCCTGAGGGGACAACATGGGGCTTTCCCCTAAAATATACTTTCATGTTCTCTTTCAAGCCTAACTTTGAGTATCTGGACAATAAACACCTTGAGGTAGAGTGAATATGAGCTTTTTACATGTTTGCTATCATTTCCTTCCCTCAATCCCCATTCCTACCATGGTTATTTCTAGGTTTCTATTTTCTTCACTGTTCACAGAACATATTTCTATATATATACACACATGCATATATGTATAGTCACATGCATGTATACACGTGTGTATATATGTACATATATACACACACAACCTATATTCTTGTAGTAATGACCAAGATTAGTGAGCAGATGGCAGTGGGAACCACAACTATCTTCAATACTTCAAACACTCTTCATTGACATTATTTGCAAATCTAGGATCCATGAACCTTCAACTCACATGGAACTGTGGTAGGGGAAGAGAGGTAGTTTCTATAGGCACAAACTGAGCCTATTGGTACAATGGAGAAAGTACATGGGAAAGATCTGTGTTAACTCCCATCTTTACATTTGAGATATTTGGTTAAAAGGGCTTGGCCCCAGTGCTGGTGTATTCCTACTTTGTTCTTTCATGTTTAAAAAAGCTGTAAGAATTATGTGTCTACTTGGCAACGTAGAACTATTAATGATTATTATTACTGCCATTAATGATAGCACTTTCTTTTTTATAAGCAGTCCATGTCTGAAAGCCTCTAGCTACCTAGCAAAACAAAATTGAAAACAACCCACAACCCACGCACTAGCAACCTTCTGCTAGGATATCTTGGTTACTAAATCAACAAATCTTGTATTCATGTGGTTTTATTTCCGAATAAACCACAATGTTATTGGAAATCCCTAAAGTTTTTATTTTTTCCCTAATCACAGGCATTAGTTCCTCTTCTGGGGCCATATTGGATTCTCTCATATCTCTGCTCCGTCTCTTCAAGAAGGCTGTGTCATAAGGCTTAAAATAATAGCATATAGATAGTTACTTTGGCAGTGGTCTTATATAAACAGATGGATACAGATGATAACATTAACGACTTTACATGTCATCTCATTTTTCCAGTACTCTTGCTTCCCTGAAAATTATATCTGTTTGATATCTCTTAACCCATGGCAACCACTTACACAGCTGTACTCAGTGTTGTTTGTGAGATTGTCAGTTGCTTTTTCTACATCATCCTGTTCTATTTTGGTTGTGGTATGGACTTTGAGCTATGTTTGATTGAGCTGCTACATCCAACAAGCCAGGAATGGAAGCTTGTAAAAAAGAGAGCCACTTGGGAGATAGAGCCTTAACACGTGTGTGGGCAGAAAAGGAAATTTGCTGACTTGTTCAGTTACACAGCCATTACAAGAAGGACAAAGTTAGACAGTCTAATATACAAGGAATTGGGGGTTTTTTTTTGTATCAATAAGCTTGAATTTTAAAAGCATTAATTATTTCCCTTAAAAATACATACACAAAGTCAATCATATATCAGAACATGTTAGATCTAGAATAGATCTTGAAGACTATATGGTCCAACCTGCTCATTTAGTATTTGAGGAAATTGAGGTACAGCAAAGTATAAGATAGTAAGAAGGCAAAGTATAAAACACCTGGATTTTACAATGACAGTGAATTTGTGCCTTCAGAATGATGGTGAATTGCAATAACTTTCCAAATACTAGTACATCTAGGTGACACAGTAGAAAGCACGATGGGCCCAGAGTCAGGAATACCTGAGTTCAAATCCAGCCCTAGACATGGAAATCAAACCATTTTTTTAACCATAACTATCTGTATATATTAGATAAAAACATTGTTTGGGTCTCAATATCTAGCAAAATAATTTAGTTTACATGACTTTTCACGTGTAGACATGAAGACATGTGTAGACATGGTTATGTGGTTCTGTCCTTAAAGCAATTTACTTTAGGTCATATGTGGAAATTAAATTATGTACTTCTGCACAGGTACATAGACCAGTTTGCAAAAAGACTTTTCCAAATTCAGAAAAGCATCATGGGTCATTCAAAAACCAACTGAAATAGCAAAAAAGTTTGTAAGACGACTATTAGCTGTAGGAATATATAGTTACCTAAAATTATGAATATAACAAATGAAAATCCCACCTTCTATAGGAAGTGTTTCTCAAACCCTCTTGATTCTAGGAACATCCCTCTGTTGATTACTTCATTTTTATTATTTATTCCTTATATAGCTTGTTTGTACATAGTCATTTTCATGGTGTTTCTCCCATTAGACTATGAGCTCTTTGAAGATAGGGAATGTCTTTTACCTTTCTTTGTGTCCCTGGTGCTTAGCACAGTGCCTAATACACAGGAGATTTTAAAATAAATGCTTATTGAGTCACTGACCATTAGAAGACCATTGTAGAGAATTTAGGATTTGAAAATTTGTCTTTAATGAATTAGGAAAACAAAGACAGATAACAGAACTGGAGCCTATTCTGTAAGGTGGTTTTAAAAAAAAATCCATTTTTTTCTTAAAGCAGATTCAATTAATGATTGTGAATGATTTTAAAAAGATCATGGTCCCAAAATCTTAGCGCAATTTTAAGCTTTTGGTACTAAGATTTTTGATACATTCTACATTTCCTCAAATTTAGTGAGGGCTAGCTTCTGCATATAGACAAGAAAACAAGGTTCTTAAGGGTTGCGACTGTTTCATTTTTGTCCTTGTATTCCAGTACTTAGCACAGAGCCTGGCACACAGTAGGCATTTTGCAGATGTTTGTTGACTTATTGAAACAATTTTCTCTCTGCTACCGATTTCTCATTTTCAAAACTGGACTATACATACTATAAATTACCTTTCAACTGAACAACCCTCAGATGCTATTTCATTTGGTCCAAGTTGTGGTATGGTTAGCTTCTCCACAAATGGGAACACATTAATTATAATAATAGCTAGCATTTATATTGCTCCTACTAAGTAACATTCACTGTGCCAAGCACTTTACAAATATTATTAATATTATCTCATTTGATCCTCACAACAACCCTGAGAGGTAAGTACTATTTCTATCCCAATTTTACAGTTGAGGAAACTGAGGCAAATAGTTTAAGTGTCTTGCCCAGGGTCATATAACTAGGAACTCAGGCTTACCTGACTTTATGTCCAGCAATTTCATCAGTGTGCCACTTGTCTACCTATGTGTCAGACCTGAACCCAGATCTTCCTGGTTTTCTCTCCAATAAGTCAACATTTATCCTTAACTCTCTACCCATTTTGCCAACATTAAGAGATACTTAAAAAAACAAAAAAACCCACTTTCCTTTCCATGTATAGGGCTGTATTTGAACTCAGGTATTCCTGACTTTGGGCCTAGCATGCTTTCTACTGTGTCACCTAGCTGCAGAATTATTTTATATAATAAAAATACTTCAATGGATCAATAAACTCATAGATACGGCTACTCCCTCCATTGGCACAGATCACACCCATTCCTTCTCATCCAATGCAATTTTTATCTATGTTTCTCCATAGAGCCTTCATAAAGGATTGAGCCAAAGTGAAAGAAGACGACCTCAAAGTAATTGAGGCAGCTAGGTGGCGAAGTAACAGCGCCTGCCTTGGAGTCGGTAGGACTGGGGCGTGGTTCCGGCCTCAGATACTTAACACTCACACAAGATAACTGGCCATGTAATCTTGGGCAAGTTACTTAACCCTAATTGCTTTAAAAAAAAATAATTTCGTTAGTTCCTCAGTACCAATGGAGTACTTATTCTAGGTGCTTCGCTATTATCCTTCACGACAGTGCTGAATTAAAAAAAAAAAAATGACCTTCAGTCCTTTGTAGCTTTTTTGTGGTCAAAAAAAGGGGGGAGGAGTAGAAAGAATATAAGAATCACAATTTTTAGTTCATCTATATATTAAGGCAGCTAAGTGACAAAGTGAATAGAGCATAGGGCTTAGAGTCAAGACCTGAGTTTGAATACTACCTCAGACACTTACTAGCTGTGTGACCCTGGGTAAGTCACTTACTCTCTCTGTTACTCAGTTTCTTCATCTGTAAAACGGGGTTAATAATAGCCCTGCTTCCCAGGGTTATTGTGAAGCTCCAAATGAGATAACCTATGCAAAGTGCTTTGCAAACCTTAAATTTAGTGTTCTATGAATTCTAGTTATAAATGTAAGATCTGTGTCCAGTAACCAACAGTGGACAAAATGCAACCGTGGCATGATAAATGTTAAATAATAAATCATAAGTGTCTAACTTTTGGCTTCCCAGGCCACTTTCTTGTTGATCATCTTATTTTATTCTTATAACCCAGTGAGGAAGAGCAGAGATTGTAGATGTTTGAGAAATGACAAGTTTGAAGCATACAGAAATTAAGTTTTTCAGTTTTTGTTCATTCATGTCTGACTCTTCATGACCCTGTTTGTTGTTTTCTTGGCAAAGATACTGGAGTGGTTTGCCATTTCCTGCTCCAGCTCATTTTACAGATGAAGAAACTGAGGCAAACAGGGTTAAGTGATTTGACCAGGTTCACACAACTAGTAAGTTTCTGAAGTAAGATTTGAACTCAGGAAGATGAATCTTCCTGACTTTGGGCCTGGCACGCTATCTACATCTAGGTGCCCCATACAAAGATTAAGAGACACAAAATTTAGAGCTGGGAAGGAGGGTCTTTAGTACTCATCTAGTCTAAACACCTTGGTTTATAAGTAAGAAAATGGAGGCCCAAAGAAGTCATATGACCCCCCCAAGGTCACACCCTCACTTTAATTCCACTCTGTTTTCCAATAAACCATGTGATAGGATAGGAATTGAACCTGTGGTTTTTTTTTGATATAAACTCCAGTGATTATGCAGATTAACATTTTCTCTACAGCTTAATCTTAAAGATTTGCCTAGTGTACTATCAACCATACTGGCTCTGCGAAAAACCATGAATTCTTGTAATGAAATCAGGACTTTTGCTTTTTGCTACTCTGCCATTTTCCCTTAGAGTGATAGAGCATTCTGACTCCCAGGCTATGGTCTTTCCACAGAGTCATGTACAGGCTATAGACCAAAGAGGTAAAGAGCAGACAGCACATTAATTGGGGGCCATGTTTGTGAAGGGCAGTTATTAATTAGCTAAAGTAAGCCCTTAGTCCTTGATTATAACTGTTAGCATATGAAAATACTGAATGAGGCTGGGATCCTGCTACTAAAACACGGAACATTTTAAGATAAGGATACAGCCCAAATCTGTGATTTCATTAGTACAGGGAACTCCCAGGTAAGGAGATTCTACCAATTCAGGTTCCCACCTTCTTTTGCTTCTGATAGTATTTGAGAGTTACTTACAGCCAAGAATCACACAGCCATGATAATAATGATAAGAGCACAACAGTAACAACAACTAGCATTAAAGCAAGGCTCCCAAAGTACTTTATGAATATTGTTTCATTTTATTCTCACAATAACCCTGGGAGGAAGGTGCTATTATTATTTCCATTTCACAGATGAGGAAAGTGAGGCAGGTACAGGTTAATTGAGTTGCCCAGGGCCATACACCTAGTTATTGAGTGAGGATAGACTTGAACTCAGGTTTTCCTGACTTTAGGTCCTGTAGTTTCATCAGCGTGCCACCCATCTTCTGATATGTCAGAGGTAGTACCTGAACTTCCTGATTTCCTCTTCAATAGGTCAACATTTATCCTAAGCTCTCTACCCACTTTGCCAACATTTAGGTATACTTATAAAAAATCAAAACATTTTCATTTCTGACAAGTACCAATGATTCTAGTACAGGGGTCTCCAACAGGTTGTGATCTATCATCCATCTGATCTCAGAGCTTCACCTGGAATTGCCAGCAAATTGAGGAGATGGGTTAACTGAACATCAGTAGGAAGGGGTGTGTATGTGTGTGGGCGCTGTATCATCAGCATTCCCACTTCCACCCTCACCCAGGTGGTAAGTAGAGGCCAGTAGAAAAGTCATGGGTGGTTCTCCATCAAACAAAGAAGCTTGATCCCTGCTCCAGTTAATCATCAGAACCTTGGCAAAGTCAGAGCTTTGACAACAGAAGTGTAAACAGAACCATAATAACAACTGTACCAATTGTTCTTTCTGATCAACAGTCTAAATTCTAATTTGTTTGTGATTTTATACATGGAAATAGATTTATAATCATACTTTTTGTGACATGAGTCTTTATAGTTAATGTACAGTATTATAAATCCAGGGAAGGGTCAACACAATTGCAGTTATGAAAGTCTGCTATGATTCCAGGTGCAGCATAACTCACTTCTTGAGTGTGCAGCTCACCCTTCTCTGTGTATACTCAGTATTACATACCCTACTGAAAAGTGATTGTTACTGATGAGAAACCTGCCTAATTCTCTGTTCAAAAGATTATGCCTATGTGGAAGGCTGCCAAATGGGGATTACAATCAGAGTCAAGTGAGGAAGTTCTCAGGAATCCATTAGGGAGATGGAAGGTTCCTGAGTGGAGATTTGCTCTGTTTGGTACCTTTTTGTTCACACAAAAGTATTGCTCATTCATTTGCCTTTAAATAAAGATGAGAGAGAGAGAGACAGAGAGACAGAGAGGGGGAGGGAGGGAGGGAAGAGGAGAGAGGGAGAGGGAGAGGGAGGGAGGGAGAGGAGAAGAAGGAGGAGGAGATGATAGGATTTAGCAGAAGAAGAGAACTTAGAGATCTTAGTCTTCTCTACTTATCTTACTGTTGGAGAAATGGAGGCCTAGGGACATGAAATGATTTGCCCCAGATCACACAGGTAATAAGCATTATAAGCAGGACTCCAAGCCAGGCCTTTTACTTCAGATCCACTAGGCAGCACTCCTTGGATATCAATGCCTTGTTAATTCAGGGTGTGCTGGAGCCAGCTTGGATCAGCTCCTGAGAAATAATTGCTAAAATCTTCGGTGTGAGCATTTATACTGTGGAAATCACAAGTGCTACAGATCAAGACTTGATGAATTATTCTGTTGAGCCTAAGCAAGTGATGGAGAAAATGTAACTAATGCAGATTAAACTTAAGAGTGTGTCCTGAGTGCTTTTCCCTGAAGAGTCAGGTGTTAAACATTTACCGCCATATTCCTTTGGGCTGGAAAGAATAGAACAAAAAAGGATAATAGGGAAAATCGGAGTTAAACACAGTTCATTTTCTATGATTGGTTGTCACTGTCTCATCTTCCTCAAAGTCGCCTCTCCTTTCTCTGAACTTTCACATTTGCCCTCACCAAAACTAGGGCACACATGTCTCTTTATGGATGGCAAACTCTATGATGGAATGATTGCTTCCCTTTAATGTTTTAATCCTTTTACCCAGCAACCAGTGCTTCTTTCTTGTTGAGACTCAGATCGGATGTTTCCTCCTCACAGATTGTTGTTTGTCCTTCATTCTTGAAGAGGACCATGACATCAGTAGAGTGATATCTTGACTGTGAGTTGGATTTAAGTGAGTCAAGGCCTTGCAAAGTCATCAGCCTCACTCTCTCCTCCAGAGCCATCAGAGTCTAGGTAAGATACCGTGTTTCCCCAATAATAAGACACTGTCTTATCAATTTTTTTTGGACAGAAAAACACCAGAGGGCTTATTTTCAGGGGAGGGCTTATTTTAATGAACATTGACAGCAATGACATGTGACTCCTCTACAATTGCTTTCTTATACTCAACAGTATAGCTCTTCCTTTTTGTACTCATGTCTGGGGGTCAAAACAGACAGAATAATAAAATTATGACCATCAATCCTTCTTTTCACTCCATCATGCCCCCTGAGTTCTTCTTTTTTCCTCCATCATGCCCCCTCACTCCCGCTTACATACCGGGTTTTTATGTTGTCCTGCCTCAGCTCTCCTCCGCGGCACTGCTCTCAATGGCGCCAGCAAGCAAATCACTGGGGAAGAACAGGATGATGCGCTCACTGCTGCAGCTCTGATAGGATGCAGCTCGGAGTGCGGCATGCGTTTCACCCGGGGGGGGGGGACGGTGCATACAGAGGGTACTGTAATGTAGCATGTAGCGCAGGGGATCACCTTCACTACAGTAGCAATCTCAATAGGGCTTATTTTAGGGGGAGGGCTTGTTTTAGAGGAATCTTACACAGTAAGGGGAGGGCTTATTTTTGGGATAGGTCTTATTATCGGGGAAACACAGTAGGTCAAGATAACTGGCCCTGGATGCAGCAGGAGAACTTGGTCTTTTTAAGCTAGGGCCTTTTCCAGGTCTCAGTTTGTTTGAGATAATACCTATTCAGTGATTAAAGACCAAGCAAGAATTGAGGCAAAATATGGCCTAGTTTGCCTTCACAAAGGAAACAGTCTGGGAGGGGAAGACCCTCAGAGTTTCTGGCCAGAAAAGAAACAATTGCTATTTACATTTACTCTGAGCAATCAAAATCTAAAAAATGGAGGGAGGGAGGAAACACACAGTTATTAAGTACCTATTACATGACAGATACTGGGTTAAATGCTTTAAAACATAATTTTAGATGAAGGATGAAATTATCATCAAGACAACTCATTGAACGATTAGAAGGCAGCTGGGTGGTACAGTGGAGAGAGTGCTGGGCTTGGAGTCAAGAACATATGAGTTCAAATACATCCTCATATACTTACTAGCTGTGTGACCCTAGGCAAGTCACTTAACCTCTATTTGCCTCAGTTTCCTTATTTGTAAAATGGTTATAATAATAGCACCTATCTCCCAGGGTTGCTGTAAAGACCAAATGAAATAATATTGGTAAAGTGGTAAAAAATATTGGTAAATTGGTAAAATTTTTTTTGCAAAATATATTTGCAGACCTTAGAGTGCTATGTAAATTTTAGTAGCTATTATTATAAGGTGCTCTGCTGTTGGCAGAGAAAAAACCAACATACCTTCCCCATCCAATCCAAGATTTCCTAACTCGAGTGTAGCTTCTTAATATATGATGCTCTCTCCTTTGCCCCTACTTACATGCCATCCCTTGTCAAGTCTAGAACCACATATCAGCTCCACATACATCCTAACAAGCTTCATTGAGATCTATGGGCTCAAAGTTAATAACAATAGTTAACATTTATAGAGCTAGAACTTAATATGTACTACGAACCGTGCTAAGTACTTTACAACTGTTATCTTATTAGCTTCCCACAACCACCTAGGAAATAAGTGCTATTATTGTTCTCATTTTACAGATGAGGAAACTGAGGCAAACAGAGATTAATTGACTTGCCCAGGGCCACACAACTTGTAAGTACCTGAGGTGAGAGTTGAACTCCTGTCTTCCTGACTCTAGACCCAGCATTGTGTTGACTGTGCCACCTAGCTGCCTTTCAACAGGCTTTCTGGTATACTTCACATGTTTACTGGGATTTATATACAAGGTATCTTAAAAGGCTCAGGGCACTTTTAAGCTTTACTAACTTCAGAAGTGTAATTGTGAGAAACTTCCAAAAAAAAATTGAAAGGTTAATTAAAAATTTAAAATACTGATGTTTCTTATTGAAATTTTATATGCTCACAATATCTCTCCAGTCAAGTTTTGAACAGTTTTTCCTCAGTTGCTGCTCAGTGATTGAAAGGATTTATAACTTTAGTCTTAATATCATCCAAAAAATGAGGTTTTGATGAGAATGTGACAGTTTTGATTTGACCCCACAAGAGAAAATCTATGTAGATGTATCTGGTGTTTGAGGTGGTCAAGCAAGAGAACTGCCTCCTCCCATCAACTGGTCTGAGAAAGTGGCCTACATGCAGTGCATAACGACAGGGTGCCCCATCTCATTAAAATTTAAGTGAAAAATGTATTATTCAAAATTCATATAGCTAAATGAATGTAAAGGAAATGAAAATAATTAAACTTTCAGATAATCTTTTTAAAAAGTTGGTTGCATTTATACTTCTGAAGTAATTCAATCTTAAAATTGCATTAAGATTTTTGGGACAATGTATTTTTTTTTTTTATGGAGGGGGAAGGTAGGGCAATTGGGGTTAAGTGACTTGCCCAAGGTCACACAGCTAGTAAGTGTGTCAAGTGTTGACTCCAGGGACAGTGCTCTATTCATTGTACCACTTAGATGCCCCAGACAATGTATTTTTTTTTTAAATTAAAAAAACCCCTGAGGCCATGGATGGATTGCTGACTCCTTTCTTGGATATGTCTACCCTGAATTACTGGCCTCTAGATTGCTATTGCACTGCTTTCTACATAGTAACCACCTTCTGTACAGGCATACTTTGGAAATATTGCAGGTTTAGTTCCAGACCACTGCAATAAAGTGAATATCATAATAAACCAAGTCATATGAATTTTTTGGTTTGCCAGTGCGTACAAAAGTTATGTTTACATGTACTACCAGGGATCAGGAACCTGCAGCCTCGAGGCCACATGTGGGCCTCTAGGTCCTCAAGTGTGGCCCTTTGACATGTAACTTCAAGGCTGCAGGTTCCCCAAACCTGCATACTGTAGTCTATTAAGTGTGCAATAGCATTATGTCTAAAAGAACAATGGATACACCTTAATTAAAAATACTTTATTGCTAAAAAATCCTAACCATCATCTGAATCTTCAGAGGGTTGTAATCTTGCCTCAATGCTGATGAGAACTAACTTCTCAGGGTAGTGGTTTCTGAAGGTTGAGATGGCTGTGGTAATTTCTTAAAAATAATGACAATGAAGTTTGCCACATAGATTGACTCTTCCTTTCCCTTGAACACTTGGAGGCTATTATTGTAGGATTGTCGACTGGCCTAATTTCAATATTGTTCTGTCTCAGAGAATAGGGAGGCCAGAAGAGAGGGAGAGAGGCATGGAGCAGTCAGGACACACAACATTTATTGATTAAGCTTGTTATTTTACAAGCCACGGCTTGTAGTATCCCAAAACAATTAAAACAGTAACACCAAAGATCACCGAGCGCAGATCACCATAACAGATATAATAATAATGAAAAATATAATAATAATAGAAATATAGTGAGAATTATAAAAATGTGACACAGAGACATAATGTGAGTACCTGCTGTTGGAAAAATGGCACTGACAAATTTGCTCAATGCAGGGTTGCCATAAACCTTCAAGTTGTAAAAAATACACCATCTGTGCAACACAATAAAGTGAAGTGCAGTAAATGAAGTATGCCTGTAGTACCTACCTTGTTGAAAATGGATAATTTTCTCCTTCCAATTTCCTTTTCAGTTTAAAATAATTTTGATTGGATTTTTAAAATTCAAGGGAAAACATTCTTATGGCTTCCTGTTATGTATACTCTACCCCTTGCTAGGAACCCATTGATCCTACAGTTTAAGACGTGAAAGGATGAGGGTGGAAATCAGCCCATCTTGCCACTCTCTGACTGGCTGATTAAACACTCCTTGGGGTTGTCTCTCCCACACAAGGGCCTGGACCCCCATTTTGGAGACCACTGACTTAGAGGAGAAGCAGCTATTTCCTTTTCTGAAGGTCTAGATCCCTCCTCTTTGAGAAAAAGCCTCACATATCACTTAGTTCCAAGGGCATAGTTTTCTTTCTTCCCTCCTTCTTTTGTACCACCTTCTCTTACCATCTAGCTTCCTTATACTCTCCATCTTCAGATGTCTTTTTTTCTTTGTTTCATTCTCTCTCTCTCTCTCTCTCTCTCTCTCT
>NW_027187419.1:57414124-57479124 GCF_028583685.1 Petaurus breviceps papuanus | reverse complement strand
TCTTGTCTACCCCCAGAGTTAGCATTGCTGACTGCTCTTAAACTGGGGTTCCATCTACCTGATTATAAGAGTTCACCATCTTTGGGTGTCCTCAGTCCCAACACAGTGTATATCTTCCTGACATGATGCTACCTCCCAAACCTCTTCTCTAATCTTCCCACTCTATCTCCTTTCTGAGGTCCTGTGCACCTAATTAGTTAGAGTGTGCCATATTAAAGCATTCTGAGACCAAACCACAATGGACTCCAGCCATTCTCCTGCCAGGTAGGGGTATGACCAACTCCATCATTTCCCAAACCCCATTTTCCACTTCTGGCTCAAGCCAATACTATCATCCTTGAAAAAGCTATAAATCAATTGCCTTTTGACTCCACTCATCATCCTTGCAATTTTCCAGGCCAAAACAACTATTCCTGGCCATTAGATCCCTCCATGTGTTGTCTTCCTCTATTATAATGGAAAATCTTTGACATTTTTGCCCCCAGTATTTAGCATAGTACCTGGCTCTCTTTCAGCCTCCATAAATGCATTCACATTCATTCACCCAACAGAAGACTCATAGATTAAGGAATGTAAAGAATTGATTTGATCTACTACCAAATATTAAAGACTTGTTAGTGGGTTCATTTTATGATGGCCTGCAGAGCTGAATTGTATGGAACAGATTGGATAAATACAACAACTTGGATAATATGAAAGATAAATGAAAAACTGCCACTAAAAGTGTGTAAACTTAACACATGAAGATAGTTCCTTCAGTGAGTCTTCACTTCAAGAGGGACCAAAGAGATGAAGGCCTCTCTTATACGAACCAATTTTTGTGTCATTTATTTGTTTTATTATATTAGGACAGCCTTAGTAATAACAGAAACCTTTATCTGAAACTCTCAAGTACAGTATTCTGCTTTGGAAACTGTATCTGAACATTTAGTTTATGATAACAAGGACCCTAAGACACACTGGGCCAAGACATGGCCAAAGATTTTTGCAGTTAGAGCAAGTAATACAAAATGTGCCTAAGTAGCATAAAATAAACCCCAGGCACACAGCAAGAAATGTGCCCTTGGATGCTTTTGGGGAAAGGGGTGGGAGGTTGGCACAGTGCATTGGGTCATTAGGCTAGGAAAGCTCTCAGCTCAGGTGAAACACTCATGTGCCATCTTGTAGCTGCCCCATTTTAACTAGTTACTCTTGCTAACTTGGTCCAGAGGTTCCATGTTTTTAAACTGCTAAACACTTGCAAGTGCCCCCTAATTAGCTGGGAGGGACCTTGGGGGTCAGCTGGTACCACTCCCTCATTTTGTATGTGAGGAAACTGGTGCCTAGAGAAGTAATATGACTTACTTAGAGTCACACAGATAGTAAGTAGGTGGTAGTTAAATCCAGGCTCTTTGCCTTCTAAATCAGTACCATGGTGCCTTCTTTCTGATAGATATTCTGGGGTCATAGAATCATAGGATTTTCTAATTAATACTATCCTACCCACCCACCATCACATGATACCAAAAAAAGGTCTACAAAAGATATATAAGATAGACAAAGAGGTCACTTTTGGAAATATTAAGGAACACATTCAAAAAAACTATTTAAAAAAATTATCACTAAGCTGTTTCAGGAAGCTCAGCCAGCATGTGACATAATTTCATGGTACCATGAGGCCCTCTTGTGTCTGAAAACTGTAGAACAGATCACTTATGAGCTAGGGTGCCCTTCTGAAAGTTTCTGAAATTAAAACTTCAACAAGATGAGAGACAATGAAACGTCAGAGGAGGGAAAGTTACAGGAAAATGTCATCTCACCCAGAAAGTCCCTGCTAATATTCATGTGGTATTTTTTTAAAGATTTTTTTCTTTTAAAATACTTTCTCCTAACCTTTGAACTCTATTATAATAGTTAGCATTGTGTATTAAGCTTTGCAAAGTGCTTTACAAATATTTAATTTGATCCTTACAACAATCCTGGGAGATAGATGCTATTATTATCACCCACATTTTAAGATGAGGAGACTGATCCAGGTAGCAGTTAAATGACTTGCCCAGGGTCACATAGCTAGTAAGTATCCAAGGCTACATTTGAACTCAGATCTTCCTGATTGAAATCCAGCACCTTATCCACTGTAACACCTAGCTGCCTATCATAGATTATATGCTTTTGAAGAGGGAATACTCTGCATCCTGGAGTGTCAATCAATCAACATATTTCATAGGTATTCACTGCTTTCAAGGCATAATTGGCAGTACACAAATAAATGCTGTTACCCTCTGACCTCAAAAGTCTTGGTTCTTGAATGCCCAGGCCACCAGATCCCATCAATCTCCTATTGTGGATGCTGAAACCATATAGACTTTTTAAGATCTGGGTCTCTCTATCTCTCCCAGATTGGGAATCTAGGGAATTCAGGAGGCAGAGGTGAGGAGGGGAAAGCCAGTGTAGAGGAAAGGAGTTGGGATATGGATGCTATTTGTGAAGAGCAGCAAGAAGGCCTGAGGTGCTGGATCATAGAGTATGTGGAGGGGAGTATAAAGAAGACTAGAAAGGTTAGGAGGACTAGGCTGTGAAGGGGTTTAAAATATAAACAGAAGATCATATTGATCTTGGGGGTCATACGGAGTCACTGGAATTGGGATCCACATGGTCAGACCTATGCTATAGAGAAATCACTTTGGCAGCTGAGTTGAAGATATATGCTGGGGTGGGGAAAGCCTTAAGGCAGTGAGAACAAGCACCAGGCTGTTGTGCAATAGCCCAAGCATGTGGTGATGAGGGCCTGGACCAGGGTGATGGCAGCTATGTGAGTAGAGAAAAGAGGACATATAGGACAGACATTATGAAGGTAGAAATGGCCGGGTTTGGCAACAGATTGGGTGTGTTGGATAAGCATGAGTGAGGAGTGCGGGATGACCCTGAGGTTGGAAGTCTGGAACGCTGGGAGGATGGTGGTGCCCTTGACAGTTCAGAAGAGGAGAAAATAATTTTGGATGTGTTGAGTTTGAGATGTTTATGCAACATCCAGTTGGAGCTATTTAAGAGGCGATGTCAGTCTGTAGCTCAGAAGAAAGACTAGAGCTAACTCTCTAAATCTGGGGATAATCTACATAAAGATGTTAATTGGAATCATGGGAACCAAACACTAAGGATTATGCCTCTGAAGCCCCAGAACCTAGCAGAAGCACCAGTGAATGTTGGCAGCTAATCCTGGCAAGGAGAATCTCATAAAATTCTGAAACTTTCCAGGAGGAAAGGGAAAGGACAGTGGGATTGTGAGTTCAGAGAATTTTTTCCCCTTCTGGGTAGCCATACTCTTTCACTTTTGGAGTGCTTCTGATAGATGTAACAGAGTTTCACATAGACCAATAGCAACTCAACGATGTGATTTTTTAATCCATTAATAGTTACTGACTCATCAGTGACCAGTGACTCACTCATTCATTTTAAAGCTGCTTCCATCATCAACCTCAACAGAGAAGACTTAGAAATCCCCCTAACTTTTTCTATCTCTAAACTACTTTTATTAATCAGTCAATCAACAATTCTTTATTAAGCCCTTGCTTTGTGCTAGATACAAACAAGGGGCTGGGGATATAAGTGCAAGGAGATACAAGTGCAAAGAATAAAACAATCCCTACTCACAAGAAACTTACATTCTTCCCCCTCCCCCACAATAATAAAACATTTAGCAAGCAAAAGGGAATGTACAGCTGAAAGAAACCTTCACAAGTGTCACAAAATCTGGTAGTTCTGTATACTTTTGTATACAATATGAAAACAAATCATTTCAGCAAAAATCATCATGGCAAAAGTTTACAAAAGTAATATACAATGAAATCAGATTTTAAAAACTTCTGAGGTTTATTTTTAATTCAGAAACATATTAGACCTTGGTAACAATTTCCAGAGTATTTCCTAATCAGTGACTCTGGGCACAGTTGTCAAGGACAACTTCCTGCGCTTTCCTATGTATCTGAAGGGTCCTAGCTAAGAAGTCAAAGTACTGCTTCCCAGATGACACAGCACACCTACAACCATGTCAGAAATGTAGGAGGTTCATGCCTGCCTGGTGCAATTTGTGGAATCTGAAACTTACAATGCAGAGAGCCTGCCCATCACCATAATACTTAAGGGCCACTAAAAAAGAGAAGAAAATATGTCAGGAGTTGAATAAGAAACTAAACAAAATAAAACTACATAGCACAGATCTACACTCTGCAGTTAGCTATCATAACAATCTGAACAGGGCCTTCAATAGGATTTTGGGATCAGATTTATGTGTGCCTAACTTTGTCTCTCAAAGCATAACTGAAACTCCATCCTAGCCAGCGCCCTCTAGAGATAGAGGCTAGAGCTCTGCTGAAACAACAAGTGTTAAATAAAAAGGAAGCTTAAGAAAAATGATTCTAAAGAAGGATTCTTATTTTTAGGCCAATCAAGCAGAAACACTGTGCCCTGAGAAGAAGGCAGCAGAGAAGTATGTCCAGTCCTACATGGCCATCCCTGTCCAGAAGCAGTAGAACTTGGTGAAGAACCAAGCCAGCCGCCAAATGACCTGGTAGCCGAGTATAGTTGCTTGATTGATCCAAGCAAGTCCCACTAAGCCACCAGTTCCACGAAGATGCTGTGTTGTTGGAAGTTTTATGAGGAAGGGAGAGAGAGAGAGGGAGAGAGAGAGAGAGAGAGAGAGAGAGAGAGAGAGAGAGAGAGAGGTCATTGAAGCCCTGCAATTCTGGAGTTGTGAGTTGAAGGTCATGAATATTTCCTACATGTATTCTTCACTCTTCCCAAATCCTGGATTCTATTTGTGGGAGAGTGTGCTTTTGGTGTTGGGTAAAATGCTTTGTAACTACTGTTTTGTTGTGTACAGTGCCTGATGCATAGTAGGCACTTAATAAATGTTTACTGATCGATTGATACATGTAGTGATATTTAGCCTTTGCTAAAGAATTGAAAATATTTGCTGATGATTAAAGGGAAGCACACTGGTGGGGGTTCAGGATAACTATCCACAGCATTATCTCTAGAAGCTGGGAGTGGTCACAGCTATGTTTTTGGGGCCCCAGCTTGCCAGTGGCAAGATAAATTCAGCAAACTAGTTTCAAGGGGCCATTAGGAACAAGACTGCTATATTTGTGTCTTCTTCTGTCCTTTTTGTTTTTGTTAATAGACATGCCATTGCATTCTGATTTCCACAGTTTCCTCTGAAACTGCAAAATCATGGGAATAACATCACTCTGTTTTCCATTTTCCTGATATCCTTTATTTCAGAAATACCTTTTCAGACCAAGTAATGACCTCCTAATTCCTTGTTACAGTGAGAATCTTGTCTGGTGTTTTGTTGACTGTGTGGTCTTTATGAACTTTATAAGAGCTGATGAGTTCTCTGTTCTGATGAACAGTTTGTAGTTCTTTATTTTTAGAAGTCATTTAATCTTATGCCCTTCTCTCTAGTCCTTTCCTATCCCTTTCCTTTCTTTCAAAGTTGGCTCAGAGCAGTGTGAGTTTTTCACATTTAATGGTAAACATATTCTTTTCCATACACTATCACTTGAATGTATAATATATCATTGGATTTTCAAATGGGAACAGTAATCATTCTTTAATAGATGTAATTTTTATCAACAGTGAGAAAATAATATAATATAAGCAATCTGAGGGCAAGAGTCCATTTTTTCTGATGGTGCCCAGGAGAATACCACAGATACGCAGAAACTCAAAAAATATTTTATGGCAATGGGAGAAGTGTTTGTAAAGGTCAATGGCTTGGAAAAGGTGAAGTAGGGCAGGGAGGTAACACTTGTTACATAAATTATGGATGCTTTTCTCTTTGTTGTCCTTTAGTGATATCCTCCAAGAAACAGTAATGATCATGACTTCCAAAGGAGGGCAATGATGTTCCTATAGAATAGCTTGTGCCAAAAACCAGAATATTTCTCATTTCCTGGATTTTCTCTTCTCTTAAATGAAGAATGGGGAACTGAAGCCAGGGCCCAGAGGATATCGGGCATTTGAATAGTTGACTTTGAGGTGACCCACACCATTATCCTAGAAGACAAGGGTAGTGTTAGCCAGAGGTTGTGGTCCAGGGGCCCTCCATGTGGTGGGCTGCAATGCTATAAGGCCGTCCTGGGTTAAGCAAGATGGGCATAGTAGTAATATTTCAGTTCATGAAGAGTTAGAGGCAAGAGGTTCTAATTTATTTTAAAGAAAAAAAAAAGGAATCACTTATCAGAATGCATATGGATTACCAAAAAATCACAACCTGAGACAGGAGGTACAGTTTGATTCTGAGAGAATAAGTTAGCAATGTGGCAGTGATGGAAACCAAAAGACACAGAAAACTGGAACAAGGTGAGGCAGGAATTCAAGATACCAGATGTCCAGCTGGGCTTGAGTTTATACAAGTAGTTAGTGCAAGATTTGATTTGTCCATCCTGGGGGACTATATTGGCATACTTTTGAGACCTCATCCTTCCTTATTGTTCTGAACAAGTTTCAACTGTGGATGGCTTCTGGCTCCTGTTAGTATTTCCTTACATGGGAAACAGATGTGCTTGAGGGGTGACCTGATACAAGCAGTACATTTTAACAGACTTCCAGAGGGCAGGGAGCATTACTAGTTTTTTTCTGGTCCCACCTCAAACTCCTCCTTATGTCACAGAAAATGGTGCAGCTCTAAATGGCCACATAATGGCAAGTTATCATGAAAATTTGCTAGATCCTACAGATGGAGTTATTCTTAGGTGGCATAGGGGAGGATAGAGTACAAATTTGCTTTCTTTTGCAAAAAAAAAAATGCGTGAGGATTATGATCACAAAAGTTTAGAGGTCCAAGAGACTTTAGGCATTGTATAGTATAATTTGCTTAATTTATAGATGAGGAAACTGAGATCCAGAGAAGCTAAGAGAATTGCTGATAGTCACAGAGCTTCATTAGTGGCAGAGCCAAAAGTAGAAAGTTCTGTTTAGTTTTCTTTTTTTTACTACTCCTTTTTGCTCCTCAAGTAAAATTATTGAAATATTTTCTTCATGCAGATTTATATGAATATATTTCCTTATTTTTCCTCTCCAGAGCTGTGATTTCATTAGAACATTTACTAAGTGCTTATTATGTGCCAGGAATTTTGCTAAACACTGGGGATACAAATACAACCAACCAAGATAGACCTTGCCCTCAAGAAGCTTACATTCTAAATAGGAGGAGGGAGACAGTACATAAAGGTAAAAGGTAGGGAGTATTCACTGGGAGGCATGGTGTAGAGATGGATGGGAAGTGATGTACAGGTCTGGTTTCAGGCAAGATAAGCAAGGGGGTGGCCAGGTGGCTCAGCAAGTAAGAGCACCGGCTCCAGTGTCGGGATGACCTGGGGATCAAATCCGGGCTCAGATACTTAGCACCACACCCAGAAATAACTGGCCGTGTAACCTTGAGCAAGTTACTTAACCCTGATTGCTTTAAAAAAAAAGATAAGCAAAGCTCACATTTCAGAGCCAGGAGTCCCAGGGAGTAGTGTACTTATCAATTCATCTACAGCTTATACTAGGGTAGCTAGATGATGAGTGAAGAGGGCACTAGGTCGAAAGTCAGCAAGACCTGAGTTCAAATGTGACCTCAGATGCTTAGTAGCTGTGTGACCTTGTGCAAGTCACTTAATCCTGTTTGCCCCAGTTTCCTCATCTGTAAATTGAACTGGAGAAGGAGATGGCAAACCATTCCATTATCTTTGCCAAGAAAACTCCAAATAGGGTCAGGAAGAGTCATGCCTGAATAACAACAAAACAGTTTATATTGTTAGAGGTTATACTGGACACTGAGAAGTTGTTGAACGTCCCACTGCTGGGATGGTGTCAGAAGATTCAATTCAATTCAAGAATCAACAGATTCAAATCCAGGTTTTTCTGACTCACCTTGTCTTCTCTATGTAATTCTGCTTCTGCTGGTGTTTGAGTTTTTATACTGTTTGTTTTAAAATGAAGTTTAATATTTTTCTACAGATTAAGTATAATCCTTGTGGAACATTATTCTCTTCTCATTCCTTTAATGTCCAGAAGGAAAATTGGCATATATGTATGTGTGAGGAAGTATGTACATATAGACACATAAATATAGCCATACACACACACACACACACACACACACACATATATATATAGATAGATAGATAGATAGATAGATAGATAGATAGATAGATAGATATACCCACATAATGGAAGTGCAGCTGCTCAGAATTTTATTACTCCAAAATAAAAAAGAACTCTCAGCTCAAAAGTTTAGAGCTCAGTTCTAAATGTAGAGTCCCAAATGCCTGGGTAGGTTCTAAAATTGGAAAATGAACTTTCCATGTCCTCTTAGGGATAACATTCTTCTCTTCAGAAATTTTTTCCAGTGCCTTACTTTTGTTTTTTATATGTTGAGCCTCTTGAACTTGTTTCAACCAGCTCGTCTCACAGGAGAAGCATCTATGATATGGTGATGATTTCAAAATTTCAGAATGAGGCTTGACAAGATCAAGGGTCAGGGAATAAGGTAAAGAATCACTGTCATGAATGCACCATTTGAGGACTCACTGGTGAAAGTGTAGCAGAGTCATCACAGACCCCAAACTGTGCTAGCAGAGTCATCACAGACCCCAAATTGTGCATGATCCCACAAAATAGTATTGTGGAAAGGACAATGATATGGTTCTGGCAATAGTAATATGATTACACCTGGTGACCATGGGGGAACAATCTTTGGACTGAAAGGAGAATTCTAGCCATGGCTGTGAACACAAAAGTCCTAGGGTGGGGACTGTGATTTCATCAGTTAGATATGACTTCATCTCCTTGATGGCAAGGAGTATTATAGAAGGGATCCCTGCTTTAGGTAACTAGGTGTCTGAAATAGTAATGTAAATGGGAAGATCTTTCACATCCATTAATAGACCCATGTGAGTGTGTGGTGGGAGGAGCTTGCTGAAAGGGTGGAGCAGGAAGGGTGGAGTAGAGCCCAGAGGAAGTTGGTCAGAGCAGTTAGAGCTGAGGGAGAGAGAGGAAGCCAGCTGTGAGTGTCCCTTTTTGGGAAGGCCCTAGCAGGGGGAAGATTTGGGGGAGGGTGGTGCCCCCTGCTTTGTTACTGTGTATAGATTTCTTTGTTGCTGTAAAGGATTTGGCTTTTGGTGTTAGGATTTGGCCATCTGGTGTTTGAATAAATGTTTTGATTCTGTCTTCCATGTGGAGGGTCATTATATTTTGTGATTCAGAATTACAGCAGCATTTTCATAGAAGCTGTAGGCTTTGTGAAATCGAATTGGCACTATAGTGCCGCAGCAGATAGAGTGCTGTGCTTGGAGTCAGAAAGACCTGAGTTCAAATGCAATGTTTGACACTTACTAGCTGTGTGACCCCAGGAAAGTCACTTAAGCTCTGTTTGCCTCAGTTTCCTCAACTATAAAATGGGGATAAAAACAGCACCTACCTTACATGATTGTTGTGAGGATCAAATGAGATAATATATACAAAGGGCTTACACATAGTAGGCAACTAATAAATGCTTGTTCTCCTGTTCTAATTCAGGGAAAGATTAAACCAAATTCCCTCTAAGATCCTTCCCAACTCAAAAACTTATCATTCTATCATTCTGATTTTGTAGCCAGTCTTACCAGTTAGGTAAAGAGGAGTCACCAAAAAAATGTGAAGACTCCAATTTAAATCTTCCACTAACCTGTCATACAACTTGAAATTTCACCAGATGATTGATTTCTGTTGGTTAAGGTACTGTCCACTTGCCAAGCACAAATAGTCTTGGGAAGGAAGTGTTTGCTAAACCTTAAGGCACTGCATGCATATGATTTATTGTTCTTTGTTAATACACTAGCCTATCAGTCAAATTTGATAGTAGTAATTGGCTTAATGGATCCTTTCCAAGAGTGTGGGAGAAATTTAATAAAATGAAATGTAATATGGATAAATGTTAAGTCTGCCACTTGGGTTCAAAAACTTAACTGCCTAAATAGAGAGTAGGGGATATTTGCCTAAATAAAACTTCCCAAAGAAAAGACCAATCAATGTAAAGTCAACAATACCAAAGATAACTTGGTCTTAAATAGATTTAATAGACACATAGTGAACTAAATGAGGGGAATTTTAGTACCATTGTACTCTGCTCCAGTTAGGTCACATTTGGAGTATAGTGTTCAACTTGGGGAGGTATTGTTTAAAGGGACATTGACAAACTGTGGTGTGTTCAGAGAGGGTGAAAAAGGTGATCAGAACATTAAAACCATAAGAGTTATAGTTGGAGAGACTTGGTATATTTAACCTGAAGAAGGGAAAATTTTCAGGGGTTGTCAGATTTCCTCTCTTCAAGTCTTGGAAAGGATGTCCTATGGAAGATGAATTAGATTTTTTCTGATTGGCCCCAGAGAGCCGAATGGATGGAAGTAGCAGAGATTTTGATGAAGTAAAAGAAGAAACTTTCTCAATTATATCTGTCCCAACATGCAATGGGCTAGTAGTATTGGGTTCTCTACTCTAGGATTTCAGATAGAGTCTGAATGATCCCTTCTTGTGGATGTCATAGGGGAGATTCCTGTTCAGGCATGGGTTGGCATAGATGATATCTGAGGTTCCTGCCATCTCTGAAATTCTGTGAATACTGTATATTCCTCAGCGCAGCCATGAGTTATATCAAAGTTGAGATTTTTTGTTTGTTTTATGATTTTCTCATCTCATTGTTGACTTGAATTAGGTTTAAGGACACTAAAACTAATGGACCTTGGGGAATGACTGAACAAATTATGGTATGTGATTATGATGGAATACTATTGTACTATAAAAAATGGTGAGCAGGATGCTCTCAGAAAAACCTGAAAAGGCCTACAAGAGCTGATGCAAAGTGAAATGTACCGTGTACAAAGTAATAACAATATTGTGTGATGATCAGCTATGAATGACTTAGCTATTATTAGTAATACAACTCTGAAGGACTTATAATGAAAAATGCTATCCATCCCCAGAGAAAGAACCGATAGTGTCTGAATATAGATTGAAGCATGCTTTTTAAAAACTTTCTTTAATTTTCTTGAGCTTTTTTTGTCTATGTTTTCTTTTATAACATGACTATTATAGATATTTTTTGCATGGCACACATGTATAACCTATATTGAACTGCTTGCCATCTCAATGGGTGGGGGATGGGAGGGAGGAAGAAAGGATTTGGGACTCAAAGTTTTAAAAATGAATGTTAAAAATTGTTTCTTTTACATGAAACTGGAGAAAATAAAATACTAAACAAATAAAAAAAGAAAACTACTGGGCCTTTTTCACATGACATGCTTTTATTTTATTTATGGGCATAATCCATTTTTTTTCACAAATGTTGACATCAAGCACATTAGCCTATAGTTTGAAATATTCAGCTTGTTTCTCTTTTTGAAAAATTGTGGCAATAGTTGCCCATTTTAAGTTCTGTAATATCTTTTTCCAATAACAGCAATAATTCATAACTCCTTTCAACCTTAGATCTCTTTCCTTCTCACTCCTTCAATTTTCTGGCTCTCCTGAGACCACATTCCTTCCTCTTACACTGATTCTCTCCTAGTATTTCTGGTACTGGCTACACTTTTTCACTACCTACTGATTCACTAGTCATGGTAAAGGAGTTGGAATATTCCTCATCAAAACTTCCAAACTCTCCTATCCTTCTATGCTCTTTCAAATTCATCTTCTTTAAGCAATCTCTCCTGTTTTAAGGTTCACACTATTCAAAATTGTCATTTTTGAATGACACTCATGCCATTTTCCTTCCCTGTTCCATTAATTCAGTGTTTGACTCATACCTCTTCCCCATCTTCTGCCCCTTTAGTGTACATATTGATGCCCTCTTAACTACTCTAACTTCCCACTTCCTCAGTCTAATCAATTCCCAAGATCCTCTTCTAGTCTACCTCAGATATACACAGAGATGGTCGTAAACTTAAGCTTGTCATCACTCACAAATGTCCCATAAACTCTGAAATTCTCTAATCTGATCACTTTTTACCATTTCATCTTTCCTTATGACTTGTGACCCTTAACCCTTTTCACAGTGACCCTCAATTTCTCTTCCTATCAGTAATTACTCAAATCATCATCTTGGCACTGATTATAATCTTCCTTCCCTCTCTCAACCTCTTATTGAATTAACTCAACACTATATTAACTTCTACTCTTAATACCTTGTCCTATAACCATTTTCAATTTGCCAAACACCAACCTTGGATTAGTCCTGATATCTCCTTTCTTTCTACTTTCTTTGTTTCAATTAATTAATATGTTTTAGCAAGAAACAGTATGGCGGTATGAGTATAGTAGAATACAAGGATCACAGAATTATAGATTTAGATCTGAAAGGTACCTTAAAGGCCATCTAGTCCAAACTCCTCATTTTATAGATAAGGAAATGTACCTATCTCCCCATTATTTTCCCTTCCAAAGGGAGTCCAAATTCTTAGAATAGTACCATAGGCTAGACATTTATATACATCTTTGGAGTAAAAATAGAATTCACAAGAAAGTTAGAGAGTTGCCTTCTAATATTCCCCAAACTTGTTTCCCTTCCAAAGGGAGTCCAAACATGAGGCTGGAGGACTGAATAGGACCCTGGGGAAGGATTGGGTTCACTGTAGAAAGAGAATGATATTGATTGCCTGTGGGATATAAAAGATCCTTTATATTTTTATACATCTTCCATGAGGTAAAACAACCTGCACTGTTTACCCCAAGTGCTTGTATAGGAACTAGGAACTCTTTGCTTCTCATCTTATAATTTTATATGCTTCCTGAACTCGATAAGTGTAAAACAGACCTCAGCATCCTTACCTTCTCAAAACCTTCTCCTCTCCCTAACTCTTCTGTTTCTGTTGAGAGCACCACTATCCTTCCTGTCACCCTAGCTTTCAACCTGAGACATTCTTTTTTTGTATTTTTTATTTTTTGGAGGGCAGAAGGTAGGGCAATTGGTGTTAAGTGACTTGCTCAAGGTCACATGGCTAGTTTTTGTGTTAAGCGTCTGAGGCCGAATTTGAACTCAGGTCCTCCTGACTCCAGGGCTGGTGCTCTATTCACTGCACCACCTAGCTGCCCCCAACCTAAGACATTCTTGATTTCACTTTCCCTCCACTTAATATTCAATCAGTTGTCAAATCTTAATAAGTCTACTTCCCCAACATCTGTTGCAGAAAACTTCTCTGCACTCACATGACCTCCATCCTACTTAAAGCCCTCATCACTTCTCATCTAGACTATTGTAATCTCTTCCTAATTGCTCATCCTGCCCAAATATCTCCCCTCTCCTATTTTCTATATTCTTCTACTTTCTATATTCTCCACACAACTATGAAAGGGATATCCCTAAAGCATAGTGTAGACATATTAAACACTGCTCCACTTCATACATTATATAGTCCAACCAAATTGGCTTTTTTTTGCTCTTCTTCAAATGCAGCATTCTATTTCCTGTCTCTGTGCATTGGCACAGGCTGTCCCCCATGACTGAGGTACACTCTGTCCTTTTAGCATCTTCGTCTCCCTTCAGAACTCAGCTCAAGTTCTGTTTCATCCACGAACCCTCACTTAATCTTTCCTACTGCTGCTGCCTTCCTAAAATTACTTTGTACATATGTTGTCTTTATTTAGGATACTAGATAAAACTGGAGGGCACCTTAGAGGTCATCTAGTTCAATTTCCTCAATTTATAGATGAGAAAACTGAATTCCGGAAAGCCAAGGTAGGTTGGGAGACAGAGGCAGATCCTTTGACTCCTGAGCTAATGCTTTGTACCACTTTACCCTACATGTACATGGTTTTTTATAGAAAATAATCTCCTTGAGGTCATGGGACTGTTTCATTTTTCTTTGTATCCCAGCACCTAGCATAGTATCTGGTATATAATAGGTATTTAATAAAGGCTTATTGAAAGACTGATCTGTGATGATTTTGACAGAAACTATATTTGCATTTTATTTCAAGATTTCTCAGGAGCAACTCAGGGTAGGGACAAAGGGATATAATTTTGGTGATTGGCCCTTTCAACCATTCAATAAGCATTTATTAATTACCTAATATGTTCTAGACACTGTGCCTGGCAATATTCAGCCTAGTCCTTGTAAACCCAGGCTCTAGGACTGAGTTATTTTGCTTTTTATATCAACATACTTTAGAAAAGTGAGACACAAATCAATCTGTCAAATATTTATCAAGCACCAAGTTTATTTATCAAGTGACAAGCACTCTTCTGGGCACTAATAATACAAGACAAAAATAAAACAGGCCCTGCTCTCAAGAAGCTTATGTTCTATTTAGGGAGACAATATAAACATTTATAAGAATATGTAATGTATAAATAAATAAATAGTTTGGTGGGGGCAGAGAGGGAATAAGGAAAGGCAACGTGTGTGAGGTGGCATTGAGAACAATGGCAGAAGAGAATATATATAATTTAACACATAGAGAATAACAAGACAGAGATGACATTGCCTTTAGAGATCACGGAATCCACTCCCTTCCCCCAGAATATTTACTTTACAGATGAGGAAACTGAGGACAAGAGATGTTAAGTGACTTGCACAGAAAGTATAACGGGATGGTGATGTTTAGAAATTTCACTACGTCAAAGTTTCTCATTTTCTCAATCCATAGAAATAGTAAATGCACAACAGAGCGTAGTGTGTGCATGAACTAGTAAAAATTCTCTAAGTTGATTTGCTAGAGCCTATGGGAAATGTGAAAATGGTTTTAAAGTGAATATTGGCTCAGGATCTGCTACTGCTATTTAAATAGATACATGCCACTTTCATGACTGCAAGAAAAATATTATCTGTGAATGGACCAAAAGGCATTCCAGAATTCAAAGGGACACTTTTGTCTCCAGATGTCATTCCTGATTAATGGGAAACAGGTGGCATAATAGGACTGGATAGACACTCATCTGTCTTGGATGTTTTAGATTTTAAGCTTCCCTAAAGGGGTGGAGGAGGGGATGGTCTTTGATGACCTCTCAAGGTCCCCTGGGGTTTATGAGAATCTTTTCTATCTTGAGTCCCTCAGGCTGCATATTTTCCCCTCTTTCTACACATGAGAAGTTGGCAAATAAGTTATATAAGGTAAATTGTATGTTCCCTTTAAAAGAAACTGTCACATGGCATTGATTATAATTAATTCTACGTTTTTCTTCTAAATTTCATTTTTAAAGGTCTGTCATTTCATTGAAAAAAAATTTGTTTTAAATAGAAACCTTAAAAATTTCAGGCCATAAAAAAGATGTAAGTTTTTCTTGGGAAAAGCCATATTATTTCAATTTTTCCAAATGAGAAAAATGACATTTTATTAATATTAATTTTCTTTCTCTAATCTTAGATATGGGGAAAAGTCAATCGTGATATGGTGGTGAAGGCATGGACTTGGAGTCTAAAGACCTGGATTTCAATTCTGTCCTTCTATTCACAGGCTTTGTGACCTTGACCTTTTCATTTGTTCTTTTTGGACTAAATTAGGGGTTCTCAACCTCGGGTCTATTGACCCTAGGAAATATTTATTTATTTTACTAACCTTTAGTTTCCTTTATAATCCTGTGAATTAAAATATATTATTCTGACTAGAGGTTCATGACACTTATCAAATGGTTAAGAACCCCCAGAGATGATCTCTGTACAGTAACTAGATGGTGCAGTGAACAGAGTTTTGGTTCTGGGGTCAGGAAGGCCTGAATTTAAATCCAGCCCCAAACACTTATGAACTGTGTGACTCTGGGCAAATTGCTTAGCCTCTGTCTGCCTCAATTTCCTCACTTTTAAAATGGGTATAATAATAGCACTTATATCCAGCATTGTTGTAAGGATAAAATGAAATAATATTTTAAACCTTAATATTACTCTACAATCTTTTCCAATTTTCAAATTATGTAGTTCAGTTGGACACTGACAAAAGCTAACATAGTACTCGTAGTATAATAATTTTTGTCATTAGAAACAATAGAAATGTTGGTTAGCTGTTAGAAATTTCTTATGCAATTTGGGGCTTTTTTTTTTAACTAGATAATTTAATTGTGTAGGAAGCTCCCTGTGAGGGACTTCTATTGTTGCAGATTAGTGCCTTTTTCTGCTTTTTATCTTGGGGAGTTTCTTAGAACACTGAGAGTGTGGGTGTGTGCACTCATGCACTCATTCCCCATTGCAAAAATTGTTAAATTTATATCTAAAATTTAAGAACTCCTATTACAGCAGCTAATATAACTGTACCACATTGCCTTAGTGAAGAATATAATAATGTTTTTAACACTTGAAATGCTATGAAAAATAGAACTTATATCAAAACTTTTTTTTTAAGCAATCGGGGTTAAGTAACTTGCTCAAGGTTACACTGCCAGTTACTTCTGGGTGTGGTGCTGAGTATCGGAACCCAGATTTGATCCCCAGGTCATCCCGACATGGAGCTGGTGCTCTTACTCGCTGAGCTACCTGGCCGCATCTAAGCAGTTGGGGTTAAGTAACTTGATCAAGGTTACACAGCCAGGTGTTTCTGGGTGGGTGCTAAGTGTCTGAGCCCGGGATTCGATCCCCCGGGATTCGATCCCCAGGTCATCCCGACACTGGAGCCAGTGCTCTTACTCACTGTGCTACCTGGCCACCCCTATATCAAAACTTTAATCTCAAATTTTCTTATTGTCTTCCCAATTTTCCAATTATCTTCTTATTTTCATATTGTCTTCCCAATTAGTACATTAGCTACTTTGGGGCAGGGACAATGTTTGTATTTATGCCTTTCTTTGTATTTCTAATGCATAGCACAATGTCTGACTCCTAGTAAGCACTTAATAAATGCTTTTTGATTAAGAGTTCAAATGACTTACCCAGAGTCACACAACTCTATGTGTCAGAGGCAGGATTTGAACACAGGTCTTCTTGATTCTGAGGCTAGGTCTCTATCTACCATCCTATGCTGATTCTCATGGTTTGGAAGTAAGGGTCAGAATCTGGGATTTTTAGCACAAAAATCCACAAAATACATAGTAATGAGTCATAATGGAGAGTAAGGGACCCTGGATTATGGAAAGCTTTGTCAATGGAGTGAATACCATAGGAGATTCTACCATCTTAGAAAAGCATTTAATATGCTCCAAGCAGTAAACTATTTCTGCTTTCCAATGACCAGCCTAAACAAAAATGGGCAGCCTCATTACCACTAGGCTAACTTCTTGGATATTAATTCCTTGTCAACTAATGAGGGATCATGGTGCAGTGGGAAAAGGGATAAACTCGGATTTGTCACTTTTAGAAATCACCTAGTTGCCTTTGATGAATTGAAGTCAGGTGGGCCAGAGAAACTACATCCTTGGTACTGAAAAATCTGGTGTGTGTAATTGCTAAATCATTATCTGTGGTGCTTGAAAGATCATGAAAAATGGGAGTACTCTAAATACTCTAAGACTGAAGAAGGGCAAATATTCTAACTTTCAAAAAAGTTAAAAGAACAGTCTGTAAACTATAGTCAGTAAGCTTGACTTCAATTTTTGGGAAAATTCTCAAAAAGATTATTCAAAGACAGTTATTGAACATTTAGGAAGGGAAGAAGTGATTATAAAGAGCCAACATCACTTTATCAAGCATAGATGGTACCTTATAAGTAAATGTATGCGTTGGTTGATATTTATCAAATGCATAAATAAGAAAATTCAAATGCACACAAAAGAATAGGTTGTATCAGACTAACTTTAGTTCCCATTTTCAGAGAATTACTAAATTGGTATAACAGGGAATGATATAGATATATTTTATGTAGATTTTAGCAAAGCATCTTATAAAGCATTCATACTGTTCTGATTTTTTTTTTTTTAAAGATCGAGATGTGGACTAAATGATAATGCAATTATATTTGGAATGGTTTGATCTCAACCAGATCAGAAGTTTCTACTTAGTGCCCCAGGTATCTGAGCTTAGCCTTATATTATTTAACATTTTATCAAGGATTTAGTTGAAGACAGATGGCATACACATTGTATTGAAAGATGATATAAAGCTGGGAGGGATAGTTAACATACTAACAGCTTTTAATTTAAAAATATCTTTAGACTTGAACATTGGGCTGAATCTGAATAAGCTGAAAATTAATAGGGATAAATGGGCATTCTTAAAATTTTTTCCCCAAATAATCACCTTTGAAAGTATAGGAACAGGGAGACGTGATTAGACAGCAGTTTGTATGAAAAAAAAACTGGGGGTTTTAGTGGACTGCTAGCTCAATGAGTCAGCAGCTTGAAGAGCCCATAAGGCTAATGTGGTCTCAGGAATCATTCAGAGAGGCATAGCTTCCAGGAATCAAGAGAGGAAGAGTTTCTCTCTGTACTTTGCCTTGGTTATACTATAGACTGTGTTCAGTTCCAGAAACCACAGTTTAGAAGGACAATGATAAGTTGGAGAGCATCCAGAGAAGGGCAACCAGAATGGTGAAGGGTTTTTAATTCCATATCACATGAGTGTCAGTTGAAGGAATTAGGTTATTAACTCTCTGGAGTGTTGGGAGATTCCAATGAGACAATGGATGTAAATCACTACATAAATGTCAGTTATTCTTATTAGTATATACTCACCAGGCTTCCACTCTGGCCATGACTTCATTCCCCCATGCTTTTACTTTACTCCTGCTGAGCTCAAGCAATGTTTTAAAGCAAGACTGTACTGGTAAATGTTTAACAACTGGATACACAAAGGAAAAATGAACACACATACTTTTAAGTTTAATCTGCATTATTCACACTTTCTTAAGTCTAGAAAATAAACAATAAAACAAGCCCTGATTTATAGTGATTGCCAATTTCTGAGGTGCAAATGCACTGAAAATTTAACAGTAGGCTTTCACAATTCATTTCTGATTGGTGATCAAGTTTATGATGAAAAGAAACTGTCAGTCAAAGTTTTATTTTTCTAATTTCATTAGGAAATATTTGTCAGTTGTTTATCAGATTTGTGTAGCTCTTTTCAAAATCTGGGACACATACATCATCAGTAGTTTACCAAATTTGTGGGACATACAGGTCATTGCCAGGCTATACTACTCAAGTCCTTATCTTATTACAGAAAAACAATTTACATGAGTACATAATCACAAAATGTGGGTTTAAAGTAGAATGAATCTGCTCAGTCTAAGTTAGCATACTTATTCCATTATAGCCTTAAAAGAGAGAGGGGTTAGACTCTTTTGCTGGGACTCTCTAATTTTTTGTACTCCCACCCTGGAGATATGGGGACACTTGAAACTGAAGCTTAGCTTATATCTAGGGTCTTCCCAAAAGTGCAGAGAAGAACAGTGTACTCAATGTTTAAGCTATCTACTTCTTCCACATAAAAGAAATAGTTAAAAACAAAAAAGTGGTAACTCATTGATAACTATTCTCATACTCTTCTGGAAAGCTGATACTTAAAACACCAAAATGTGAGACGTTTTGTGTGATTGCTGAATCAGCATTTTAAGTTTATCTTGCCACTGCACTGTCTGAACAAAGGACCTTCTTTGAAAACTGTCCTTACTCCAATAAATATACTCCAATAAATATATATGTGCTGTTAGTTCTGAAAGCAAAAACAAGTGATTGTTTGTAAAGCACTTTTCAAACCCCACAGCCTGCATATATCACAGGTGATAAAAGTCTTTACTCCTTCTATATTCATTTGCCCCCTCTGTACTGAGCTGAAGTCTTGGTCCTCACTATTGTTCAGGTTACTATTGTTCAGTGTAAAAGGGAAACAAATTAAGTAACTGAGTCTAAGGACCTTACGGATCAAATCTAGCATCTTTATTTAATAAAACAGGAAACTGAGGTACAGAAAGGTGAAAGTCACGTGTTAAAATTTCCACAGTGAGTTTTCGGTAAAGCTAGAAGGTCTCTTAACTTTAATCCAATGCTATTTATCTTTTCTTCCAAGAGGCATTAATGTTCAATTATCCTCTTCTTTAAACAACTTTCTTCTGAGCAGGAAAAAAGAAAGATAAGACTATTTTGAAGCTTTTAAAAAAACAAAATAGAGTTAGAAACCTTTCAATCCATTTTATCTGCTTATTCCTTCATACGAAAGAAATAGAGAGGTTTATAAAAAAGGCTATATTATAACATGAAGCTACAAGACTTACACAACGAATAATGGAATACCCAGGCTGAAGAAATCCACTGTTAGCCAAATGTTCTCTGGATTGAGCTCTTTGATGCAACCCTCAGAGGACTGTACATAAACCAATTCCCCACTGTCTTTCTACAAATTAAAGGAAACAGCTCAAACTTCAGCACAAAGAGGAAATCTTTTTCCTCCCTATTCATCTTAATAAGTCCAGGTCCTATCACAAAGTAGAAACTTTACTATTTCACAGGACCACAGATTTAGAGCTGAAAGAGACCTCTGAGGCTACCTCCTCATTTTATAGATGAGAAAACTGAAGTTGAGAGGTCAAGTGGCTTTCCCAGCTCATACAGATAGTAAATGTCTGAGGCAGGACCAGAATTCAGGTCTTTGTGATGATAAGTCCAGTATCTTATCCACTACATCATACTATCTCTTCTTTGCTGGAGGGAATTGAATCCTGGAGATATAGCTCCATGGGCAAATCATCTTCTACCTCTGTGCATTCATTTATTAGACTATCCTCATGCTTGGAAAGAATTCTCACCTGATCCCTGCCTTCAGATTGATTATCGTCCTTCTGTTCTTTGTTCAGGTGTCCCTTTCTCTGCTTAGTTTTCTGTGATACCCATCCATAGCTAATAGTGTTCTGTACTTTACATTTTCTTCTGAGCATTTTCTGGACCTGCCCCTTGGCCCAATCACTCCATATTTTTGTATCATGCTTTTCTACATGCCTATTGCATCCACACAATCAGCTTCCTACATCTCCTAGGAGAATGCTATACTTCCAGCCTTTTAAAGAGTCAGTCATAGTCCATAAGCTTGATGGTTCCTTGTGATACAGTAATACTTGACATTTATGTAGTGCCTTATGGCTTACCAAATACACCATATCTTTTCTGAATCCTGCAATAATCAGTGATAATACGATATACTTTATTATTCCTTTTTTATGGAGGTTCAGAGAGGTTAATTGATTTCATGATTTCATAGCTTGTTTTAGAGTTGGAATTTGAATTCAGGTCTTCCTGCCTCCAAGACTAGCACTCCATATCAGGGCATTTGTATTTACCATATTACATATATATGTATCATATTACATATATATGTACTTAACATATGCACCATCTGAAAAATGCTATGGTAGTTCGTAGAAAGTAATAATCACCCAAATTCAGGAAGATAGGTTTTGAGAAAGTAGACTATAAACATTAAGTAATTTCACTATCTTTAGTCATTGGTAATATCCTGTCCAGAATCTTTGGCACTTTGACTTTGACGTAGTGAGTTCATCTATTCCTAGAATATATCTTCATCCCTTCATCAGCTATATTAAAGATTCCACATCCTCAGAAGACCTGACTCCAGAAAATCTCTAAATAAGCTTGTTTGCTTAGAAATCTACAAAACCTCAGTCTTCTCCATTATCCCATAACAGAATATACTCTGCAGTTGGCATTGAGTCACTGACATTTTCTATCAATAAATGCATGTTGGAGTCTATTAGAAAGTACATTGCACTCTATTTGATGTATCTATATTTAGGAATAAAACAATAGCAAAACCCCTGGGAGTTGGGAGATTATATTTCCATTTTGTAGGAAAACTTTGGACACATTGTAGATGTGTAAGATGGATTGGAAAGAGGGAAAAGGAATACATAAAACCCCTACCATGTTTTAAGTGCCTGTTAATGTGCCAAGCACTGATGTAGGATCTAGAAATACAAATAGGTAAGTGACATCGTCCTTGACCTTAAGGAACCTACATTTTAAATTGGGTGAGACCAGCTGAGTGATTATTGCAGTAATTTGTGTAGAGGTAGTAAGGCCTGTACTAGCACTGTGGTAATTACGGTGAAGGATCTGAGAGACATTGAAAAGGTGGTATCAGGTAACTTTTCAATGGGAGTGACATTGTTAAATTGTTGTTTCAAACAAGATTAATATAGCAAAGGTATGCAGCATAGAGTGCTACATGGATGGGAGAAGAGATCAGAGAAAAGGAAATCAAATATTATGTTTTGGGATTGGACTGGACATGACAGTGGGAATAAAAAGGAAGGCTGAGCTATAAAAAAAACTGTGAAGGAAAACTGTAAAAGAGGAATTAGATAGGCAAGGGTAGGGATGAGGGAGGAAAAAGATGACTATGAACTTAAATTTTCCAGTCAAACAGATAGCAAATGTCATGTGAAGTTGCTTATTTAAATACTCAGGAAATGCAGCATGTAAATGGCTGTGTGGAAAGAGAAGGGGACCTAGAATCTGGAATCCTGGGTAAAAGTCTCACTTCTGCCACTTAATACCTATGTAAGCACAGGCAAGTCACTACAGCTTTTTGGAAATACGGTACTTCTGTTTCTTCACTATAAAAAAAGCAGACTGGAATGCATTAGTCTACAAACTTCATTTTAATTCTAATGACTATTAATCTAGGAAGGTACATAGGGGTGGGAAATCTATGTCCTCAAGGCCACACGTGGTCTTCTAGGTCCCTGGGTATGACCTTTTGACTGAGTCCAACTTTTACAAAACAAATCCTTTTATTAAGTGGATTTGTTCTATGAAGTTTGGATTCAGTCAAAGGGCCACACTTGAGGTCCTAGAGGACCACATGTGGATTTGAAGTCACCAGGTTCCCTGCCCCTGGTACAGGGTTTCTCAAAAGTCTTCATATAGTTTTAAGCTTCAATAGCTCAAATATCTTGTATTTACAAGCTTTAATATGCTGTGCTCACACAGATTGACTTATAAATAATCATAATCTAATTTTCAGGTCTGAGACACCAACCAGTCTGACCATGGCTGAAATGAGACTCATAGTCATGCTCATAAAAACTCTGTAATACTCAAGATCATCAATGATTTCTGCTACCTCAGCACTATGGTAACAAATTATGCACTGCCAAGAAAAGAAGGAAACTGACTCAAGAAGACCAGCATATCTTTGTTTTTTTTAGGAGACTAGCTGATAGAGTAAGAACTTCCCATAATATTGAGCTTCAGACTTGACAACAGGTCAATGGAGTTGCAGATATGCCTATTACATGGCTGTTAAACTTGGTCTTGCCACACAGTTCTTTGAGGAGTTCCATCAGTAATCTCTAAACGCCATATTCATAAAACAAATGTCCCAGGAGGATAATGGATAATGAATCACAGAGTGAAACCAGTCACCCTATCACAACTTATCTTGCAAGATTTGGCTGCATTTAGCTAACTATGTATGGTGAATAAACAATAGGAAGGTGACTGAGCACCTCCTGTGCAACAAATGGGGGTACCTTTCAATCAGCTGGGTTAATTGAAGATATAGAAAAACATAGTGCCTGAAGAACTTTAAGCCAGGCAATTAAAAAACTGACTGCAGGGAATGAGGACAACAAACAGATGAACTAGCCTTTCAGTAGTCAGACACTGATGACTACTTTTGATTAAAAAAAAAAGCAAACTTTGTACAGACTCAAAAAACAAATACACATAATAATTGTGGGCCCTTCCAGAATAATGCTCGATGAGCAGAAAGCTGTCCTGGCAGAGCCTGGTTTCTGAGAAGGGCACTAAGTTCTCTTTTCTCATACTCTTTGGCTTATTAAATTTTCACAGTTTGACCTTGGGGATGATCTACTTATAGATTAGATTGTGATTCATGTCTTTTCCCTCTCAAAATGGGAACTAGAAGATACTCATTAAACAATGTAAATCAGGTATGGGACAGGTATTTTATTTCCTACTCACAAAAGAAATATAAAAATACAAAAGACTTTCACAAGTGAGGACTGATACAGTGACTTAAAACAGTATTCAATAACAACTTATAATTGCTGTTACAGTTACTCTAGAGGTTTATACTTAATCCTCATCAGAACATAAAATAATCTATGGGATTGCCGATTAGGTATTTTACATTTCCCCTCAACTCTGTACTATATAAACAACTCAGTCTTTTGATAAAACAGCCCTGACTTGGGCCAATTCTCTTTTAGGTATCTGTCTTCTCTGATGCAAAATTCTCCTTGCTACCAGATACCTCTATTCATTGAACCCAAGACCTTTGGATCTCTTGAGCTCCAAGGTCACTTCCAAGCTGAGGTCCATATCCATTGATTATAATGTTTGGTCACCTACTCAGAAAAGGAAACACAACAGTGGAAAAGGAAGCCAGGGGCCCATCTAGGAGTAACAGTGGAACAATGGGGGAGGGTGAAGCAGGATGTGCATAGCCCATTCCTTTCTACAACCCTTATGGGAAGTCTAGAGACAAAGAATATTACTTGTAAAACAGGAGAATGAAAGCAAGAAACTAAACTAGAAGTTGTCTATAAACTATAGCACCCTGCCCTCATATGCCATGTCACAGGCCAGTAGGAGGACCAAGAGACCATTCTGGGTTAATCATACAAAACTCCAAGTCATTTAAGCCTTGGTTCACTATGTTGCAGGAATTAGCCAGAGTTCATCATCTCCATTGAGACCAAATGCTGAATCATACATGTGGCTGGCTAGAAGCAGGCAAAGAATGGCCTATGCTCTGTATAACTCATATTACAAAAGTAAGACCTTAAGTCCCCAGCTCCAAATCCAACAGTTTTTTCTACCCAACTATGCATATGGTTTCAGTATGAGAAAGAAAACAAATCTTCCTTGAACTTTTGTAACCTGCTTCTCTTATACATATATAAAAACATTACCAGCAGCATCACACTTGAATATGAATGACAAATTACATAGGCTGGCCCAAAACAAAGAGTTCTTTCACCTTTTCTTCCCCAAATGTGATATGAAAACTGTTCTGAAGCAATGAGTAATGGCTAGAAACTAGTCAGAGTGAGTTGACAGAAATGTTTTCCAAGTCATCTGACCATAGAAAACTTTTGTGCCAGAAGTATATTGACAAGAGTACCCAAATACTGGTCTGGGAAACTTGTGGATATAAAATAATCTTGAAATAAGGAGAGGTTAGAAAAATTTCAGAGCAAAAGAAAGGAAATTAGGCCTATTTTCATGCTGGAAAAAATGGTTACTCCTAATGTTTTACATCTATTTTTGAAATGAAAACAATGTTAGCACCAGAACCTTCATCCCAGAACTACAGTTCATACCACACTTTTGACTCATGGATAAATTGGATTTAAGTGAGGCAGAGTTACATGAAGTCATCGGCCTTGCTCTGTCTTTCAGTCATCAAAGTCCAGTGGCAAGACAAAGTCAAGACAATTGGCAATGGCTCAGGATGCAGTAGATGAGCTTAGCATCTTTGATCCAAATTGTAAACACTCCATAGTGCCTGCTTCAGCTGCCCTCATGGCACACTCTAACAAATGTTCACATCCACTTATTCTGATGAAGTCTTCAGATGTTTGGGGGAGACAACACCCTAACTTACCTACCAATTTGAGGCTCCTCTGTTACCTTCAATCTGGTTAGCATGTCTGCTGAAATGGTTTACCAGGGTATGCCCACTTTGCATGCTACAGCTTCTTGGAGCTACAAGTGAAGGTTCTGGTATTGGTCTGATAGGCCACAGTTGGACACACTGTACCTTAACCCCAACATAGTGATGTTGATAATAACCAATCATATCATACAGAATATAATATGGCAGGAGCCCTTGTTTAGTTATTTTGTGATCTAGCATTTACGTTGTGTGCATCATGAAGTAAGAATTAGCTTTCTTCCAAAAACCAAGTAGGACTGTAGTTCAACTACATATCTCTCAGAAGCTGCTGTCCCCTTAGTTCCTCCTTTAAAGAGCTCACCAAGTCAGCATCAAGAGAGAAAAGGGAATCTCTAACATTGGGAAGCTAATGCAATGGAAAGAATTCTAGTCCTTTGACTTTCCTATTTTAACCTTGTAGAGTCCAGGGCAATGCAAGGGGCTAGAAGAGGTTGACTATTTTCTTTCTATTCTCTTATGTGTATATTAGGTACTCGAATTCCTTTGAGCATTATTTAACATTTATGCATGACATTCTTATCCTGCACTTAGTATGTCCTAGACACTGTATTAGCTTCTGGGGAAACAAAGACAACATAAAATAACTCCTGCCCTCAAGGAGTTATCCAACTGTTAGAAACTCAAGCTTCCCTATACAGAAAACTGAAAGTGGAATGTACTTACTGGATGGAAAATCACGTGACTTACTTTTAGACCAGAAAGGGACAATTTGGTAAATGTTCTACTTCTGTATATTCCCTGGAACACCTGTATATGTGTGTGTGTGTGTGTGTGTGTGACTACAACATAAACATCTTCAGAAGGCAGCAGTGAACTGAATTTGGAATTGAGAAACTTGGGTTCTGGTCTTGGATTTACTACTCACTAACTGTGTGGCCTTGGGCAAACAAATTCATCCAAGGCTTCTGTTCACTTATCCGTAACATGAGATGGTTGGTCTATGTTACAACTTAGGTCCCTTGTAGCTCTTGACGTTTCTTTGGCTTCTAAGTCATGAGTCCAAGAAGCTGAAAGGGCCCCAAAGAGAGACATGCAAATATATTTGGACCTACAATCCATCCCATAGTCACAGTGTGGATAAGCAACAAGGTAAGAAAAGATAAAATTTCTCCCATCAAAGAGCTTATAGTATGGTAGGGAGATATGGCACAGATGCAGATAATGTGAATACACATTAGGTATGTTAGCGTGTGCACTCTGGCCCCATTCTGTCAGCGACAGGACTGCTATGTTGGCCTGTCAGGGTTCTAGGGGACCCTGAGGTTTATGAAGTTGTCTCATTGGCTTAAGCCCTCACTGGTTAATTCCTCCCTTTCCATTTTTAGGGGCCCAATGAGTAATGCTCTAGTTCCACTTAACCATTTAGTATGAGTGGCTTTTATAAACCACAGACATGGCAAGAACAGATGTGCAAACATTTCCTGCTCTATCCTCCAACCTCCCCCCTCGTACCCTGGGGACAGAGTCTTTCTTGATTTCTCAGTCTCTAGGGAGTGTTGGCTTATCTTAGCTCAGTTCCTACATGATATTAATTCTACTAAATTCATGTCCTGGATGCAGGATGAATCTTTAAAGCTATTGGGTTGGAGCCACCTAGGGTGCTCCTAATCACTTCCTGTTCCCCAGGGCATCAATGCTGCACTGTGTGTGAAACCTTGCTTTGACTTTTACTCCCAGATTCCTATGCCTTTTTCTTCTGAATTTTTTACCTCCCCAAGGTCAGAGATTCCCCCTCCTTCACCAGATGCTATGAATGAAAGAGTCACTGAGATGCTCCAGAAATGAATGAGGAAGAGATGGTTCCTGAAGCTGTCAGGCCTTTGTGAATGCCAATTAAAGGGCCTTTTCTTCAGCATTTAGTTAGCTTACTAGAATCAGTTATAGAATGTCTGTGCATGTTCCACTCTTTCCAAGTTACTTCCCTTATGTGTTATCACTTTTCTCCTAGAAGTAACTCCCTAGTGTCTTCCACATCTCAGGTGGTCTGGAAATAAACCACAGTCTCATTACAGGTGCATTAAAGAAGTACCAAATAAAATGCTGCATCAGGTTCAAGGAGGAAAAGGACATTACTCTCTTGGGAGTAAGACAAGGCTTCCTGGAGAAAGTGGGACTTGAGTATTTATTGAGATTATATAATATATGTATATTATAATTATGTCATTTAATTTAATAAAAAACATACTACATGGTTATTAGATAAGATAATGTCATTGTGTTTTTGTCCTTCATTTTTGAAGAGGACCATGGCATCAGGGAAATGATGACATGACTTGTAATTTACTTTGATTTGAGTGATGGAGGGCTGTGCAAGGTCACCTCACTTTCTCCTCCAGAGCCATCTGGATTCAGTGACCAGATATTCATTAGGATGACTAGAGATGACCCAGGATGCAATGGGAGACCTTTACCCTTATAGGTTAAGGCCTTTTCATGTACTCACTTAGAGTGACATAACTCCCATTCAGTGAATAAGCCTCTTTGAGAACTGAGTCAAGGGATGGCCCCTTTAATTAGAGAAAAAGAGGAAAAAAAATAAAGCTGGGAGGGGAAGACCCTAAGGGTCAGGAAGAAAGAAAGGAAGGAAGAAATAAAGAAAGAGAATGAAAAAAGAGGAAGAAAGAAAGAATTAGATAAGTATAATATTTTATAATGTATCATAGTTATATATTATATAGGATTGGGTAGGATCTTAACAGCTAAGGAGGGAGGGGAGATTAAGGAAGGAAGGAGAATACAGAGATTCATTTTATTAATTACAAAATAAACTTCTCTCCAGCCAAGAGGGGCACTGTTCCTTTTGGGGTTTAAGCATACCTGAGAGGTAGTCATGTCTAATGTTTATTGAATGAATGAAGGTCTATGGTTGCCATTCAAAATGAAATAGGAGAGAGCTAGTAAATGACAGAAATCAATATGTGACAAAATTTTTAAGAATCTATTGGAGCTTTGCTTAAACAGCATAGGCCTTAGGACTCAGTAATTAAGATATGAAAAGTCTGAAGTTCATTATTATAGTGAGATACAGAAAGAAGAAAAGGATAATTTTAGCTTCAGGCAGAAAGGCACTTTCTTGTGCAGCAGAATGGTGATGGCTTTTGTCTGTATGTCCTCCAGATGACCCTGTTCAAGTCCGATTCAGTTGGGTGCGCCTCAGCACTAGAAGAAATGTTATGTGCTCAGACAGAAGGAAGAAAAGAGATTCTGAATATTGAAAATTGAAGTAGGATATTTCAAAATATTGAAAGGGAATGAGTACAGGTCTGCTGCACATTGAGGCATAAGAATTAAGTTAGCTTTATGACCCTAAGGGAGACTCTTATACTGGTTCAAATCAATTGGACAAGTATTTTTAAAATGTGTACTCAGACTAGCCCTATGCTGACTGTGGTGAAGACTTTAGAGCATCTCCCAGAGCCTAAAGTTATTTCCAGTCTCATCAAGGAGACACAAATACTTAGTAAGCAAACATTTCTATCAGGTAAGTATCACTGTTTTTTCCCTCCCTCCTCTCATCCCCCCTCCCCCCCAGTTTAAGCTCTCTCAGCTCATCATAGTCTCAGAATTCTATGGATTCAGGTCCATATTAGCATAGTGCTGAGATGTTAAGATTTAGTTATTTTGCCTCCTGGAGTTTCTGCTGTATTTACTTTGCACATGTTATAAATCTACTTGTTTGTATATATCTCTCCAGAGAAGAATGGAAATTGCTTGCATTTTATTTGTTGTCTCCCCAGCACCGAATGCAATATGTGGTACGTGCTCCAATAATGGCAGCCCTTCCTGGGTCACTCTTGTTCATATCCTTCCAGAAGTTCTTCATAGGGATCCACACAATCTTTTGGGGGCCTTCTTCACTTATTTCTAACATTGAAAAGTTAACATGGAACTCATGTACTTTCCAGTTATCCTTTGTTCTTGTCACATTACTAGGCTATCTTCTTTGATCACATATTTGTACAGGAGGTCAGATTGGCCTATAGAAGCCATTATAAACTTCCCTGGAAACTTCTGGTGGACTCTATGGACCTGGTGTCTCAACAGTTGGGTAGGTTAGAGATTGTTCAGCTTTGAAAGACATAGGAGTTTTGAAATGATGACCTGATCTCATCTGTTGAGTCAGAGAAACAGATGACTTAATGGAACTTTTAAAAGAAGAGATGGTTTCATCACTTTGTTTTAATTCTCCCATGTGACAAGTAGTGAACCATACTTCTAGATTCCATGAAGGGGGTTGGGGAATGGATTGAGCTCTATCCCCTAACCCCAGTGTTCCCACATGGTTCATGGATTCACTTAGGTGTGTCAGCTTTGTCCTCTGCTTGCATTTTCTATTTTGTGTTCCCTTTCCTGAGTAGGTGATCAGATTTCATTCTCAAGGATGATGGAGGCAAGAGGAGGAATCCCTAATTCCTTTGATCTTAAAGAAGATGACAAGTAATAAGAGGGTTGGCCCTATTTTTAATAGTAGAGGACTGAGAATTGTTTGGATAAAACACAGTTGAGATAAAAGTAAAACTGTCTAATCAGCAGTTCTTTGAATTGCTTTATGTTCTGGTCAAGTTTTAAGTATCAGGTCCCCAGAATATTTCAATGGTGGTTAAAAGTTGTTATTCCAGTCTCTTTTAAGTCATTCTGTCAATGACGGTTATAAGTCTTTTATATTTACCATTTTATTCTTGAAATTTAAAAAAACCCTATAAAAGTAAAATAGCTGTTCCCTACTTGATTTATATTATATATTAAGTACCATCCTACTTCCCTCTTGACCTAGACATGAGCTCAGAACCTAAGCTCTAAATAATTTGTTCTCCAGGACTGGGGTGGGGGCAAATGAGATAAAGAGCGTAAGAAAAGGGAGGCTAGTCCTTATATCATTAGAGTCCAGGATGCCTCAAAAACTGAGTTAGACCCCTTAGGAAAAGGGATTGATCAAAGTGCCTCAGTCCCTTGGACCTAGGAGTACTTCCTTGGTCAGAGCTAATGTCACATATTTCTTGGATGACTTCCTTTACTTTGGCTCTTTTTCATAGTTCCTTATTTGCTTTGTGTTCTAGATAGATCACATATACCACATGTCTCTCCATTGTTCTATGATCCTCTGTTCTAATTTTTTGGAGACTGTAGTGTTTCTTAATTTATATGCAAAGAATACTACAAGTAATAATAATAATGGTATTATAATAGCTGGCATTTATATAGTTCCTACAATTGAGAAAACTGAGGGAGACAGAAGTTAAATTACTTACCCAGGGTCACACAGCTCAAGGCCAGATTTGATTGCAGGTCTTTCCAACTGCAGGTCTACTGCTCTATCTGCTGCACCAATTAGCTTTGGACTCAGTTCTAAACTGAGTTTGGAATAATAGAAAGACATAAGTGATCTCCTGTTTCTCTCTAGGTTTCATTCCTAGACTTCCTTCATCATGCCCCAGGAATCTCTTCTTCCTGAAAACTCACTCCACCCCTGGAATTCACACTTGGGAAGAACCCTTCACCCCTGTGGCTTCTCCCTCTGGACTCCTACCAGAATCTCCATTTAAGGGACTTAGGTCAGTCCTATCTTCATTTCCATTTAGACAGCACTTTATACTTTTATTACCATAAAGAACTGCCAACCCTAACCAGTTACCTTTTTCTCTCTCCTCTCTCACCTTCCCCCATCTCTCTTTTATATGTTGTTTTTCCCATTAAAATGTAAGCTCCTCGAGTGAGGGCAGGGATTGTCCTTTTGCTTGTATTTTTATTTCCTGTGCTTGGCCCAGTTTCTGGTACATCATAGGTGCTTAATAAAAAAGCCTGTTGACTATCTATCCCAAAGGCAATACTTCCTGACCTCCTTGACATTCTTTATTCACTTGTTTTTTCCTGTGTGAATGGTTACTACCAACTCTTTTGATTATACAGGAATCTCTACTACATGGCCTTTAGAATACTAATTCCATTGCTCTGGACTTGTCATTTCATCAATGTAAATACTTCTGAACTTGGAAATTTCTTATACCAATGCTGATTGGCATCTTATCTATAGTCATAGGTGGCAATCTGAGATGCTAAGAAAATAAATCATTAACCTATAGCCAAATAGTACATATTAGAGACAGGATTGGAACTAATCTAAGGATGATTCTTTATCCACTATAGTGATAGATTATGCTCCTAATATTTCCATATAGATAGGAGAGTAGGTATGTAGTTATTGCTATTTTTTTTCTTTGCTTTATTTCAGTATTAATAAGGTCTTAACTTTTTTCCATATTGTTCTTTAGATGCCTTGGGAGTCACTCTCTTGGTGTCTTGACAATTGAGTCACCTGTAGCACAGATCTCCTTCATGTACACTTATTTTTATATGGGAATGTTCTACCTTTGTTTTCTCTTGCTCTATTTCTCCTAGCTCTACGAGGACATCAACTCTCTAAGCTGACAAAATCTTACTGCAAAACAGCCTAATTAATTTTCAGAAAATAAGTGCTCAGAGGGACCTGAAAGCTAGAGATTCCTCTGTATTGTAGTATTAGCTTATTAATATTAGCACCTCAAGAAGATAACTCTTTTTAAAAGATGCTAACTGTTGAAATGAAGAAAAAATACTTGCTACAGGCAAGGCAAGACAAACATTATAGAATGGAAGACAAACAACAATAATAATGACCACAATGTGCCGGGCACTATGCTAAGAGTTTTTACAAACATTTTCTCATTTGATCCTCATAACGACCCTGTGAGGTAGGTATTGTTATCATTCCCATTTTACATTTGAATAAACTGAGAAGATAAAGAGGTTAAGTGACTTGCCCAGGTCACATAGCTCATGTGTCAGAGGTCTGGGTCCAGGGCTCTATATTTTAGGGACTTTTTTTTTCATTTGCAGTGGGACTGAAAGTCTTGCCTCCATTGAGGGTATGATGGAATCTGATAAATTTATTGATATACTGAGAAACAAAATTGTTCCAGAATTTGAGAAATTCCTAAATGGAGAAAGGATGTGGCAACACATTTTACACAATGCCACATGTTACTAAAGATTAAGGAACTTATCTAAGAGATGGAGATAAACATGCTTCAATGGCCTGGGAGCTTATATGATTTAATTTATTACCCACTGAAATCCTATGCATGATAATTAAGGTTAGCTATGAAAAAAATGGCCTGTTTTTCAAAGGCTTACCTAATATCCAATATGTATCCAAAAGTATTGTTTCATGATAAGTTTTCTGTGTAGTCTATACATCTCAGTGTCTCATTCCTTTGCCATGGGCTGCTCAAGTGTCCAGCACTAAGCATGATCAGGGAAGTGAATAAGAAATGACCAGACCATGTGGGTAGTTCAAGGAAGAACTATGAACTCCATTTATTGATTCTTAGTGCAAGGTTTTTATAGGGCAAAAGACAAAGGAAGGGAACTCAAGTTTTCTTATCATTACCTTAGTCTGTTGTATCCCGGAAGTAGCACAGAATAGATAATTTGATGAGGATTTGTTATCTAGGAAACTAAAGTCTTAGGGTAAGACCTTTGATCTAGACCTCAGGTACCTCTTAATGCAGCCACAGTCACAAACAGATACAATTGAGAGCAGACTTCAAAGCCAAAGCTGCAATCATCAAAAGATATCATGTTTAGAGCTGACCACCCAAAAATACCTGCGTGCTGAGTCAAATATTTTGGCTCTCAATAATTAAAATATTGGGGTAGAGCCTATTGATCTCAGAATTCAAGTTACATTCTTATAAGTGTAACCTATAACAAAGAACTCAGGAGCTAACTTAACAAAAAAGTCTCAGCGCAAAGAGCTCTTATATTAAAGTCCACTATTAGGATCAATATCTGAGTCCTGAATCAGGCCTCTTTGGCTCCTCACATTCCTTCTTCCAGATTCATATTTTCCAATGTGTCTTGCACCGTTGCCATCTATTTATACCTTTGCACTGAAGTCACTGAGTATTAAAGTATATGGTGATGTCATTGTTAAGGTCCTAAAGGATTCTTCAAACAATTTCTCCACCTCTTCTACAACTACAACAGATATTGGGGTGCAAACTGAAATTGTTTTCATGGTAGACTTTTAGAAAATGTTTATCATGAACAATAAGATATTAGAAGACCAAATGTCCCACGGAATCTTTTTTCTTGTTGCCTTTGGATACATAATGAAGCAGATCTGCCGGCTTCTTTATTTGTCCCTCTAGGGAGAACCTGTGATTCATATTTTCATTAAACTGCAATTTCTTATTTTATTCTGGTTTGATAAATATCAAGCATGATATGATTCAGTTCTTCCAGAAGTATGTGTACTTATTACTTAAGGAACTCATGTTTAGAGTATTAATAGCTTAACTACTAGTACCCTCTGCTCTCTTTTCCACTATATGTTATGCTCACTGCAAAGATAGGAGTAGGTTGCATGGGACTGAGGCTCATATTATATTTTTATTTTCTAAATTTAGGATATATAGCTGAATTGAATGGGCTTGGGTACTATATTACTCCCTTCTCCACTAAGTAGACTCTACTCTGAACTAGGGCATTTTATTGCATCATGTTTAGTTCTGGAGGTACCTTTCTTCTAACAAAAGGAGCTAGACTCCCTGTTTTTATACTCTCTACCTCAGTAAGATATACCCCAAGCACCCTAGGAAAAATTTTTATTTATAACTGTGGCTCACATCTAGGATTTCCCCAAAAGAAGGAAGTAAAAATGTGTAAGATGAATCAGGTAAGGGATAGGTAATTTACTTCCACGCACAAACGAAATGCTAAACATAAAAGACTAATAGCACATATTAATACAGCTATTTAAATAGGATTTATTACCTTAAAACACTGATACAAATAATCTGCTGAGAGCCTGAAACTTAAACTTCATCAGAAGATAGTTTGCAAAACTGCTAATTAGGCATTTTGCATTTTATCTTGCTTCTCCATTACTGTAAAAGTCCTGGTTCATATTTCTTGGCAAAATTTGCCAGGGATTAGTGAATCTTCTTATCATGGCCATCCTTTTGAAGGGTGTTGAAGAGTATTTAGCTCTGACCTATCAGAATCTCTAAACCTCTCAAACTCTGAGGGTTACCCCCAAATTTAGGCACATTGATCTGAAAAGAGGTAATATAGTTTGCAGTAACAAAAGAATTTATTGCCAAGGGCTTGGCCTACTGGTGATGACTTGCTTCTGCCTAGATTTGTCCTTAAAGAGCAGAATTCAGGCCTTGTTTCAACATGGTAGAACCTTCCAGAACTTGCCTTCTCCTGGCACTGTCTTTAGGAAGCCAGGGTCACTTCTAAGTCACAATGAAGCACTGGAGGAGGACTTTGACTGCCACACAGCAGATAACTGCTTATAGAATTATTTAACAGAAATTTGAATATTGTCATCCCTTTGTAAGTTGGATCTAAGGGTGGGGCAATATTGGTTGAAGAAACATGTTTAGCCTGGAGAAAAGAACATTAATTTATAACTGTGGCTTACATCTAGGATTTCCCCAAAAGGAGGAAGTGAAAATGTGTAAGATTCCACACACAAAAGAAATGCTAAATAATAGTGCATAGTAATACAGCTATTTAAATAGGATTTGTTACCTATTATTATAGCTGTCTTCAAATATTTAAAAGTTTGTTCTCAAATTTGTTCTGTTTGGTCCCCAACAGTAGAACAGGAGGCAAGGTGTGTGTGTGAGGGAGGCTTATGAAGTCCCTTCCAACTCTCAGTCATAGGATTCTGAGAACATTGCTTGAACTTCAAAGTCCAAGTAACTCTTCCTATTACTTCTAAAATGATAACCCTCCCTGTAAAAGATTAAGGTAATCAGGCAGTTTTCCAAATTAAGGTAACCCCCTCCATGTTTATGAATAGAAAATATCTTAAGTTTCACTGTTAAGCAGTCAAATCAATTTAAAACTTCAGAACCAAATCTCACAAGCCTTGTAATTATACAGATAAATTAGTGAAATTTTTCGTACAAAATATTAAAGCTGAGTGGCTATGATTCACATTCCAAATTACAAGCAGATATAGGAAAAAAAAGTAGGCATTATTCTTAGAGTAAAAGGCTTTTTCTCACCTGAGGAAGCCTGATATACACATACATACATACATACACACACGTGTGTGTATACATATTACATATATATCAGACTTCCTTGGTTATGTATATACATAGAGATGAACATCTGTGTGTAAATATATATACACAAACATATAAAACTTAGCAAAAACTAAAATATAGTTTATTCAAGAGGGACAAGGAAGCCAACCTGATAAGACTTTCAGGCAGCTGGTGTAGGAAACGGAAGCTAGAAGAACATGAAATTAAATGTGAAAATGTGAAATCAAAAAGGAAAAGAGAATCACAGTCCTCAATGATTGAAAACAAACCAGGAGGGAGAGCAAGTGTTAGTGCTGGAAAAATCCCCAATAGAGGTAGACTCACTTTTTATCAATCAGCCCTGATGGGTTTCAGGGAGAGTGGCTCTAATTAATACTTTGCTACATCCTTAAAAGAAGGCAGTAGAAGGAAAGACAATGGAAATTCCCCAAACTCTTAGCCTTCTTACATCTTTAGGAATTCTATCTTGGACCAGGAAACAGCAGATTCCTTCCTTGTGATTTTAATTAATCATCTAGAAGCTTATAGCTTCTTTGAATACTTTATAAAAATATCAAATCTCTTGGAAATATTTTTCCAACACCCGATTTTAAACTAGTATTCTATTGTGGATTGCATTTTACAAGGAGGAATAGGACATATGCAGGGAGAAGTGTAATAAAATAGAAGTTTGGTGGGGACTAAGATCAGGGAAGACTTCACCAATGTGAGGACACTGGAACTGAGCTTTGAAGAAATAGAAAGAATCTGAAATATGCAGAGAATTAGTTCTTGGCATGAAGATAAAGGAATTAATCAATCAACAAATATTAAATTAACACTTACTATGTTGCCAGGCACTATGCAAAGCTCTGGGGATATTTAAAAAAAAATTAGTCCCTGTCTTTAATGAACTTACTTTCCAGAGGGAGAGAATAGTAGGAAGGATGATGTGTACAAATCAGACTTACAAGATAAACACAGAATAGATGGAAGGTAACCTTGGAGGGAGTGGCACTGGCAGCTGGTGAGAAGTTGGGGGAACCAAGGAAGCCTTTTTGGAGAAGGTGGCTTTTGAGTAGAGTCTTAAAAGAAACCCAAGACTCTAAGAATTGGAAGTTGAGAGAGCATTCCAGGCAAAAGAACAGACAATGCAAAGGCAGAGATGGAAAACAAAGTGTCTTGTGTGAAGACCAGTAAGAAGGCCAGTTCAGCTAGACTGTGGATTATGTGGATAGGAATATAATGTAAGGAAGTTGGAAAGGTAGGAAAGCATTAGATTTGGAAAACTTTTAAATGGCAAATGAAGGACTTTATATATGATTCTGGAGAAATAGGGAACCATCAGAGTTTATTGATAAGGGCTAGGGTGGTGATGTGGTCAGATCTACACATTAGGAAAACTTTGGCAGATTAATGGAGCACCGATTGGAATAAAGGGAGTCGAGGTAGGGAGATAAAGGAGATGGCTATTGCTACAGTCCAGGCAAGAGATATTAAGGGTCTGAACTAGGGTGGTAGCTTATTGTGAGTAGAAATAAGGGAATATATATGAGACATGGGAAAGTAGAAACAAAATTTGGCGATGGATAGGATATGTAAGGTAAGTCAAAGTGAGGAGTTGAGAATGACAACTGAGGTTGAGAGCCAGTAACTGGAAGGATGGTGGTGCCTCAACAGTAAAAGGAAAGTTGAAAAGAGAAGGTTTTTTTGGGGGTGAGGAGATAGAGTTCTGTTTTGGACTTGTTGAACTTTAGATATATATGAGGCATCTGGTTTGGAAAGACAATTGGGGATGGATTGAGAACAGAGCTCAAGAGAGAGGTTAGGGCTGGATAAATAATTCTGGGGAATCATCTGAATACAGATGACAACTGAACCCAGTGGAGGTTGATGAGATGACCCAGTGAGAATATAGAGAGAAAAGAGAAGAGTTACATGATAACTTTAGAGAAATCAGCTTCAATTGAATTATTCGACGAGAGAGTTGCAAGTCAAGAAAAAAGAAGCCTCTTACTTATTATTTTCCTGAATGGGGAGAAATTTTATAAGGAAAGTGCTGAGTAGTTTTCAAACAAGAATCATTTTTGGCTTCTGTTCCTTAACCCGCCCCTCCTCTACATCCAGTCAGCTTCCAAGTGCCATTGATTCTACATCTACAGTTGTCCGCTTTTCTCTACATACAAAACCCCACAAAGCCTGTGTGTATATAATCACTCAATCTATTAATCAAAAAGTATCTATCAAGTGCCTTTCATGCCAGGTACTGTGAAAAAAGCTGGAGGTGTGAGTACAAAGAATCAAGCAATCCCTGTTCACAATGAGTTTACAATTTAATAGGTTTAATTAAATCTATTCAACCCATAGGATTTAGAGTCAGTAAAGACCTTCAAGATCAACTAGTCTAGCCCTGTCATTGTACAGAGGGGGAACCATGGGTAGCAAAGAGCAGATCTAGGCTTTGAACCCAGTTTTTTTTTTTTGACCACAGATCTGATAGTTATTGGCCTCCCATTCTGGACTTCTCAACAGCTCAGTTGGTATTTTCCCTAGGACTGGGGCATAGTTGGAGAGCCTCCATGTCCAACTAGTCAACCTGTGATTTCAGGAGATTGGACTGATTATCCTTAATGATGTAGCCCTATCTCCTGGGATATTGAAATTGATAAGGGGATTTTTGATCTGGAGGCTGCAGTAGGGATGCTGCTGCTGACATTCTGTCAATATTGTTTCCCACACCCCCATTTGCAGGAGGATTGATTGTAGCACCTAAAAAAAAGGTAGTCTACTTTTGGTATAATTCATAGAAAGTGTTCTGAAAAAAAATGTGATACTCTGTAGAAATATAAGGTAGTTATTCTCTTATTTATGAGCAATTGAAGGTTCTATCTATACACTGGGGATCTGGGGGAGGGGAAAAAGGATTTCAGGAAACATCAGAACCAGAAGAGATCTACTTCAATCCCTTACAGATAAGGAACCTGAGGCCCCAGGCAATTAGTGGCATAATTGGGACAATAATATGAGGTTTCCAGTCTCCCACGCTAGATATCCTTTTTGCCTTCTAAACATTTTATCATGTACAAAATGTGTTGCCTGTCTTTGAATGACAAGGAGCTGAATTCTTTCTTGTTCATATTAATACCCTTGTAAAGTAAACCAGTAATAACTGCTAGGTTTTTCCAATGCTAAATTTATTCCTCTACTGAAGTCTTCCTCCAGAGCTTCAGTACAGTGTATGGGTGACATTGGGTCTCTGAAGTGTGGGCCAGAGGAGAGCCAGCTCAGGCAGGTGTTGGCAAAGTGGAAAGGCTGTGAATCTGGGCCCACTGATGGATGAAATCTAAGGCTAGAGAAATTTGGAAAGGCTCAGCACCAGAAGGCTGGCTACTAAATTGGAAGTTTTTGGCCACCACAACTCAGACTTTCTCCAAAGGTATACAAGATCTGTAACTTGGATTGAACAAATACTCATGAAATATTCCAACATTTAAGCAAACATACAAGTAAGAAAGTAAAAAGTTAGCAAATCTGAAAAGAAACAAGTGACTTATGGGAACAGAGGTTTATCCATTAGAGCAAGGTTTCTTAACCTGGGACTTGTAAACTTGTTTTAAAACATATTTTGATAAAATTGGTTTCCATTGTAATCTTATGTAATTTATTTTATGCACTTACAATCATTACTCTGAGAAGAAGTCCATAAGCTTCACCAGACTGGGCAAGGGGTCCACCACACACAAAAAAGATCAAGAACCCCTGTTATTGGAGGGGTTACAGATAACTTACAGAAAAAAAAATTGAGGTTGATTACTTGCTCAAAGTCATGAAATCAAGAGAAGCAATATTCTTTTTCTTGATTGAAAACATGATGCTAAAATGCTTGTAAAAGCTGTTTCCCATAATGCTTAACAAAACAGTATTAGGCTGGTACACAGCAATAAGAATGAGAAACCAAAAGTGAAAGCCACTAAACCTGTTTCCTTTTATGACTTCAGTAAAATAGGAAAAGTAAACCAACAGCAGAAATGGAGAAATCAAAGAAGGATCAGAGATGGTGCTGCTGGAAGAGAGAAATTCAGGGAATGTTAAAGTACTAGTGTAAATCCAGACATATATATTTTTAAACAAAACCGACTTATGAATACTTTTTGGTTTTGTGTAATGTGAAGAATATAAAAATGCATCTAATATTTCATTGAACATGCCCCCTTATCTAAGCCCCAGTACTGCATTTTGCAGCATTATTTAAACCTAAGGCTGGTGCTAGTCGTATCTCTTTAAAAAAAAAAATCCGGGTAGAGGGAGCTAATTCCTCTGCTGCATTGAACTTGGTTAGATGCACAGAGCTGCAGCAGCAATCACGCATCTCACTCAGAAATCTGCTGATGTTACATCCTCTTGCGTCAATGATCAGTAAGTGTTTGCAGGTCCAAATGGATTAAAACGAAAACCAGCAAAGCAGCGGGGTAAGGCAGCTAATGGAGAAAGGATTGAATCTCTCGATGTGATCGGTCATTTTATTCTCTGAGGGTTTGTCGGAAAGCAGGTCAGTCAGTCACTGCAGTTGTTTGTGGGAGCTGTTGTTAGTAGTTATCTTAATTATGACAGTGGATATCGTCTGATATCTTTGACATGTAGTAAAGCTGTCAATAGTGTTTCATTTAAATAAGCTCCTTGGGCAATGTGCCTTCAATGTGCCTTCAAGGTTGGGGGTGCAGGGAGAGTTGGCAGCTGCAGTGTCTTACTAGACAGATTAATGGGGTAAAGATGTCTGTGCTAGTTGGCTTGGGAGTCTGGGATTCTTTGTTACAGTGTTCCATTAGAAACCTCGGGGCATTGCTGCAGCACGATGCATATGGAAAGATACATTTCTGGATTCCATAAAGCTGCCCTTGATTTGAGATTCCTATATGGATTTATAGTAACTGACATCATTTTTAAAAGCACTTATTTCAACTTACTTAACTGAGTAGTATGGAGAAATTTTAGATGTCATTATCTAAAGTCCTTAAATTTATATGTGTAGATAAAAATGCCAGTTCCTTGGTTTTAATTTTAATCTGTTTTCAAAAATTGTGAAAAGCTTAAATTATATATACATTGCCCTCTGTGATTGTATGAACAGAGATACACTGACATGTAATATATAGGAAATGGATCTGTACTGTCATTAGAATAGGGAACTCCCAAGTGGCAGAAATTCCTACAACTAAAAATGCAGGTTTGAAACCTTTGAAACTTAATAGGTTTTTTTTTTGTTTTTTCTTTTTGGAGAGAGTCAGTAGGGCAATTGGGGTTAAGTGACTTGCCCAAGGTCACAAGGCTAGTTTTGTGTGTGTGTGTGTGTGTTAAGTGTCTGAGGTCACATTTGAACTCAGGTCCTCCTGACTCCAGGGCCTGCACTCTATTCACTTCACCACCTAGCGACCTGAAACTTAATAGTTTTAAGTGATTTGTGTAGAGAAGTAGTGTCAAACTCAAATAAAAATAGGGCACCATACACAACTAACTCTGCAGGTCATATATTGACTCAGGAAACAAAATATTAATGTTACCTATGTTTTATCATATTTTAAAATTTATTTTGTTAAATATTTCCCAATTACATTTTAATCAGGCTAGGGCTAGATTCTAGAAGATTGTGGTCCACATGAGGTCAGCAGGCCATGTGTGTTTGACATCTCTGCAAGCACTGAGAGCTTAAGTGATTTGCTGGGGATTACAAAGTCACTAGGTATCCTAGATGGGACTTGAACTCAACTATTCTGGGCATCAAGGCCAACTTTCTATCCATTATTGCCCACTGCCTCTCATAATACAATGTAAAATTTAATTATAACAGACATTTTTATTTTCCCCAAAAGTGTATAGTTTGACAAACACTGTTCTATAGCAGAACAGAGAATGGATTTTGGAGTCCAGAAGACCTACCTTCAAATCCTGCCTTTCACAGATACCTGTCTAGCTATGGGACCCTGGGCCAATCACTCAACCTTTAATATTCTAAGAAACTGTCTAAGACAGTAAACTACAGAAAAGTTACACACTTGAGTCTGTGCAGGACATTTCCACACTCATGAAATTATAAGCCTTGACCTCTTCACCCTCTACTAGCATAAAATATATAGATTGAAATAAATTTTTATTTGGTTATCATATTATATTATGTATTAAAACTAAACTTTCCATTGTCACCATTGTTAGGGAGAGAATTGTGCCTTTTATCTTCCTTCCTTCTTGGCAATACCCTCCATTCTTTTATTATGTCTCCTGGTTTTCAGGCTCATTTCTTTTCCTGCTGGATCTAGGGGCTCTCTTTTTTTTCTGCCTCTTTAAAATAAATCATGTCATCTTTTCATCCCTCATGGTTCTTTGCATCTTCCTCAGTCAATTGAAAATATTTTACTTGAACAACTACGTGTGCTAGGCACTGTATTATGCTCTGAAGGGGATACAAAAGATGATTCAAATATAATCTCTATCCTCAAGGATTTTGCAGTCTAGTAGAAGAGAGATGACATAGAGAGATAAATAACATTACAATATAGGACCTCAAAAATGAAAAAGAAAAGCACAAACAAAATATTATGAAAATTCTGAGGAGTAACACATCATCTCCTGTGAGGATGTCATAGAAAGCTTCATGAAGGAGGTGACATCTGGATTACACCTTGAAAGATAATATTTCAACAGGTAGAAATCTAGAGGAAAGAATTTCCAGATTCAATGAACAGCATGAACAAAGGTAGGGAGGTAGGGAAACACAGGACATGTTTGAGGAATGGTAGTACTATTTGGGTAGATTATATGTGGGGTAGTGGGAACTAAGGATAGAAAGATAAATCAAGGCCACATTATGGAGGGTTGTAAGTATCAGGTTGAGTGTTATATTTTCTATGTCAGGTAATAAAGAAGGTTTTTTGAGCAGCAGAGTATTGTATACTTCAGGCAGATGAACATGGCTACCATTGGAAAGACTTGAGCAGGAAAACTAATTAGCATATTGTTATTGAGGTCTAAGTAAGAGGTAATCAGACTATGAAATAGAGTGGTAATAATGGGAATGAGAAAGGGGGAGATGGATTTCAAAGGAGAAATTGGCAGAATTGATAACTGTTAGACATTGGGAGAAATGGTAAATAAAATTTCCAAGCCAGCATAAATGGAAGTTTATTGGTACTATTGGCAAAGAATAGGAATGTCCTGAAACCTTGTTTTAGGATGAAAACGAGTATGTTGAGTATGAAAATAAACTAGTCTGAGTTTGGAAACCGGTTATGATGTAGTAGAAGGAACATTGGACTTGGGATGAGAAAACCTTGATTCAAATCCTTGATCTGACAATTAGTGATCATGGGGGAATAATCTAATCTCTTTGAGTCTGTATCCTCATCTATAAAATGTAAGTATAGTTACAGAAATGTCAAAACAAAGAAATACAAAGTAAATTCAAGAAGAGAGCTCTAATAGCTGGGGAATCGGGAAAAGTCTCACATAAGAAGAGATGGTCCTTTAGTCATGCCTGAAAGGTAGCTAGGGATTCCATAAGAAGGTGAGGAGGGAACATGTTTCAGTCATGGAGAGATCAATTGTGCAAAGGTATACAAGCAGGAGAATAAATGAGAGCTATCTAGCATTTATAAAGGGGGCAGGGATGGCAATAGATGGTATTGTTGGACTATCTGATTTCTAAGGATCTTTCCAGTACTAAATCTATGAGACTGATGCTCCAAAGTTGTTACAGGGAAACTGATACAGGGTTAAAAGGAGATTCTCTTTGAACATGACTAATGTAACACCTTGCATAATTTGACTTATAACAAATATTTTATGATGATGGTAGATATGTGAACTTTCCTAAGCTTATGAAGGGTCAAGGTGAAGATCAAATTGATTATTTCATGGCTATTCTGATCTCAGAAACTTGGTGGGTTCTGGAAGAGAAAGTGAGGCTGGTGACTTTGCACAGCCTTCCCTCGTTTAAATCCAATTCACTTTCATGTCATGGCATCATCTCTTTGATGTTATGGTCTTCTTCAAGAATGAAGGACAAACAACAGCAATTATACTTACATTATGTTGCCTCTCATTGTTTCCTAATGAACTAGCTGATTAATCATCATCACTTTAATGGGTCTGGGCCTCTGTTTCCTCATGTATAAAATGATGGAATAAGATCGACTAAATCAGTTTCCTCTATATTTTTTGGTCATGATCTGAAATCCATATGTATTTGGACTGCATAAATTTAATTATTTAAGTTAAAATTCACTTTCAATTACAATTATTAATTGATCCAAGCCTGCTAATATGACACAGAAGGGCAGTTAGTCATACAAAGGTGGTTGGGTTCTACCATTCTTCTAGTTAAAGGGTTCTCTCTAATCAAATTAAAAAAACAAAGAACAATTTACTAATAGCCTCAGATCAAGTCCTAAGGTGAACTTCCTAAGGTTAGGTGTATTACCTTTGGTTTGTGGGTTGCATGTTGGATGCTTGGGGCTTAGATGATATCTAAGGTATTTTAGAATTCTAACATTCTGTGATCCATGTCTCAGCAGCATTGTTTGGGACATATTGAATTTAGAGTCTTCATGAACCCCATCTATCTACATTTCGAAACTGACAATTCCATGTCAATTCTGGGCATTAGAGCAAATGCTCTGTGACTCCCTGTACATCAAAATGTTTTGTCACCATCTTTACTGCATTTTATGCAAATATGATATCAATTGCTGTTTTTAGATCATATATGTTAATACTTAAAATGGAACCTGGGCTTAATTTAAGATGTATTGAACCCTACAGTTAAAGAATTCAACTGTACATTTTCCTCTACCCTCAACCCCTTCACTTTCTTTCCCCTTGTCTTAATGTTCATGTCCTGGCTTACCCTCTCTATTGACCTTCTCCCCTTGTACCTCCTAGCATCTGGAAGAAGTCACCTCACCTGACTGACTTGGTTCACTACATATTCATGTTATCTTAACTCAACTGGGCTCTCACTATTGTACAGCAATCCTTTTACTCTTCCTTTATTGAATCTCTTCCACTTCTTCCATCAATTAGTCAAACCTTTTCTTTTCTTCTTAGACCTCCAAGACTATTTCTCTCCCTACCCTCTTTCCCACACTTCATAACTCAAAACCTAGCCTTCTCCTCCCTTACCTCCATTTCTGAGGAAGAGGTGGCACTTCTTCCCAAGGCCAACCCTTCCTTGATTTATTTTCTTGATCCCATTCCCTGCTTTATGAGCATGTCACTCATCTTTCCTCTTTCTTTGTCTCTCCCTTCCCTTTCTCCTCTATCTTTTGTCTTCTATTCCCTATATAAACATTTAGATATACCTCCTTAGTAAAAAAAAAGACCTTCACTTGACCCTGTCATCCCATCCCCCTATATATATTTCTCTTTCACTGTCAAAGTTCTAGAAAGAATCATTAATGCTCAATGTCTTTACTTACTTTTTCACTATCCACTAACTTCACAATTCTTTTCAACCTGACTTCTGCATGTTCTGGGACTAAGTATGTTTTCCTTTAGCCCAGCAAATTTTCTACCCTGCCTCTGAAGGCATTTCTCTACTCTCCCTCCCTTTTTTATCCCTCTATTGAGAACTGTAATCAAATCAACACTATTATCGCTTCTGGAAAATTAGTATCAGTTGACTGCCTTATATTTCCACTAACCATCTTTGTGTCTTTGTGACCATAACTCCTTTCCTTGGCATTTACTCCTCTATAAGTGTTGTCTCATCTAAGCTTCTTGATTGCAGGGACCATTTTGCTTTTGTATTTGTACCCTCAGCATGGTGTTTGGCACATAGCAAGTGTTTAATAAAGCTTTTGAGTCATTCATCCTTAATTGTTTGTGCAGTGGAACTGAACTGTCTCTAGTTATTAAAGTCATTTGCATGTGTCAGAGAGAAATGAACTTCACATGTATGAATTGTAACTTTCTAAAAAGAGTTCATCCTCTCTTCCTATAGTGTGATAGGGTTCTGAAGGTGCAGTTTAATATTTTAAATAATCTAACAAGGGAACAGTCTTCACATTATATAATCTAATAAGGGTATAGTCTTATCTAAGTACTATAATTAGTGAATTTTTTAAACAGTTATTTCCAGTTTGGGGACATGAATCTGCTTTTGCCTTTTAGTCCTATTGCATATAATATAAAAATAAAAATGAATTGATTTTCCACAGTTTTCCATTAATCAGCTGAACATAAGCCCTTCACAATCTGGCTCTAGACCAACAGGCCTTCTTGCTATTCCTCGAACTTGGCATTCCATCTCTTACCACCATGTCTTTGTAAACAAAGTGTTCTGCATGGGCTCTCTCCATACCCCTCCCTCTTAGAATTCTCATTTTTCTTCAAGTTTTTGTTTGCTTATTTTAAAATGTTCATTTTATTTTTTATTATGGGCAAAATGAACATTTCCATATACTCTATAGAACAGGAAAGGATTGTACATTAAACTGTAGATTTCAATTACATAGAGCTTACTTTTCTTTTTAAGTACATATTTAATAAATTCAAGACATAACTAGCAAAGCTATACTGCTGGTCTGTGATTCCTTCTGACCTTACTTCTCTCTTTTAGAGGGCAGGAGAATCTTATTCCAGACATTCCTCAACTGACCAGCTTTCTTCAACACTCAACCCTGGTGCCAACTTATAGGTGAAACCCTTTATGTTATCCCGAATTATTAGGACTTTCTCCCTCCTTCCATTGCCTTTCACTTATTCAACATTTTTATTTCATTAAATAAATAATTATGAGCATCTATATATATGGATATATAAAGACAAAAACAAAACAGGAACCTTAGATTCTACAGGGAAGATACACACAAATACATAAAGCTTTTCAAGAAGGAAAGAGTACTAACTGGATGGAAAGGATCACAAAATGCTTCATGTAAGCTTAGGTGATGCCTGTGTTATGCTTTGAAGGAAACTAGGAATGGTTTTTCAAGAAGAGATTATGTTCCAGGGATAAAGAGACTGTCACCTGTGCACAAGCAAACAGAGAGGGATAGAATATTCCACACAGGGAATTTCAAGCAGGTCAATATGACCAGAATTGAAAGTATGGGAAAAGGAGTAAAATAAAAGTCCAAGTACAGACAGATAAATAGGACCTATATTGTTAAGGGCGTTAATTGACAGGCTGAGGATTTCATACTCTAGAGGCAACATAAAGCCAGTGATGATTTTTGAGTAGGGGAAAAACATGATCAAATCTTTTAAAAAATATTAATTTGGAAGGTTTTGTGTGTATGTTGTGGGGGGGAAGTATGGTGAATTAAAAGGAGGTAGAGACTGAAAACAGAAGAACAAACCAGAAAGATAATGTAGGGCTATGTGAGTGAAATGGACATGAGAGATATTGTGGAAGTAGAAATGATGATACATGATAATCTACTATATATGGAGGGAGAGGAAAGAGCCAAGGATGACTCTGAGATTGGAAACTTGGAGACTAGATCAAACTTGGTGATGTTCTCAACAGAAATAGAGAGTTTGGAGGAAGGATAGGTTTGGGTGGAAATATGAGTTCCATTTTGGATATGTTGAGTTTGAGATACCCGTGGAACTACTGGATATGTATAAATATCTAAAATGTAATTGGAAATGTAAAATTGTAGTTCAAGAGATAGACTGACTAAATATGTAGATTTAGGATATATTTGCATAAAAGTGATAATTGAACCATGACAACTGATGAGATAGATCTCCAGGGGAGGGAATGTAGAGTAAAGAGAGAAGATCCTTTGGACAGAGCCTTTGAGGACACCCCTGATTAGTGGACAGAAGGATAATTCCGCAAAGGAGATTAAGAATGAATGGTCAGAGAGATAAGAGAATCAAGGAAGAACAATGTCACTAAGACCAAGTGAGGAAAAAGTATCCAGGAGGAAAGAGATGTTTTTCCTATAAATTGGGTCAACTATGTCACCCTCCTACTCAATCAACTCCAGTCACTCCCTATCACATCCAGGATCAGGTATAAAATCTCATAACTTAGGCCCTTCCCCTACCTTTTTAGTGTTCTCATACCTTATACCTCACCACATAATCTTTCAACCAGTAACACTGGTCCCCTTTTGGTTCCTCAAACAAGACATTCCTCTCCACACTCTGGTTATTTTCACTGGTTTACACCCATGCCTAGAATGCTCTCTCTCCTCATCCCTGCGTACTGACTTCCCTGGCTTCCTCTAAATCGGAACTAAAAATCTCATCTCTAACGGGAAGCCTTTCTGTATCTCTGCACTTTAGTGCTTTCCCTTTGCTGATTATTTCTAATATAACTTCTATATATCTGGCTTGTCCATAGTTGTTTGCATGTTGTCTCTCCCATTAGATTGTGAGTTCCTCAAGGGCAGGGGCTATCTTTATGGGACAGGGTCGGGGTAGGAGATGGGAGAGATCCACAGCACTTAGCATAGTGACTAGAACAAGGTAGGTGCTTAATAAGTGATTACTTGACTGACTGGTTGACAATGCCAGAAGCTGTAAGAGTCAGTAGCATAAAGACTAGGAAAAAGTCATTGGATTTAGCATGTCCATTACCACTGTGACACTGAAGTGAACACAAGTTGTATCCTCCCAGTATATTGTATGCTTCTTGGGCAGGAGGACTGTTTCTTGTTTTGTCTTTGTATTCCTAATGATTAGCATTGTACTTTGCACATACTAGATGTTTACTAAGCTTAATAAATGCCTATTTCACATTTACCTTGATATTACTAATAAGAGGACTGTTGTACGAAGTTATCTGTGTGGTTGCATCTATCAAAGAATTTTGTATGCTCTTAACATATGTATGGGAGACCCCTCATTGGAGGAGAGTTTTTTTGCTCTAGAGGGGGAAATACTTTTTTTTTTGGTTCTATATAACTGACAATAAACAGTGAGATGTTTTCTCTTCACTGTTCTTTCAGCTGTGCAATAAGTTCAGAAATGAATTAAAGTGACTTGGATCTTTTGGGATCATTTAAAACTAGTTTTTTCAATTTAATTTTAAATATTATTTTGGTAGATTTAAAAGTAAACTTCATTCTACATAAGCAAAGACAAATGCACAAAGTGCATTTAGATATTCATTAATGCTGTAGCTATATATTCTTCATGCTTATATATATGTGTGTTTATATGTGTGTATATATATGTACATGTATATATATGTACATATATATATATATATATATACTTAGCTATAGAAGATATGATAAATAGTGGTCACATTAGAAGTCACCTTGTCCCTTCCAATGAAATATTTTATCCTTCAGCCTATATAGTTGCCGTTAACAGTATCTGCAATGTTTGCTACTTTTTTTGCTTATTGATTGATAGAATCTGACTTTTATCCTTTTTGCAAAGATTCCCTTTTTTAAACAAATTATTTTTTTGCTGACTCATTTTATTGACATTGAGAAGGGCAGGAAGAATATATAGCAAATAAATTTTCCTTTCTTTTGTAATGTAAATTTTCAATGATGCAGACTTAACCTGCTGCAGAAGATTTAGCCATGGAAAGATGTATTTGGCAGAAAGGAACTACATTATGAAGTTATTATACTGAAAATGCTGGTGCTTTATACTTAGCATTGTTCAACAATGATAGGGAGAAAGTATGTTCCATTCTCATGCAATTATGCTTCTCCTTTGAATAATAAATTTGCTTTTCACTTTTCTTTATACATACTTTCTCATCTGGAACAAATTATATGTGTACCATATATTGTTTTAGAAGAAAACAATTTTTTTAAATTTTTTGATGCAACCATCTGTTTTAGTTCATGGAAAAGACCTCTAAAAAATAAAAATAAAGGACAATATATGCGAAAGTCAAGTACAGAACCAAGACTTTAAAGGAGACATTAGGAGATCCACATGCTTGTACAATTCCACTGCTTACTAATCATATGGCCTTAGGAAAGTCACTTAGGTTATTGGCTTATCTCAGACCCTCAATTTTCTTACTTGAAAAGTAGGAATAATACACTTGCTCTGACTTCCTGTAGCAGCAAGCACCATGGCGTCCCCAGGGTGGCTGCTCACACAGGTTCTTGGATCTACTTTGTTAAAGGAAAGCAACTCAAAATGGGTTAACAAGCTTACTTTACTCAGTCAGACATATATCGTTTACCTTGTTCAGGGGAAAAAGGTCAGCACCCCGAACTTCAAAGCATACAGGCAGAATTATCAAGACAGAAACAGATCAAGTAGACAGATTTCCAAACTGTCCAACCATTACATCCATACCCAGTCAACATCTGGGTTTCCACATCTGGGTTTTTCAAAGCCGGGGGACTCTCAACAACGGCTTCCCAGAATTCAGATCAAACCACAGAACACTTCTCAAAGTGAGTCCCAAAACAAAGCTACACATCAGGGCTTACATAGCCTTCTCCTGGCTCAGAGAATGTAACAACCTTATTGACTCACTGGCCAATCAAGAAGTGTCTACAGAAAAACAAGCCTCCCTCCCCAGGCTTCAGGTGCACTTTAGCCTAGGGGCAGGGATGATCTTCCAAATCTGCATTCCCATTACATTCGGCCCCAAGATCTTTCATGCCCATAGCATAGACAATTTACTTTTTAATTAGCTCTGAACATTTCTTAGGTCACATTTTCAAAGTACAGAACTAAAGTTACCAAAGTGGCCACTGGCCCTTAAACAAACACAAAGTACAAAGCATTATCACTTCAGTTCAAAACAAGAGTTCAAATAAAGTTCTGGGGGAGGGGAGTGTCCTTCCCCTCACACAGCTCCAGCCCCAGCTTCCAAGCACAGAGAGGGGGCTGGGCAACAAAACCAACAAGGTGGGGTCCCTGGGGATCCAAGGCACTTCATCCCACCCACCATAGTCACAAGTCCATTCTCCCCCAGGGTCCCAAACTGTGGGATGCAGCCAGGAAACACATTCAATGCCCCTGCTTTGCTGCTCAGTTCTTATCTTTTCCTGTGGCTGAATTCCTAACTCCTAGGCTCCTTCTCCTCCTGCAGGCGGCAGCCACTCCTGGCTTCTGCCCAGGTCCCGATGCAGGCAGCTCACCATTCCCGCTCTCAGCTCAGCGAAGTCTGCATGCAGGCCATTCTTCTCTCCTGCTCCACGGCTCCACAGAATCACAGCTACCACAACTGGGAAACAAACAATTATCCCAGCCCCCATACTTTCCTTTTACTCTGCAGATCCTGTTCGTGACGCCATTTTGTAGCAGCAAGCACCCCGGCGTCCCCAGGGTGGCTGCTCACACAGGTTCTTGGATCTGCTTTGTTAAAGGAAAGCAACTCAAAATGGGTTAACAAGCTTACTTTAATCAGTCAGACATATATCGTTTTCCTTGTTCAGGGGAAAAAGGTCAGCACCCCGAACTTCAAAGCATACAGGCAGAATTATCAAGACAGAAACAGATCAAGTAGACAGATTTCCAAACTGTCCAACCATTACATCCATACCCAGTCAACATCTGGGTTTCCACATCTGGGTTTTTCAAAGCCGGGGGACTCTCAACAACGGCTTCCCAGAATTCAGATCAAACCACAGAACACTTCTCAAAGTGAGTCCCAAAACAAAGCTACACATCAGGGCTTATATAGCCTTCTCCTGGCCCAGAGAATGTAACAACCTTATTGACTCACTGGCCAATCAAGAAGTATTTACTGAAAAACAAGCCTCCCTCCCCAGGCTTCAGGTGCACTTTAGCCTAGGGGCAGGGATGATCTTCCAAATCTGCATTCCCATTACACTTCCTCAAAGGGTTGTTGTGAAAGTTAAATGAGATATATTTATAAGAAAATACTGTGAAAAGGTAAAGTGCCTTGGTAATATAACATATTATTATTAAAAACTTCTACTTTTTTTTTAGCCCATTCATACAACCTTATAAGGTCTTTTTAAAGTTTATCCTCCATGGTTTAATACCTAGAAATATATGGAGCATCTGCAAGTTTCAAGATTTCACTGTCTCAAACCCTTCATATTCTCTCAAGTTGGTGACCTCTTCAGCAAACTTGGGTTTAATGATCATCTCATTACAGATGATTCTCAAATCTCATTTCTAGCCCTAGTCCACCTCCTGAGCTGCAGTCTTCTATTGAACATTTTAAATTGGATGTCCTGTAGGCATCCCAAACTCATGTCCAAAACATAACTCATTAGCTTTCTTCCCCAAATTGCTTCTTTTCCAAACTTCCTTGTTTATGTAAAACATGTTTATGGGTCTTTGTTTCTGACTTGATGGCTACAGATAATTATGTATGAAGTGGAAATACCTACTAATCATTGATAGGTACCAAACAGGGAAAATTACACAAAGAGAAGCCTAGTGTATAGTTCAGAGTCCTGGGTTTGGAATCAGAGAAGCAAGATTTGAATCTGAGTACTGTGAACTTGGGCAAGTGACTTCATCCTCATGGGTCCTGGATTCCTCATCTGTTGGCACAACTGAAACAACTCAATAACAAAAAAGGAGGGAGTTGAAGAAGGTGATAAATAACTACAATCTCCTCTAAGAGACACAAAGATAGTAAGAATGTGAAATTGGATTTTGGAGGGTAGTAGATATATTTTTTTTTAATAGGTAGATAGATAGATATAGTCAGAGGAGGACTTGTAGGCTGAGATGTGAGAAAGACTAATACCATGTTGCTTGGCAGCCTTGAAATGCATCAGGCAGTTTATAATTAGAAAGTCCCTGGAGCTAAGGGGTAATACCGTATATTGGGGGGGGGGAATGACTTTTCATTGCCCTTCTATTCACTTCTCTCCCTTGCTCTTTCTTATTTTCTCTTCCAGGATCACAGAACTCATGTAACGAAGCAGATGCTATTGAAAAGGAATGACACCCATCTGCATTCTTCCCTTGCTGAAATGAGAGGGAGTCAGAATAGAACAAATTCAAAATCACCTTTTTTCACCTTGTAAAAGAAACCCAGAAGAGTGTAGAACATGAGCAAATATCTGGTGGGAGGAAATTCAAGAACTCCTAATTACTGAGTGGCATTTCATCCTAATGACTTCTGGGAGGGGTGGAAGGAGAAAGATATAATTCAAGAAAGTGATTGTCATCATCAGAGTGGAGATACATAATGTAAGAACAAGAATAACCATGTTTTCTGACATCAGATAATGAATGAGCCCGAACACAAGGCTTTTCACTGGTCATAGAGAGCTGGACTTTTGATGTGGACAGACCAGTGCAGAAGAAAGGAAAACATAAACTGTGTTTTAGTAGAAAAATATTTCATGGGAAGAAATAATGGAGGCCAAGGATAATATCAGGTAAATGACCTATTATAATGTATATCTATGTTATAAACTACTACAATTATGGTGAAATTTACTGATTATATGTAGGTATTATTTAGCTTATATATTATAGTATGTATAATTATACATTATATTACATTACATTATATCACTTATATAGCTTATATATAGTCATTATATACCTATATATAATGGCAAATCAAAACACTTTAATAGGAAAAGCAAAACCAAAGTTTAGCAACAGATACTTTAATTACATGTATATAAACTCAAAATCTAAAGAGCTATTTTTTTTCTTTCATAAACTAATAATCCTGGAGTTTGTGTTTGCTGTTATAACTGATTGAATTGGCATGGCAAGTCTACCCAGTGAAGTGGGAAATATGATGGTCAGAAAACAAATAATGACTCATATTAATGTAGATTCTTACAGTTATAATATATTATTTATATGATTTATCTCAGGAAACTTGGTCATTGTGAATCCTTACTGTTTTGTGAGGATTTTTCAGCTGTTTTAGCTACCCCTGATTATTTTCCTCTATAAAGTTAAGATGCTACCAGTACTTCCTGCCTATTCACTGCTACAAGGGGATATGGTGAGGATAAATGAGATAATTACTTAAATACTTAGAGTCATATAAAGTATAAGAGGAATACCTGGTAGACAGGGAATAATCCTCCCCACACACCACTATTCATAGTATGCATTGATCTCATTTGGACACCTCATGGGTAACAATCTTGCTTTTCACCAGATAAAATGGTTCAGGTTTATTTACAAGCCTGTGACTTTCTGCCCAAATAGAACATTTTACTTTTTTCTGTTGTGCTTTAAGAATCTAACTTTATTCATAACTTGTCCTCTAATGTAATGTCTTTAAGAAAAATAGTAGAGCAAAATTCCCTTTTGAAGATTGTTTTGTTGCATATTAGTCCCCGAATGTCCCTAAAAAAAGAACACGGTAAGTTCTTCTCTGTTCAGTATTAGAGTGACACGGAAGGTCCCTAGAGCTATTAATAAACCCAGTTAGGATTCACAGAACTTCCCACAGCCAAATGACATTGGAAGTTGAAAGGATTTTTTCCAATTTTAAAAAACATCAAAGAAATTATTTCCATTCTTCCTTTTACTACTTAAAGAACAGGAAGTCAATGGCGATATTGTCATTAGGCATCCTTACCTGTAGATTTTTGTGAAGCTAGATTTGATTTTATAATCCATCCATAAGGTGTTATGTATGAAGATATCATCATTAATCATCACCATTATCATCATCATCATCACCACCAATCCCCCTGAGCAGTAGCTCACAAAACATAAAAGAACAATAGCAGGATAGAGACCTATGCCAGGACTGCTTCTATCTGAACTCCATTGAACAAGATGAGAAATAATAATAATAATAATGATAATAAACATTTATACAACTTCTTAAAAGCTTATAAGCTGTGAGATAAGAGCTATATTATTATCCCCATTTTACAGATGAGGAAACAGGTTGATGAGACATGCTAAGTGACTTGCCCAGAATAACAGTAAATGTCTGAGGAGGGATTTGAACCCAGGGCCTCCTGATACCAAGTCCAATACTTTTATCCATTGTAAAGCAGCTTCTCCATACAAGGAAAAATGACTTTAATGTTTCCGTATATGTGGGGCCCAACTATGATTTTTTTAATGGTATAATGCACAGAATGCTGGATGTGGAGTCAGGAAAACCTGGGTTCAAATGCTACTTTAGATACTTATTAGCTATATGACCCTGGGCAAGTCACTTACCTCTCTTTTCTTTAACTGTAAAATGGGTCGCTATGAGGATCAAACAAGATAGAAAACATAAACCACATTGCAAACTTAAAGTGTTTCTATTTTTAGTATTTACTACTTCTGATAGTGGCTTATAAAAAAACAGCACTTATGTAGCACTTTCAGGTTTATAAAGTGCTTTGCAGATATTATCTCATTTTATCCTCACAACCCTGGAAAGTAGGTGTGATTAGTATTCCCATTTTACAGATGAGGAAACTGAGCAAAGGTTGAGTGACTTGCCTAACATCACACAGATAATAGATATCTGAGGCTGGATTTGAACTCAGGTCTTCCTAACTCTATCCACTGCACCACGTTGCTGAGGATAAGTGGAAAGGCAATGTGGTACAGTGGCAAGGGCACTTGGTGGGAATCACTTCTCTTGGTCCTAATCCTGGTCTTACCACTAACTAGCTGTGTCTTTTGGATAAATTATTAAGTATAACCAAGAGGTTTGGATCTAAAATGATCTCTCAAAAGGGAGGTTTCTCAGTGCTTTTAAATATTTAACAATCCAATCTGTTCTCTAAAAACCAAAGTATATTTACAACACGCTTTTAAGTTAAATCCTAATTATTAATGTTTTTCTCTATTAATGAACATTATCAACTTTCTTAAGACTAGATAATCAACAAAAACAATAAATGAAACCCTGATTTTTAGTGCCTGCTGATTTCCAAGGGTTAAATGCTCACACTGAAATTTTCCAATATAATTACTCAATCCTGAGTGAGCTGTATCCAGCATACCCCTTGCACTCCTTTGGCAGATTGATAAATCTTGTGAACCTTTTCTCTGAATAAAAGTTTCAAATGCATAAAGCAGAATTACAAAAGGAAACAAATTATACTAAGTTATCAAAATATTTGAAAAAAAAGTTCATGGACCCAGATTAAGAGATTTTGCCTTACACCAAGATGATGGTGCCTCCTCACTCCAAGACTGTATGACATCAAATATACGTGATGCTTTTTAAAAATTGCTTTAGTATTGAACCTTAAAGAATTCAGCAATTATTTCCTAGTTCATATTAGACTAGCTTTTTTCTTTCTTCTCAAGTCCAGTACCTTATACTTGCCTCCACTGAAATCTCATTGTGACTGCTTCCCTAATACATCAAGATCATTTTGAATTTTAATTCTGACTTCCCAAGTGTTAGTTAGCTGCCTCTCCCAAACTGTAGTCACTTCTAAATTTAGGATCATGGGATAAACAGTCTTTTTTTCCATTAGAGTCAGTGATAAGGATATTAAGTGGATTATCATTACCAATACTTCTTTGAATTTACAAAGGATTTGAAGTCCAGGAAATGAACTTTTATTAACATTTGGAGATAAATCAGAAGATATTTTAAGTGGGAAATTCCTGAAAGCTTTCTCCCCATCTAGACTTTGATTAACCAGTAAAATCTTATTTGTAAGCTCAAGCAACCAGTGCTTTGTTTAGTCACTGGTTCACGCCTGTCTAAAATATAAGCAGTAGGATAATATGACATCACTGAATACAGAAGCCAGAAGGCATGGCAAGATGATGTGACATCTGCCACAATAGGCAGGTTGTATAGGTTGACACACTAGCTGCTTGCACTTGGATGTATATTTATGTATATGCACATGTATATGTATGTGTGCATGCATATACATGTGCACATACACATATACATATTTTTGTCTTTATGCAGAGAGATAGAATTTCTTTCCTAAGTTAATAGTATAAACTTTATCCAGTGTGCGAGCTGAATGATTTATCCTAAATAACTCAACAGCACATGTCTTTGGTGCGATAATATGAAATTTTCAACATATTCAAAGTGCTATAAATTCAGAACAATATATATATATACTGTATTCAGAACTGTATATATACACAATATATACATATACACACATATAATATGCATACACACATGTGTATAAATATAAATGTGTATAAGAAACTAAATATAAGTAGATATGTGATATATAATAATTATATATATAAATTGGAAATGTCCTGACAAAAGTCACCCTGCTGAATGTTTCTCTAAATTGGATTTTTATGCTCAATTCTTGTATGCATAGCATTCAAAGGCATGCTCTGTTCAGGCCAGTATTTACCTCAGTCTGTTGAAGGCAGAATCCATTCAACGCTGTTCAGAAATAATCCTGTACTGAAATGAACTTTCTGAACTCAATCTGGAACTGATCCCAGAGCATATGAAGTAGATGTACTAAAGGAGAATGCCTGGGGTAGGGCACTTAGGTCTGAATAATTATGAAGGGTCTGGCCATTTATATATCATGGCTATATAACTATAGCTAAATACCATGTGTGGATGATCCTTCCTTATTAAAAATATTTTTAAAAAAGGTCTATGATACTAGACTAACAACTAACTTTGAAGGTACCTTAATGACCACTTAGGTTTATATTAGAATTATATACTTAACACTCAAAGGAACCTTAAAGATCATTTACCCAAGTAATGAAGAAATTGAGGCACTTAGTGGTTATATGTCTAAACTCATACAATAAGTGGTTAATGTCAGAGACACAAGTACAAAAATCTGATTACCTTGTTTAACCTTCAGAGGAATGTGAAATAGGCCATACTGTGAATGTGAGGTGAAATATTTTGGTAAAATAAATAGAGAAATTCTATTTTTGTTTTCCTTTCAGATCACTGAAATTGGTATTATACATGCTCTTGATCTTTAAATCATAGTTCACATTTACTTAGCACTTTGTGGCTTTCAGAAACCTTCCCTCACAGTAAGCCTGTGAAAGGAGACAGTTTAAGTATTATAATCCCCATTATACAGATAAATAAAGAGAAAATAATATGTGATTTGCCTGTGATTACAAAGCTAATAAATGCCAGAGATAGACCTTAAATTCAGGTTTGCTACCTCTCTGTCTCCTTTTATAGTTCTGCCAATCCTAAAGATTTATGTTATTTTTTTTTCACTTGTAGTTCTTTCTTTAATTGACTGCTTACCCTTACTTTATAAGAAAGTAGGGAGTTGTTTGCATTAAAATTTTGGCAGATGCTTTAAAAAAAGGTTGTTTATTTCAGGATTTTAACTTTAGCCCTGTATCTGTCAGTATACCTTTCCATGATAAAAGAGAAAAATAAAAAGGCCAAGAATTTCTTTAATTCACAAGTAGCAATTTGATTTCACTCATACATGCCAGACCCAAAAGCTTTTATGTAGTATTAATTGAACATTAATGAAATGAATAAAATAAATAAAAAATGAAACATTAACTATGCAGCTCTTATGTGCAAGGGTGTTGTTCTAGGTGTGCAGTAATTACAAAAGTGAATATGACAATCTCTACCCTCAGGAAGCTAATAATTAGTCAGGAGATTCTATTTCCAAATTAGTTCTACATTAATATACTTTTTTTGTCCAATTTAAAAATATTTTCTTTCCCAAGTTAGTTGCAGTAACTTTATCTAGTGTGCAAGGTGAAAAAATTATTCTATGTAACTCAACAACAGATATCTTTGGTGTGATAACTACAAAACTATGCAAGGTGCTATAAACTCTGAACAATTAATTATGATAAACATCGGAAAACAATGGATTTCCAAAGTGACTCTAAAGGTTATAATGGCACATGAGAAATGGTAGTGATAAAGGTTATATGTTTTATTTGTGCCCAAAAGAGCAGTTCACAAAGTTAGTTTTATCTTTGTGTAGATACTTCACTTGACATTGGCTTGAGATATTTTGAAATTCTCTCCGGACAGTGAGTCTTCACTCAGAGCTAAGATATCAAAGGCAATATGTAACACACACACAGATATGTGAGGGTGTTTGTGTCTATCTGCTGGTTTAAATCATTGATGGATTCTTGTATTGTTTAAATGAACAGATATGCTTAATTTTTTAGTTAAAAAGTTAAAGAATTCATAAAATTTAATTTAAAGTTAAACACTCTCTATGCACAAGGAATTACAGTGAAAGCATCCTCAGGTCATAGATCTAGAAGGGACCTCTGAGTGTGACAGATACAGAAACCCAGGATTTGCTGAAGGATAATTAAGTAGTGTCAGAAGTAGGATTTGAACCCAAATCCTCTGACACAAGAGCCAGTATCCTATGCTGCCAATCCTCAAGATTTATGTTATGTTATTTTAACAAAACATCTGCTATGATAAAATGCTTTAAGTCAAATCCTTACCTTTCATTCATTCATTCAGCAATCATCTGTTAAGCATTTACCGTGTTCAATGCACCATGCTAGTTTCTTAAGATACCAAGAAAGACAAAACCAAAACAGACCGTCTCTAAGGAGATTATATTCTACTGCTAACAACTGGTGTGTGTGTGTGTGTGAGCTGAGCCTTGATGGTAGCTTGGCATTCCAAGAGGCTGAGGTGAAGAAGGATAGTCTAAAGAATAGCCTATTTACAAGAAGAGTGGTAGGAAATGGAAAGTCAAGAGTACAAGTAGCTTAGTTTGATTAGAATGTACGTGAAAGGAATTAATGTGGAATAAAGCTAGACCAGGCTAAAACCCCTGTGAAGAGTTTTAAATGCTGAACAGAGCAAGCTGCATTCTATATTAGAGCAATAGGGAACCAGCGAAGATTCTTAACTAGTTAGGCTTCATCATTAATATACAGAAAGTCAAACATTTTCTTCTCTCCTCAAAATTCCCATGGTTCCTTCTCCTCCCACATTCTCAGCTGAGATCCTTGCCTCATATTTTACTGAAAAATTGAGGCCATTCACCAAGAGCTCCCTCTTCTCCCTTCCTCCTAATCTACTAACCCTCACACACCTTCTGTCACTATCCCCTTCACTCATATTTCACATGAAGAGGTGGCCCTATTCTTTACAAAGTCAAACCCTTCTACCCTTCAACCGACCCTACTCTATCATATCTTCTCCAACAGATTCTTCTTTTTGTCACCCTTACTCTCTCACTTTTTGTCTACTTGTCTACTGGCTTCTTCCCTACTGCTTACAAACATATCCATATTTCCCCTATCCTCGAAAAATCCTCACTTATCTTTCCCTCCCTGCTATCACTTTATATTTATTTCTTTGCTAAACTCCTTGTGAAAGCTGTCTAAATCTGCTTCACCTCCTCTTACTCTCTTCTTTCCTCCCTACAATCCAGCTTCCTATCTCATCATTTAACCAAAACGTCTTTCTCCAAAGATACCAATGATCTCCTAATTGCCAAATCCAATGGCCTTTTCTCAATCTTCCTTCTTGACTTTTTTTTTTTGCTTTTTGGAGGGGGGAGGGTAGGGCAATTGGGGTTGACTTGCCCAAGGTTACATAGCTAGTTTTTTGTGTCAGGTGTCTGAGGCCGGATCTGAACCCAGGTCCTCCTGGCTCCAGGGCCAGTGCTCTACTCACTGCACCACCTAGCTGCCCCCCTTCTTGACTTTTCTGCAGCTTTGGACACTGTACATCCCTTTTCTCCTTGATACTCTCTTCTCTCTAAATTTTTGGGACATTGGTATCTCCTGGTTCTCTTCCTACCCATCTGACTGCACCTTCTCTTTCTCCTTTGTTAGCTCATCATCCAGGTCATGCCTACTAATTGTGGTTGCTCCACAAGGGCTCTGTTCCAGGCCCTTTTTTCTTCTCCCTTTATATCACATCATTTGATGATCTCCTCAGTTCCTATGGATTTCATCATTGTCTAGATTCTGATAATTCTCAAATCTACCTTGTGCCCCCTAACCTCTCTGATTACTTCTAGTTGCTTACTGCCTTTCAGACACCTCGACCTAGATGTCCAATACATATCTTAAATTCAACATGATCAAAACTGAACTTATGAGATTTTCCCTAAAACTTCCCCCTTCCAAACTTTTGAGGGCACCATCATCCTCCTACTCTCCTATGTTGACAAATTAGATGCCATTTTTGAATCTTCTCTGCTACCTATCTCTCCCCATATCCAATCTGTTGTCAATGCCTGTTGATTTCATCTTTACAACATCTCTTCACATACTGTACAGTATGTCCCCTTTTCTCCTCGGATATTACCTCTGACATAGGCCCTCATCAATTCACACCTGAACTGTTGCAATAGCCTCCTGGTTGTTCTGCTGACTCATCTTTTCCCTCTCTAATCTATCCTCCATTCAGATGCCCAAGTGATTTTCCTAAAATACTAGTCTGACCACGTCACCCCCACATTCAATAGACCTCAGTGGATCTTTAGGATCAAATACAAAATTGTCTATTTTGCATTCAAAGCCCTTAATAACCTACCCTATTCTTTCACCTTTCCAGTCTTACAGCTCTCCTCCCACTCCTCTTCCCTTTGAGACAGTGACATTGATTTCCTTGCTGTTTCTCAAACAAGATACTCCATCTCCTGACTCTGGGCATTTTGTCTGGCAGTTCCCCATGCCTGGAATGCTCTCCTTCTTCACCTCCACCCGCTGACCTCCCTGTATTCCTTCAAGTGTCATTCAAAATCCTACCTTTTACAGAAAGCCTTTCTCAATTCCTCTTAATTCCAGTGTCTCTTTTCTATTAATTATTTCCTATTTATCCTGTACATAGCAGATTGTGAGTACCATGATGTCAGGAGCTATCTTTTGACTTTCTTTGTATCCCCAGTGCTTAGTATGGTGCCTGGTATGTAGTAGGCACTTAATAAATGCTTAATGACTTGACTGGCTGATTATTTCCATGGGTTTATTTTATATCCAGCTTCTTTATTGAAGTTTTAAATTTTTATTTGGATTTTTGGCATTCTCTAAGTAAACCATCCTATATTTTACAAAAGTGATAATTTTGCTTAGTCTTTGCCTGTTCTTATTCTCTTAATTTTGAATTTCTTTATCTCTCAATTTTCTTCTCTGCCTTGCCTCAACTAGTTTTAGTTATTGAGACCATTTTTGTTTCATAGAGTTTAGTAGAAAGCCTTCTTTCTTTATTTTTGAAAAGTAACTTTGGAATTAATTGTAATTTTAATGTCTGATAGAATTCACTTGTATACATCTTGTCTTATGACTTTTTTTTCCTTTGGGGATTCCTTTATGGTTTACTCAATTTCTTTTTCTGACACTGGGTTATCTAAAGTCTCTATTTTTTATTCTGTTAATCTAGGTATTTTATATTTTTGTAAATATTCATCCATTTCATATATCAGTTTTGTTAACGAATATTTGGGAAATAGTTTCTTAATCTGTTTTAATTTCTCCTTTTTAATTTTTTTATTATGTTAACTTACTTTTTCTCTTTTGGTATCAAATTTGCTATCAGTTTGTTTATTTTGATTTTGTTTTTAAAGAAAACTGGATTTTAAGGATCATTTTGCTTAGGAATATTCCTTCCCTAACTTCACCTCTTCTCTTAAATGCTCTTCCTATCTATTGGCCTCCAGCTACTAACCTTGCACGTATTGAATGTATTCAACTCTCTTCTGTCCAATTTAGAAAAGAACTATAAGTTCGTGAGATATCCTTTCCCACACTCTTTCTACCACGTTTGTATACTTTTCACAATTTCACTATTAAGAGAAGTAATAAGTTCCTCACATTTCTTCCTCATTTCTTCCCCAGTATATTCTTCCCCCTTCCCAATACTTTCTTTTTTAAAACTTAGAAAACAAAAGCAAACTAGCCCAAGTCCTGTGTTTGATTTTCTTACCTATCTTTGTGACCTTTCAAGGCAATGTTATTTTGAGTCACTTCAGACTTCTATTAACTAGCTAGCAAATTAGAGCATGCATTAAGTGCTTACTATGTTCTATGCATTGAGCTAAGTGTTGGAGATACACATACAAGCAAGAAAAATTCACTACCCTCAAGACAACGCATAAAAGGGAAAGGGGGCAAGACAATAGAATGTAAACTCCCTTTGAGGGACTTTTCCCCCCTTTCTTTGTACCCTGAACACTTAGAACACTTAGACCTGAATACTTAATAAATGCTTGTTGATTGATTGACTGGTACATTGAAGGATATCTCACATATAAATGGCCAGGAAATATGGTGGAGGTTTGGATCTGGATAAGATCAAGTTGAAATGGGCCTATCAGAGGCCAGGGTTGTTCCAGTATGTAGTCTAGGTTTCCTATGGGGAGAAGGTAGAGATGAGGTTTGAGTGGAGATAGCATAAGGTAGAGACGGATAGAAAGTATCTCATTGTTCAGCACCTTCTAATTGCTCAAATGCATTTACTTTATTAGGATTCTAACATCCTGTGTATTCCTTTCAAAGATTCTACATAGCTTTAGTCTATTTATCAAGGTTTATCAAGGTAAGGTAAACTTGAAAATCTATTAAAGTTCAATTTTTGCCTCTGTGGGGTTAATTTGGTATTGCAGGGTAAATTATTGGCATTATTGTTAGTTGTATGCCTTGAGCTTTTGTCTTTTGGAATATTGTATTCTAAAATTTTCTCTCCAATATAGTAGTGGCTACTAAGTCTTATGTGATCCTGACATGGTTCCTTTGTATTTTAATTCTGTCTTTTCAGGTGCTTGTTGAATATTTTCTTTGACTTGGAAGGTCCAAATTTTGGCTATGATATTTCTGAGTGTTTTCATTTTGCGTGTTTCCTTAGGAAGTAACTGATAGATTTTATTTTCACTTTGCACTTGGTTTTAATAGATTTGGGCAGGTATTTTTTAATGATTTATCGAGATACAGTGTTCAGGTTTTTTATTTGATCATGGTTTTCAGGGTGTGATGTTTCTTAAAAATCTCTCCTCAATCTTTTCCAAGGTCAGTTGCTTTACATAGTAGAAACCTTTATGCTTTTCTAATTTTTCAATCTCTTACCTTCACATTGTCTTATGAAATCACTGAGTTTTGTTTGTTCCATTTCATATTTTTAGGGAGCCTACCATTTGGGTAAGGTTTTTCTGCCTTCTGCTCTAAAATATTTATTCTTATTCTGCTTTTTATATCCAAATTTTATTTTATATTTCTTGCTTCATTACTTCTGAGTCCTCTTGTAGTCTTTGCGGAGAAGCCATTCTTTTCTTTGTGTTTCTGTTTGTATTTGTTGTGCAGTTATTCTCTTTTCCTGGGTATACCTTTTATGTTTCTATTAATCCATAGTATTTCTTTATTTTGTTTTATATTTTCTTCTCCTTGATCATATACTCAGTCTGAATTTAGGTTACTGGGGAAGATAATGACTTATATTTTGGTCATGTTAAGTTTTTTATGCCTATGGGATATCTAGGGGAAGATGAAAAAAAAACCTGGGAGTTTAGTAATTAATAGAGTATTGGTAACCCTAAGGAGAGTATTTTCAGCAAAGTGATGAAGTCAGAAGTCAAATTGCAAAGGGGATAAGAAATAACAGAGTAAGTAGAGACAATGAGTGCAAAAGTCTTTTTTCCCCCTTCACATTTGGTTATTAAAGTATTTCCAACTTGTGGTCATTCAAGTAGCCTTTGTTTGTTTTAGGAAAATTCCTATCTTTCTGACCACTCCATGTTTGGATAGTTATAGTTAATTGTCAATAGATCATATTAAATCAAAATCTGATACTTTGCAATTTCCACTCATTGCTCCTAGTTTTGCCCTATGAGCCACAAAGCACAAACTGAATCCCTCTTTCTCAAGAAAACCCTTTAAATACTGGAAGAAAGCTATCATATCCACTGTAAGTCTTCTCCAGGCTAAACACCCTCTGTTCCTTCAACCAATCCCCATATGATATGATCTTAAAAACCTTCCCCATCCTGGTCAAATTTCTCTGTACTTTATTTTACTTATTAGTGGTTTTCCTAAACTGTGGTGCCCATTCCAGATAAGGGCTTACCTTTGCAGTATACAGTGGAACTATCTCCTCACTGATTCTCACTGATCTACTATGCTTCTCTTAATCTACCCCATGATCATATTAGCTTTTTGGACTCCTGCATTACACTATAAGTTCCTATAACTTATTTTGAGCATTCATTTTCTGCAATATTTTAAATTAATTTCTATATACAAAAAACTCATGTCACATTTTTGACTCATATTATGATTACAGTTTTTAAAACCCCCATATTATCTTCAGCTAAATTATTTTGACAGACCTCTACCTCTACACAGATTTTTTTTTTTACTCTGGGAGCACACATCTATTGGTATCAAATTTTATTCTATTAGATTCAACTGAACATTCTAACATGCCAAGATAAGTTTTATATGATGACTGTTATCCAACTTTTTAAATCTGTAAATTAGATAAGTCTATACTTATCCAAGTCATCTGCCGGGGTCCCTCTGCCCGTGGAATCCTCACCTGCCCTACGGTCCT
>NW_027187419.1:57270429-57409124 GCF_028583685.1 Petaurus breviceps papuanus | reverse complement strand
GGTTATCTTCTTCTCCGCCCCTGGAGCGGGGCAGGGTCCCTTTACAGTCATCTATATATTTAATAAGGCATACCTTGATCCAGGTCATTGATAAAAAATGTTAAATGGCATAGGGCCAAAGACATGTCCTCTTGCTTAGGGACCTCCCTTCAAGCTGACCCTGAAGCATTAATAACTAATTACTCTTTGGATCTGATAATTAAACAAGTTCTAAATCTACCTAACTGAGCTATTCGTCTTGCCCCCATCTCTTCTTTTTCTCAAGGATGATTTCAAGGTATTTTGTTAGATGCTTTAGTGAAATCTAAGTAAGTTATATCTATACTTCTTGGATCCTTCAATCTTAAAGCCAGTAACAAAGGACATTAAGGTAGTCTGGCCTGATGAAAACATGTTGATTATTAGTGATTGTGGCTTTCCTCTCATAAACCATGAATTTTATAATATGTTTTAGAATTTTGTCAGAAATCAAAGCCAAAGTCAGTAACTTATAGCTTGAAGACTTCACTTTCTTCCCATTTTGATGAAACCATGTTTACTCTTTTCTAGATGGTTACTATATATCTATTTAACAATATGGTCTAGAATTTTGTCAAGAATTGAAGTAAAGCACTCTGGCCTAAAATCTCCTAGAGGCACTATCTGACATCTTTCTAACATACTGACAACAAAGTTTCCACTTAATATTTTTTAATTGGATTGAAATTAAATTAGAAATAAAAGGCAGTTTGGGGGAAAGAAAAGTTCCCACTCATGATCCTCTAGTTCAGATACTAGTAAACAACCACAATATATAACTTCAATTTAGACTCGTTAAATTTTGTATAAGCATCAGTAAATTATCTTGGACTATCAAGGATATATCACCACTTCCCATCTTAGATAATGGCTATTGAATTTTATATGCATGGCTATGAAAATAAACCTTGAGGTGCTTCTGCTTTAAATTTCTCTTCCTGTGATGTCCAAAATTGGTGCTTAGAAAACTAATGTTGGATAGGACTTTTTGATCAGCTCATATAATCAAACTTTCATTAGGACAATCATGAATACAGTGACTCTGGCAATTATTTTTTCAGTGGTGGAGAAAAAAAACTCCTGAAACAGTCAATTCTACATATAGGTAGCTCTTATTTTCAGGAACTCTGTCATTAGCTCTATCTGATATTGCTTAAACTTCTACACATTTCCTCCATTTCTACCAAGTGTCAAGCAAGATTAAGTCCTTCAAATACACGAAAACAGTATTTTATGTTCTTTCAAATGATCCTTGAACAGCATTATTTCAAGTCTCTTCTCCATTTTAGTGGTTCTCCAAGGATATGCTCTAGCTTGTCAATGTCCTCACTAAAATAATGCTCAGAACTGAACCCAATCCTTTAGCTATCACTTTCCTCATCCTGTTCTCTTTTTCTAAGGTCACATTAGCGTTTTTGACCACCACAATCCATTGTTAGTTTCTGCACCAACTGAGGTAATAATTCATGACTTCTGAATTAATTTTCTGGAAGAATATTTCAAAATAATGTATACAGCAAAAGCCACTTAGTATCAGTGAAAACTTCTTGGGTGGGAAATAAAAAAGTTATGGACATATTGCTTCATGGAGCCTAAAAGTTTGCTTAAATACCACAGAAAAAGTATAGGTAGGCTCTTCTTTAGTGGATTTTATTTCTCTGTTTCCTGTGAAAGGAAATAAATCCCAATTCATTGTTGTCAGACAACACAAGGATTCAATAGACTGTAAGGTGAGCCTCCAATGTTAATTAAGGATTGAATAATCATTTTCTGAGATATATGCATCCAGGCTTCCTTTGAGTCTAGTCATCCAGTCCATTTTGAATCCATCAACTTGTGTTGTGGTCTAGTCTTTAGTTTTCCATTTTTTTGTAAAGGAAAATGGCTTTCTGACAAAATAGTACATAATACTTAAGATTTTATCAATGGCTAGAGGGACTTCATAGGTGTATCTTCCCTGCACTTTTCTTTTAGAAGGGAATTCATGTTCCTATGTCATCATTTCACTCTGGAGCCTTCCAGATCCATAGGAGATAGGTGATGAAAAAGTTCTTTAAGCATCTCAGCTGCTTTGGAAAACCTAATTTCTAACTCAGGGACAAGATGAAACCTCAGAAGAGAAGGTAAGTGTTTCTATAGTTATGCAAAGGCATATGAAATGATAGAGGGTGAAGGTGGCAGAAATAGAAAAACTATCTACAAATATAGCAATGTAAATGGAAAGAACAGAAAACATAAATGGAATGCTACATAATAATAGCAAAAAAACTTGGGTTTGAAGAAGAGCTGAGAAAATGTACCTCTCTTTGCCGTGGTGAGGGATTGTGACTTGATTGTTGGTTTTACTGAATTGCTTTTTTCCTCTTTCTTTTTAAATTCTTGGTCATGAAGGATGGCTCATTGGGTAGGAGAAGGGGATATATTTAGAAATGAAAATGATGTAAAAACAAAATATATTTATGTAACTCTGACTACCCGGGCCTTTATTGCCTGAAGAATAGGTATGTGGCATTTTACCTTTCCCCCAAGGATTTTCTAGTACTCCTCTGGGGACTGGGTGACTATCTAGGCAAGAACTGCACAACTTGTAAACTTCTTCAGGCCGAAGATAGGCTAGACTAGAGACAGACTGATGATGGTTGGTTGCTGTGGGTCGTATGACAACCACCCAAAAGCCTTTGGAGTGCCACAAGCAGCCCAGGGCCATAGGTTGTAAAGGCCCGATCTAGGTTTTCTGTCAATGGCTCTAGCCTCTACTGAAGGTGTGCTCCTAATGGCAGAAGGTGAATTCTGTCTCAGTTCCATTTAGTCACTAATAGTTTAGCTTTTACAAAGGATCATTAACTTCAAAGGCATACTAACAAATATACAAATTTACTCCTGACATAAAAGGTTTAATCCCTAGTTACCATACCACCTCAATCTTGTATCCTGTTTTTTATCTATTCGACCACCACTCAAGTTTATGACTTTGTCACATCTCAGAAAGTTCCTAACCGTTCTCTAGAGAGGCATCATCATACAGGACCAAAACACTCGATTTAGAACCATAAGAATAACATTTGAATCCCAGCTCTGCCCTTGTCACCTGTGTTACTTTGGTGAAGTCATTTACCTACTCTGGGCTCAAGTTTCTGCATCATATGCATCAATTTTCTGGTCTGTCTCCCCAGCTCAGCTTATAGATTTGCTGGTTGGGTCAATGGGTGTCTTTTCTCAAGTTCAAAGATTCTGTGGGTATGCATTCCTTAAACAGTATCTTATAAACCTTGGCAAATAGCCATTACCAGTGCAAATGGGAATGAGGCTTGGGGTGGGGAAAGAATCCTCTCTATCAACCCCTCCCCCCAAAGTGCAGGATTCATATTCTTCAAAGCTGCTATCTGACCTGAACTTACTGAAAATTTTAGTAAGTTATCTTTTAAAGGCTATCATGGGTATGGCCAATCTTTTGCTAGCCAATTACAAGCTACCTCTCTAATTCCCTCAACTTGAACTTTACACTAAAGGGGTACCAGAATGCTAATATTTTAATACATAAACAGCTAATCTCTGTTACTTGTTCCTTTACTTTTTGTGAATTCATCTAATATTTCATAAATAGTTATCAGTGATTCCATTCTAGGCTTGGAGAAATTAGATGGTCAGGGTACTAATTCCTTCTCTTACAATCTCAGTTATGGTTAGAGACCATCTCCCCTGCTTACCCTAGACACAGAAATGAGATAGCTAGACTAGACATCCATTAAGTTCCCTTTCTGCTCTAAATATATGATTTTTTGAAAAATGAGGATTTCTCTCCCACTACCCCAGTAAAGTGTGGAGTTTAACAAGCTTTTTTTTTCTTTTGAAAGTCTGTAATGCCAAAATGTCTGGATGAATCATATTTACTTGAATCACTATTACTTATGTGACAACTGAAATATCTGTTAGACCAGTCAAGTTGTTGGAAAAAAATGTTTTGTTTCTTATGGATCCAGTATTTTTCTTAAAAACAAACAAAACAAACAAAAAACAGTCCACTTATTTCTGCACAACAACATCCCCTGTCTGCTGTAGAAAGCATTCATGTTTTCCAGAATGGTGGAAGCCTGCCAAACTTCACAATTGTTCCATAAGCCTGAAAATATGTGCAATCATTTTGAAACCTTCTGTTATTCAAGACAACTCTGCAGAATGCTCCCCCTTTGTTACACTGTGACCAACAACATGGGACTTTATTCATCCCATATTCATAGTTCTGTGATTTTGTGTACACAGATTCTATGATTCTAAGTTTTCATAACATCATTGCTACAGAATTTCTCTATGTTGTAAAATAATTAAATCTTTTAAATGATAATCATCTTACTTTAAAATTATACTACTATATTTTTTGGGAAAAACTAATAAAGAACACACATAAAATGAACACATATGATATAGAACACATTCCATGAAATATATGGAATACATACTATATATAAAATTATACATATATCAAATATAGGGATCTGTTATGAAAGTAAACAGTATATTTTAAATTTGATAACATTCACTTCTTTTTCATATGAGGAAAATATATTATGCAACTATATTCTGACATGACTTCTGATGATAACATTTTCAGTAATTAGTTTATCCACTACATGGGCCGATAGATTCTATCTGAGATTCCTCTCCCTTAAAAAACAAACAAACGAATAAGACCTAGACAATAAATTAACTCCAAATCAAATAGCAGAAAACTAATTTTTAGTTAATACTCAGAGAAGTATGCTTACTGGCATTCTTTAAACCCAATTTTTCTGTATTTATGTACTGCCAACTCTGTTAATTTGCTACATATATAAACTATTTTGTATACATTTTATGTTTCCTTTACTTAAAATATAAAATATTATTGACTATTTTTTTTTCATGTAGATATCCCAAAGTGCTTTTGTTATATCATCTGTGTGGTTTTTAGGCATACTGAAATGTTGCGTTCAAGTTAGCAGTCTCTATGATTTATGTGGGGACTAGAACAGCAATTTAAAAAGTAAATCTGTAAAGAAGGATGTCTCTAAGGCCTGCCTTATAAGTTCCCTCAAACTCAGCTGTCATGTTAAAATTCAACACTTAGTCATACATTAAAGACCTATCATATGGAAGGTACCATGATAGGTACAGGGGATCCAAAGATTCAGGGATCTAAATAACTCAGGTCATCTTCTCAAGGAGCTCACAGTATTATGATGAGGAAGGATAAGTATACAAATAGTTATAAGAGAGGGAGTGTATCTCTCTTACATATTTATCATGTATTATTTTGTATTATAGTTATTTATATAATGAGAAAATAGAATTCATTAGAAAAGACCCTGATGTTGGGAAAGATGGAAGGCAAAAGGAGAAGGGGACAGCAGAGGAGAAAATAGATGGGTAATGTCATAGAAGCAATGAAAATGAGTTTGGACAGACTTCAGGAGATCATGGAGGACAGAAGGGTCTGGCATGCCATGGGGTCACGAGGAGTCAGATATGACCAATTAACAACAGCAGCAGCAGCAATAGCAACATATCCTCTTTTCTAGATAGTAAACTTCATGAGATCTGGAATCATCTTCTTTCTAAATTTTGCATCTCTTGCAGAAGTTTGTACAGTGTTCTGCACACAGCAGGCACTTAATTAACATGTGTTTAATTGAATCTGTTGGCTAGGTGGCTGCCTATGTGGTATGATTTCACAGAATATCAATGTGTGCTAGGGAGCGTGCTTGAGTCAATCAGTCAACCAATCAACAAGCATTTATTAAGTTTCTGCTATATGCCAGGTACTGTGTTAAACTGGGGACGCAAAGACAAAAATGTGAGCTCATGCCTTCAAAGAACAGGTCTTACTGATCCAGAGGCTGGCTCTTGATCTATTATGTCTTTCTGCTTTACTCCTACCAAAAGCTGCCTCTCTGAAACTTTGCCATGTGTCTGTGCATGTGTTATCCTCTCTTCTGAAGCTGCCTCCTGTCCCTACACATCTCAATCCCTTTCCCCTACCCATCCCTTCACCTCCAGTAGAATGCACACTTGAAGGCAGGAATTGCTTCAGTATTTGTCTTCGTAGCTTCAGCTTAACACAGATCTTTGCTTCTTTCAGAATCTTGGCTGGGTCTGGGCCCTGGAAGGCAGAATAGCAGCAAGGGCAGGAAACAAGGGAAAAGGTTATTAGGAAGGAGGTAGAAATGTTCAGAGCAGTTAAGTGCTTTTAAAAAAGAAGAAAAACATGAGATAAGAAAAGAACAGGGCTAGAAGAAAACCATAAAGGAGAACAAAGAGCAGCTAAATGAAAAGGTGTTAATGATTTTTAATGAACTCTTCAGGCTTATTGGCAGTCTTTCCTTTGATTCTTATTTTTCCTTGTGGTTAGTCAGTCAACAAGCATTTCTTTTTTAAGCACATACTATATGACAGACACTGTTCTCAGTGCTGGGTATTCAAAGAAAGGTAAAAAGAAACCCAATAACAAATCAGCCTGCTCTCAATTTGCACACAGTCTGATGGTGGAGACAACATACAACTATGTACAAACAGCATACATACATAAATACATACACACACATATATACACACATATACATACACACATTATATAGGCTAAAGTAAAGACAATCTCAGAAAGAAGACACTAAAATTAAGGAGGACTGGGAAAGTTTTCTTATAAAAGGTGGGAGTTTAGCTGAGGTTTGAAGTGAAGCAGGGAAACCAGGAGGCAGAGAGGAAGAGGGAGAGAGTGCCAGGAATAATTGATAGCTGGTGAAAATGCATAGTCCGGAGATGGCGATGTCATGTGTTCAGGTTTTAGTGAGAATGACAATATCACTGTATTAGAGTATATGGTAGGGGGTAAGGTAGGTTGGGAAGGGGCATAAGGTGTAAAAAGACAGGAAAGGTAGGAATAGGCAAGTTTTGGGAAGGAGGAAACTTTAAAAGCCAAATAGCAGATTTTATACAAGAGATGTACTGAAGACAGAAACAACATGAAATAACAATTGTTTATATGTGGGAAATGAGAGAGACTGAAGAGTCAGAGGTGACACCTAGGATGGGAGCTTAGAGGACTGGGTGGATGGTAGCTGGGATAGATATTCCTGATGAAGTTTCTTTTGGTGCCTTTGTCTTGGCTTTTCTTATTGTTGTGGATGGTAATTCTGCTCCACTAATTTGAATTCTCCCATTCTTTTTTTTTTTTTGCTTTTTTTGGAGGGCAATTGGGGTTAAGTGACTTGCCCAAAGTCACATGGCTAGTTTTTGTGTTTGAGGCCAGATTTGAAATCAGGTCCTCCTGACTCCAGGGCTGGTGCTCTATTCACTGTGCTACCTAGCCGGCCCAATGCTCCCATTCTTTAAAAAAACATACTTTAAGAAATATACTCCCACTGTCAGCAAATTAGGTTTTATACACATACTCTATTCAAGCTTTCAAAAAGATATGTTATAACATTGTTTTATAAAAATGTAAAGGGCATATAGGAATTATATGTAGTAACATCTAATATCATATAAAATGACAAGAGAGTATGAAGATATTAATAAGTTCTACTTTTCTTAAGCAAGAATACTTATTTAGGAGGAATACATCTAACTGGAACGACTATATAAGCATGACTAGATTCAAGGGCAGTCACTTAGTTAATTTTGCCAAAACAGTCTTTAAATGGTTTAGAATTACTGGCAACTGAACAACCATTTCTCATTAAAATGAACAATAGATTCAAAGGAGTGATGTAAAGTTTATCCAATAGCTATTTTTTGTCATTTTATAGCACTTTGGGGAATTCACATTGCTCCCATTAAAAGTAGGAAAAGCAGGGCATGCTAATTCAGCAACATTACATCATCTCCCCAGCTATATTCAAAAACTAAAAATAAAACACATACTACCACCAATTGAATTGCTTGAAGAGAGGTTTGTCTGTTACTTGATTTATTGGGTCAGTATAAAAAAGCAGTAGAGATTTAGACCAGAACTCCTCCCATGACACCTTCCCTGCTACCTAGAAACATGTTCTGTTTTCCACAATCTTAAAAAAATCTTAATTTGATTCAGCCATTCCCTTATACTGTTGTTTTATTTGGGGGGAGGGGGCAATCAAGGTTAAACGACTTGTTCAGGGTCACACATCTAGTAAGTCTGAGGCAGGATTTGAATTCAGGATCTCCTGACTCTAGGGCTGGTGTTCTAGCCATTGTGCCACCTAGCTGTCTCTATTATCTTATATGACCATAGCATTGTTTCTGATCTTTTTACAGACAAACTCTTAGGAAAAATAAAAAAAAAAACATCTACAATCACTATTAATTATCCAAGTCATTTGGCTACCACCTTGGCCACTTGACTGAAATTATTTTCCAGGAGGTTACCACCCATCTCCTAGTTGCTAGATCAAATAGTCTTTTGTCAGTACTCACTCTTTTTGGCTTTGGCATCATCTGACACTGCTGACCACTCCTTTGGACACTTTCTGCTTCAGTGCCAGTGTTTTCTCTTGGTTCTCCTCCTACCTGGCTGCTTCCTGTGCTGTATCATATATTCATGGTTTCCCTAGTCTCCCCGACCCACCTATCTATAGGTGTACCCCCAAGACTCTGATCAGGGTTATCTTCTCTTCTGCCTTAACATCTCATGAGATCAATTATCATCTCTATGCTGCTGACTATCAAATCTGTATATTTAGGCCTCAGTTCCCTCCTGAACTTTGGCTGAAACCACATCACCAACTTCCAGCTAGAGATCTTCACTTGGTATTGTATACTATGGTTATCTTAAACCCAATATGTCCAAAAGAGAATGCATTATTTTTCTCACTAAACCTGTTTTCTTCAAAATTTACCTATTTCTTTTGAGGAAACCACCATCTTTCCAGTTATCCAGGTTTGTAACTTCAGAGTAATCTTTGATTCTTGCCTCTCCCTTGCTCCCCTCTAACGAATCAATTATAAAATCTTGTTGATTCTATCTTTTCAGTATCTCTTGCATCTGTCCCTTTCTCTCTATTAACAAAGTAACCACTCTAGTTCAAGCTCTTGTAATTTCTCATCTAAATTATTGTAACAGCCTCATAATAAGACTCCTGGTTTCAAGTCTCTCTCTAATCCATCCTCCACACAGCTGTCAAATTAATCTCCCTAAAGTACAAGTCTGGATAGAATAAAACTGCTTTACTAGAATCTAAATAAAATATATGTACAACATTTTTTGATTAGATGATAACCATGTTAAACAAAACAGAACAGAACCAAGCTTAGTCTGCTGTGCGTGTACCAAACAGAATTCATTATTTTTCACTCTTAGCCCTTCCTCCTCTTTTTACTTCACTATTTCTGTCAAGGAACCATCATTCTTCCAAACACCCAGGTTTGCAACCTAAGAATCAGCCTCAATTCTTCACTCTTCCTTCCTTATCATCCATCCTCCCACCCCATATTAAATGATCTCTCCAATATCTCCTACTCATCCCCTTTTCTTCGCCCTATAATCATACCATCTAAAGCCTTTATCATCTGTCACCTGAACAACCACAAATACCTCATTAGCGATACCTGCCCCATGATCCTTTCTCATACATCTTCCGCACAGCTTTCCAGGTATACAGGAGTGGGAATTTCTTCATGTATGGCTGGACTAGATGGCCCTTGAAGTTCCTTCCAGATCCTCAAATTCAGTAATCCTGTGATCTGAGGAGGGGGAAAAAGAGATAGATAGAACAGCTATTTTTTCCCCTGTGAAATTCAGATTCCTGAAATTGACAAATGGGTCAGGGATGCTAATCCTGATCTATCAGCATGATCCTGAACCCTCTCCCGGTAACAGAGTTTTGTAATTAATGCATTACATTATTTTGATGTCTCTTGTGACATGGAGGTGACCCTTGTTTCTCAAAGGCCAGAAAATCACAATCTTTGACAGTTTAAGATCAAGCTAGAAAAGCTTTGAGTATGGGCCTGGCAAAGGCTATGTGTTTGTTGTTGGAGGACCAGTTTGGCTAATTTTGGAAAGACTTATTACCAGAAACTTGGCCTCAAGACTATATATATATATATATATATATATATATATATATATGTGTTGCCCAGAACAAGTCAGAAATATCTACTATTAAGGCATAGGGGAATTTAGATATGCAAAAACAAAGTGAGTATTCACACTGATGAAATAATAAATTTTTATTATTAAATATGTTAGTTATTTCTCCTCTATCAGATGTAAGCTCTTTGAAGAACAAGAACTTTAATGTCTGCTCTAAAAGGTAGGTGAACACATATGCATAATGGTAGCTTTATGGGTATAGCAAGTCTCTAAGTCTAAAGAGAAAAATAGGAAGAACAGCTGAATGTTAATCAACATGAAAGCTTCTGGTTAGCACCTCAGTCCTCTGTAAATTTCTCTACTGGCTTCCCGTTACTTCCTTTCCCCTTTCCTTTTTCTTTCCTTCTTTTCTCTTCTTCTCCCCCACCCTTCCTTCCTCTCCTTTTTCTGCACCAGGAGATCTTAACATTTTGTGTGTGTCAGAGGCCCTTTTGACAGTCTGCTGAAGTCTATTGCCTCCTCACAATAATGTTTCAAGTGCACACAATAAATCACATAGCATTGAAAAGAAAATCAATTGAAATACATTTATTTTAAAAAAATAGACTCAGCTTAAGAACCCCTTCCCTTTGACTTGGTGACATCATTATTATTTCCATGTAGAACCTTCTAAATCTATATATCCAGTCTTAGCCTCTCTCCTGAGCTCCAGTCCAGAATCACCAATTGGATGATTGGGCAGCTCAAACCGGATGCTCTATAGTCATCTCAAACTCAACTGTCCAGAGTAGAACTAATTTTTTTTCCTAGACACATCCTTCCCTTTTTCTGTCAAGGATACCACCATCCTTCCAGTAATACAGGTTTGAAATCATGGTATCATCCTCCACTTCTTATTGTCACTTAGTCCACATATCTATTCAATTCACACATCTTGTTATTTCAACCTCTACAGCATCTCTTGCCCTTACCCTTTTGTCTATCTACATAGTTCCCACCATAGTTAAGGCTTTTGTTGGCTCTCTCCTGAACTATTGTAATAGATTTCTAATTGGCCTGACTTAAGTCTCCCCATGCCCTTTTTATTACCCATATTCCACACAGCTTTATCACTTTTGTTACACCAAAGTGATTTTCCTCAAACACAGGTCTGACTGTATCACTCTCCTACTTAGTAAACTATACTGGTCCCTTTAGGAGCAAATACAACTACTCTGCTTTCATTTATAACCCTGAAAAACTTAATCCCAATCTATCTTTCCAACTTTATTACACATTCCTCCTCTTCTTGCTCCCTACAATCTAATCAACTTGGCTTTCTTATTACTTATATGTAATGCTCCTGTTTCCTATCTCCATTCATCGACATTCCCAGTACCTGGAATGTGATTCTGCCTCTTAGAATCACCAGTTTCCTTTAAGATTCATTTCAAGTGCCACCTTCAACATGAAGCCTTCCTTTCCTGATCCTCTCTGTTAGTGACCTAACTTTTTTACATCTACCCATATAGGTTCATGTTATCTCTCCTGTTGGACATAAGTCTGTGAGGTCAAAGATTATTTTACGGTCAAGGATTATTTTACTTATGTCTTTATTTCCCAGTGCCCAACACAGTGCCTGGCACATAGTGCCAGGTGTCTGTTGATTTAATGAATAAAAGATGTTTCATTCAAGTATGTAATTTTCAAAATCAAAGAAGTATCCATTAAGATGAATTCTCACTTTATACTGAATAAAGAAGATGGATCTTTGCATTCTAGAGAAATCAGATAAACAGATATGGAAACAAAATCATATTTTCTCAAAGGTTTTAAACTTTGCATTTTTGCTATTTTCCCCCTAGTTTTATCTATACCTTCTATTCTTGCCTTTTGGGTAAGAATCCAGAGCAGACATTGTAGATCCAAGTAACTAACTGCTCCATAACATAGATTGCTTCTACCAGGTTCAGGTCTGTCACATTCTTTTTTTTTGCCTTTTGGAGGGCAATTGGGGTTAAGTAACTTGCCCAAGGTTACACGGCTAGTATTTTTGTGTGGGTGTTAAGTGTCTCAAGCCGGAACCGAACTCGAGTCCTCCTGACTCCAGGGCCAGCGCTTTACTCACTGCACCACCTAGCCGCCCCAAGGTCTGTCACATTTTACCCCAAACATTTAATCAGAGTTCTTTGGTACCATGAAGGGGCTGAAGAGTCTCTTTGCATATCATTGGCTCACATCCCCAATGGCTGTGTAACTTCCCCTTTTTTAGGACCCTGATGACTACCACCCAAGTTCTATTTACCCATTTAATACCTGATTAGATATTATGAAGGAATAGCTGCTACAGTAACATAGCAAGAACAAAATATATTTTCCCAATCATCTGGGAGCATAATTACTCATATACTACCTTGGTCTCTTGAAGGTGGTGGAAAGAAAATTAGGCTCACAGCTTAGCTCAGTTCCTATATAGCAATACTCCCACCAAATTTGATTCCAAAGACAGCATTTATGGCTTCTGCTGGGCTAGAATCTTAGACCCATGCTTAAGGCATCACTGCTAGCTGTAATATCCAACCTATATTCCTTGACTGTTGTATCTGCAGGGCTTGCACTCATAAACCACATCAGAGAGATTCCCCTTCTCTTTACACCCTGAACAGAAAAGAATGAACAAAAAGGTCGCAGACCAGGCCTATTTCTCACAGTCACATGATCTATGATAGGAATTGGGGGTGATAGTAGGAAGAAGCTCTTCACTCTTCCCTAACTTTACTTTATAGGGGGAATGGAGTCCTTCACTGTCAGATGAAAATACAGCAAAAAGCAAAGGCCCTGACCATTGCTGAGTCAGCTGTTCTGGCTAGACAGAACATGAAAAAAAAAAAAAAAGCTTCTCCCAAATACATGATAGGCCCATGTAGAAAGTCACAGCTGCTTTGGTCCTCCAAACTCCCCAAAGCATTCCCCAACCATCTGCTTTGTGTGTCGCCATCTTAGCTGAATTGAACATGCATCAAACCCCCATTATGACTTCAAAAGTAATTGAATTCAACAAACATTTATTTAAGTGCCTACTACATGCGAGCTATTGTGATATATTTAAAGATCAAAACAAAGAAGTCTTTACCTTTAGGGAACATACATTCTACTGGAGTTGGTACAGATGGAAATGCAGTATGTACACAAATAATTATAATACAAATGAAGAATGAGTACCAGCAGCAAGGTATTTTGAGGAAGGCAAAGCAGATTTTCACCTATTTACAAATCCTGATTTCAAATTGAGCCCTAAATTTCTTTAGCTTTTGTTAGACACATGTAACATTCTACTCTTTAAAACTTTGGATATTTTGAAGGCTGCAAAGATTCTGAGAAAGATGAAGAGGAGATAGAATGTTACAAAGTTAAGACAGGATATGAAATGTTGACTTCAGGTAGCAGTCAGCAGTCTAATTTGGCTTGAATATAGAATGCATGAAGGGGATAGAAAGGTAAACTGAACCAGACTGTGGAAGGCCTTAAACACTAAGCTGAGGAATTTATATTTTATTTGTGTTTTATTTTTCATATTTAAATGCTTTCCTTGATTTCTGTTTTTGCTTTGTTTTATTGGTATTAGGGAACCAGTATAAATTTTCAAACAGGGAAGTGACATGATTAAGACTGTCTGTGCCTTATGAACGCAGGGAAAGAAATGAGTTTAATGGATGCTTTTATTTTTTTTCTAATTTTTTTCATGCTTTTATTTTTTAAATTGTTTTCCTTTACAATTTTTCTCCTCCATCCCCTACCCATTTGCTGTCGAGTCACTTCAGTCATGTGTGACTCTTTGTGACTTCATATGGAAAGCAAGAAAAATAAAATAAGTATATTTAGGCATGCAAAACAAAATCCCTCATTAGCCCCCAAAATAAAAAAATAAAGAACATATGCTTCAATATATACTGGCTCTTCATCTGGATGCAGATAGCATGTTTTATCATGAGTCTTTTGGCACTGTAGTTTATCACTGTGCTGATTAGAGCTGTTAAGTCATTTGTAATTGATTATATTTACAATATAGTTGTTACTGTATAAATTGTTCTGATTTTGTTCACTTCACTTGAATCAGTTATACATCTCTTCCCAAGTTTTCTGAAACCATCCCCTTCATAATTTCTTATACCACAACAGTATTCCATAACAATGAATGCTCTTAAAAAATTCTCCCTATATTTTTCATCTTTGCCTTGAGATGATAAGCAGGGAGAAAATAGGAGGGAAAAAAAAGACAAGAGGGGAAAGGAAAAGATGTTGGGAACAGAGTAGGAAGTGAGTAGAGAAGGACCTGGGTATAGAAAGAGAAGTAAGGTGGTAAAGAATAAAGTGAAGAAAGTAAATAAAGGGTAGACAGATAATAAGGGCCATGAAAGAAGAGGGAGAGGGATGTGATGAAGCATATTGTTGATATATTAAAATGTTGAAAATAACAGCATACATGAAACTTTTTTTTTAAAGCAAAAAATATTCCTTATAATAGAATTGGAGATGAAAGCTTTGAGATAAAAAATAAGATTTCAGATTGAAGGGAAGTGTAGATATAAATAGGGAGGATTAAAAGGGTGGGGGGGGGGGAGAGAAACCATAACTGTAATGTCACAGAAGGTTGGATCTGGAAGGAGCCTTAGCTATCATCGGTACGTCCCTGTTCCACATTTTGAGGTGACAGGGGCTCGGAAGCTAAGTGCTTTGCCCTCCATAACAGGGAGTATCTTTTATCATTCCTCCTATCCTCATGCTTGGCTCTGTGCCTGGCACACAGTGGGAGCTTAATAGAGGCTCGCTTACTGTCTGGCTATGTGGTGAACGCTACAATGAGAAGTGCCTCTTTTGCGTCGCTGTAGAGACTGCAGCATTGAGAGGTCTGTAGCCACCGCGTTCTGCTGGTCTTTGAAAGCTGAAGTCCTCCGGGAGAGGTGGTTTTCTTCTCCCGTTTTGTAAAGAAGTAATCTTGACGCCCCTCGAAGGTGGTGGTGGTGAGGAATGACTGTAGTAGGTATTTTTTTTTTGGGGGGGGGGGGAGGAGGTTCTGTCCTTGCCCATGGCTTGGGCAGCACGTGCTAACTTGGTGTTATAAAGTAGTGTAAGGACTGGCAGGGGTACACCCACGGAGGGCCCGGGAGGGCAAGAACCCACTCTCTCCGGATCCACGAGTCCTAGATTCTGCGGATCAGGGAGGAGAGGGGCGGGGCAGAGAGGAGGGGGCGAGGCGCGTTCGGGAGCCCGCCGGCAGGCAGCCGCCAGGGCGCGCTCCGAGGCGCTCCAGGACTAACGGTTTCGGGTCGGCGCGCGCGCTCCCTCCTCAAGACGCTCCCTCCCCAGGGCGCGCGCTTAGTCCCAGCGGGCGGGGTGGGAGGAGGGCGCGCGCGCCCGCGCCGGCGCCGTTTCCTCCTCTTTCATTTCTACCTCAGAGGCAGGGGCGGTGGGCTCGGCGCGGGCCAGGCGGCGCCACGTGAGGTGGCGCGCGGGCGGGATGCAGACTCCTTTTCTGCCCTGGGTTCGCTCGCTCGGGGCATCCCCTGGGCGGGGTCTTGCCTGGTCCTCTGAGCCGGCGGCGGCGGGACTGTCTGCGACCCTGAGCCAAGGAGGGAGGGGCAGCTGAGGCCCCGGCTGGAGACTCCTACCCACCCCCATCTCTTTCCCCCGCCCCCCGCCCCCATCCCGAACGCTGAATCCCTACTGGGCTTCTTTCTACGCCACCGATCCGGGGACGGCTCGCCATGGGAGACAGGTAAAGCTTCCACCCGGCTCGTGTCTCATCCCACCCCGCGCGGGGTGGTCTCAGACCCCGGGGTGGGGCCTGGGGCCCCGGAGCGCGCGCCGAGCCCCACGTGGGTCAGCCGTCCTGCTGGACGCGAGTCCCCCGCGAGCCCAGGCTGGCGTCGCGTCTTCCGCCTGCCCTGGCTCAATGGACCTCTTTGTGTTCCGCCCAGGTTAGCTCGAGTGACCGTCCTCCACGGCTGCGTGGGCTGTAGGACGTACGAGGTGCCGCCCCCCGCGACCGTCCGCGAGGTCAAGGAGCTGATTTACGGGGACACGGACTTTCCGGCGTCGGAGCAACAGCTGTGGCACCGAGGTCGGGAGGTAACTTTTACAACTTTGTTACTTACTGGACGCTCTGATGACAGCACACGATCCCGGAATGATACGCAGAGATAACGTTGTGTAAATGCAGTGTTCTAAGTCTGTAAACTTAACTTCAAATAGTCATAAGCCTGAGCATCTAACATTCATTAAATAAAAAGTTCAATGAAAGAAGAATCTGAGCAGTCAGCAGAAACAGCAACAAAGCATAAAGTGCCCACTGTGTGCTATGGCATTGTAACTAAGTGCTGGGAATTCAGAGACAGGAAAAGTCCCTGCTCTCAAGGACTCCTTGGTCTAATGGGAATAAGTGGAGTGGCTAATTAGATACATCCTGGAAACAATGGTTTTTGAAACACTTAAAGATTAAAGTTTGAAACAGTCATATTACTCCAAACCCTTAAATATTATACCTGTTTTTTTGTTTTTGGTTTTGTAGGCATCCTAACCTCCCCGCTCCAAAACTCCCTCCATCAGAAAAAAAATGGCCCCATTACGTTGAAGTTTCACTTCCTGTGAATGACTTCAGAATGCTTCTCGATTTCAGAGTAGTTGGAGGGGTGGGTTTTTTTTTTTGGTTGAAGGTATAGTTTGCAAAGTGGTATTATTTTTGCTTATATTCTTCCAATGTTGCTGTTTTAATCATCAAATACTCTATCTTTACCTTTTTTTTTTTTCCTTTTTTTGGTAAGAGAAAGATTTTTTTTTTCTAACATTTTCAGTCAGGAGGGGCAGCTTGGGGCAATGGATTGGAGAGCTGGCCCAGAAATAAGGAAGAATTGACCTTACATCCTGCATTTAACACAACTTCATTATTGTGGGCAAATTAGTTATGTTACAGACTAGTTGCAGATCTGTATTAGAGGAAACAGTTTCTGCACCAGGAATTCTCTGCTCTAGTGACACCAAAAGACCTGATTAAAAAAAAAAAATCAAACCTGTGGACCTAAGATTTCTGACACCCAGGACATGCAGACAAAAAGTATTCTCTACTTTTTAAGACATATTTAGGATTATGGAGGTCTTAGATAGAGATCTTGAACCTCAGAACTAGAGACTATTGGGGGAGTGACCCTAGTTTCCATACCCTGGTTATGACTCCATCTTCAACTTTGCCTTTATGGGAGTAAAATGGAAATGACAACTTTATTTTTAAGAAACAAGCTAATTTATTGCAAAAGAAAACAGAATATCTTGAATATATTTTTATATGTCCACAATAACTAAATCTATAAATGGTATTTACACTAGCAAATTATTCAAAATACGTTATTTAGAGCATCATAGCTTTAGAAGTAGAAGGAACCTTAAAGTCTTCCTGGTCTGACCCTCACATTTTATGTATGAAGAAACTAAAGCCCATGATTAAGTGATTTGCTAAAGGTTGCAGAAATAGTAAGCATCAGAAAATTTGAGCACAGATCCTCTGATTCTAGAGCCAGTGTTCTTCCTACTATGCTGTGAAGTATTTTTTTTTTACTTTATCAAGTGCTTTATTAACTTCTGGTTTATATTATTCATTTCCGCAAGATTTTGAGTTACAAATTTTCTCCCCATTTTTCCCCTGCCCACCACTCCAAAGTAGTGATCCCACTGGATATCCCCTCCTCCAATCTGCTCTCTCCCATATATTCCCTCATACCCCCTCCATTTTTCCAGTAGGGCACAGTGGATCTCTATGCCCCAGTTCCTGTATATCTTATTTCCCAGTTACATGTAAAATAATATTAATAATAGCATATATATATATATTAAACATTTTAAAACTTTGAATTCTGGATTCATTTCCTTCCTCCCTTGTCACCCACCCTTACTGGGAAGATAAGCAATTCAATATAGGTTGTACATGTGTAGCTATGCAAAACATTTCCATAGTGGATATATTGTGAAAGACTGACCATATTTCCCTCCATCCTATCCCACCTCCCACTTGTTATATTCTCTGCTTTGATCCTGTCCCTTTTCAAAAGTGAGTGCTTCCAACTTCCCTCCATCCTGCCTGCCCTCCCTTCCATCATCCCTGCTCTCATCCCCTTCACCCCTACTCTCCTGAAGGGTGAAATACCCTATTTAGTGTGTATATCATTCCCTCCCTAAGCCAAATTCAACCATTCCCTTTTGCCTTCCTGTTCTTATCCTCTATTGTAACCATTTTCCCTTGCCTCTTGTATATGACATAGTTTACCCCATTCTGTATCTCCCCGTCTCCTCTCATTATATTCCTCTCTCACCTCTTAATTTTACCTTTTAAGTATCATCCCTTCCTATTAAATTGGTCCTGTGCCCTCTATCTATGTATACCTGTAAACATATATACACACACTCACATATGTATTCAAAAGCCCATATGCCCTCCTATATAGACATACATACAAACATATACATGTATATATACGTATATGTACACACATTTCTATTCCCTTCAACTATTCTTATACTGAGAGAAGTTTCATAAGTTACAATTATTGTTTTTCCATGTAGGAATGTAAATAGTTCAAATTTGGTAAGTTCCTTATGATTTCTTTTCCCTTTTTACTTTCTCATACTTCTCTTGCTTTTTGTATCTGAATGTCAAATTTTCTATTCAACTCTGTTTTTTTCATCAAGAATGCTAGAAAGTCCTCTATTCCATTGAATGACCATATTTTCCCCTGAAACATGACACTCAGTTTTGCTGGGTAGGTGACTCTTGGTTTTAATCCCAGCTCCTTTGACCTCTGGAATATCATATTCCAAGCCCTTTGATCCCTCAGCTGCCAGATCCTGTGTTATCCTGATTGTATTTACACAATATTCAAATTGTTTCTTCCTGGCTGCTTGTAATATCTTCTCCTTGATCTGGGAATTCTGGAACTTGGCTATAATATTTCTAGGAATTTTCTTTTTGGGATCTTTTTCAGGAGGTGATTGGTGAATTCTTTCAACCTCTGTTTTGCCCTCTGGTTCTAAAACATCAGGGCAGTTTTCCTTGAGAATTTCTTGAAGGATGATTTCTAGGTTCTTTTTTGGATCATGGCTTTCAGGTAGTCCAATAATTTTAAAATTTTCTCTTCTGGATCTATTTTCCAGGTCAGTGGTTTTCCCAATGAAATATTTCATATTGCCTTCTATTTTTTAATTTTTTGGACCTGTTTAAAGTATCTTGATTTCTCATAAAGTCACTAGCTTTCATTTGCTCCAATCTAATTCTGAAGGAATTCTTCAGTGAGCTTTTGAGATTCTTTTTCCATCTGGCAAATTCGACTTTTTAAGGCATTCTTCTCCTCATTGCCTTTTTGAGCCTCTTTTGCCATTTGAGTTAGTATATTTTTTAAGGTGTTATTTTCTTCAGTCAGGTTGTTAACTCTCATAATTTTCTTGAATCGTTCTCAATTCTCTTCCCAATTTTTCCGCTACTTATTTGGTTTTCAAAATCCTTCTTAAGGTCCTCTATGGCCTGTAACCAGCTCATATTTTTTCTTGGAAGCTTTTGGTGCAGGAGTTCTGACTTTGCTCTCTTCCTCCTGTTCCATGCTTTGATCCTTTTTGTCCCCAAAATAGGAGTGTAAAGTTGGATTGCTCTCCTTGCTTTACTTCCTTTGCTTGCTCATGTTGCCCCTCAATTACTTGACTTTTGAGTTTTTTGTCACAGTAGGACTCTGCTACCAGACAGGGCAGCTTTGTCCAAAATTGCTGGGGTTTTTGCAGCTGCTGGAGTTGTTAGTTGGGTGCCCTGTCTGAGCCTTCGCACACTCTGGCAAGCTGGTCACACATCCCAGGACCTCCACCCTAGACCACAATCCAGAACCAAGCAGGTTAAAGCAAGAGTGATTACTCCTCAGACTGGTTGCTTGGTCCCCCTACAGTCTGCAAGCCAGAAGCTGAAGCTGCCTCATGGTGGTGGCTGCAGGGCTGCAGTGCCTCAGTGGCTTCTCCCTCCAGGGGGTAAAGGCTGGGCCACACTCCCAAACTACCAGATCCCAAAGTCCACACTTCCCTGACCTCTCACTTTGTCCTCAGCATCTATGGGTTGATAATTCTGGAAACTTCCACAGCTGCTGGTGATCTGAAATCCCTCCAGCTGGTGGCTGGTTGTGGCCATCCTGAGGCTAAAAACTCTGGCTCCAGCAGGGCTGGGCTCGGCTCCCAGAGTACTGTGCTGGCCCCTTCCTCTCAGCCTGCTGGATTGTCTTCTGCGGGAGGTTAGCTTTTCTCTGTCATTTTGTAGGTGCTGTAGCTCCAAAGTTTGTCTAGAATCATTTTTTACATGAATTGGAGGAGGTGGAAGCCGGAGCCACATGGAAGTCCTATTTCTACTCCGCCTTCTTGACTCTGGCCCCCTTTGAAGTACTTTCACCCATGATGTGAAATCTGTGTTATAGACATTATTATCTCCATTTCAGCACATATGAAAAGTGTAGGTTAGAGAGGTTCAGTGACTGGTTTTGCCCTCTTGGGAGAGTTAGGAACAATAGGTGAATGAGAAAGAAAATTTAAGTGAAATATAAGGAAAAAAAAAATCTTCCAAATGATTAGAGCTATTCAAGAGTTGACTTGAAGTAATAGGATCCTTTTCTAGAGGTCTTCAGTCAAAGACTAAATGACAACTTTTCCAGTGGGTTGATTCTTTTTTGGGCATGTGAGATGTCTTCCATTCCTGAAATTTTGTGATTTTGTTACCTGTCTATAGTTACAGTACACTTAACACACCACAAGTGTCAAACAGTCAAGTGTCTTGGCTTCATCCAGCTCCTTTTCACTACTATATTGCATCTCCCATGAAAAGTACTTGGATATTTTTCAAAATGAGATTTCTGTTAACTTTGAAGGGATTATACTAGAAAATAAACTTGCAATAAATGTTATTACCCCATAACCATATTTATTATTTCTACACAATGATAGATCTTAGTTTTAATAATTTTTGAAAAATTCCCTAAATGGACAGTGTAGGTACTCCTACCTTTGCAGATTGCATCTATTCATCACGTATGATTCTTGTCAGTGTTTTCCTGTGTATCCTTCATAAAGGGTCTGCCATTACTATTGGAGGCCTTTCTGTGGTTCTTTTAACATTTTGGGAACATTTGTGGACACTTGGCTTTTCTGTATGTTATGCCCTGGATATGTTTTAAACCAATTCAGTGACAATTAGCAGTGTTGATATTCTTCAACCACCATGTCTTTTTATTGCCCTCTGGACTAATTGAATATTTGGAAATATTACAAAAGGGGGAAACCCCATAATATAGGTATTTGTTTTAAAATAGGTTTTTTTTTTAGAGCAATTGGGGTTAAGTAACTTGCTCAAGGTTACACAGCCAGTTATTTCTGGGTGTGGTGCTAAGGATCTGAGCCCGGATTCGATCCCAGGTCTCCCGACTCTGGGGCCAGTGCTCTTACTCACTGCGCCACCTGGCCGCCCCAAAATAGGAGCTTGTTAATATAAATTTCAAATGTATGTACCATATAGGGAAAATTTTTTCAGGTGGGCAGCTGATGCCTATTCTCTTAAGCATCAGTGCCAAAAGCATAGGAGTCAGAGACTTGATATATCACTTCTCCATGCAAAGGCACAGAGCCAGCCATCACCACCAACTGCTAGTGGTTACTTACAGTGCAGGTAATCCAGGCTACTAACTAATCAGCAAGTGACTCTGAGGGAAAGATAGGAGACAGCTTGTGCCAGGTGAGTAAAATCACTTCCACTCTGACTGACCATCACCTCCTCACAGACTGTACTGGAGATAGCTCTGCCCCTGCAGCCATATTTCAGAGAAGTATCCCTTTTAGAAAAGGGTCCCACTATCCTTGCTATCACTAGCACCAATTCTCATCTCCCACTCCTCCCACCCAATTACCAATTCTGGTTTACCTTTGCAAGATCTCTCAAATATGCTTCCTTTTCTCTTCAAAGACCCTCATCTCTGCCTCCTTTGACTCTTGTATTAGTCTACTGATTGGTCTCCTTGCCTCAAGTCGTCCCACTCCAGTCTGACTTAACTCAACTACCAAAGTAATCTTCCTAAAAGAACAGGTCCACTATGTTACTCCCTCTTTCCTTCCTTTTTTTTTTTTTTTTTAAAGCAATTGGGGTTAAGTAACTTGCTCAAGGTTACACGCCCAGTTATGTCTGGGTGTGGTGCCAAGTATCAGAGCCCGGATTCGATCCCCAGGTCATCCCGACACTGGGGCTGGTGCTCTTACTCGCTGAGCCACCTGGCCGCCCCTACCCTCTTTCCTTCCTTACCCCATTCAGTAAATTTCAATAACTCCCTTTTATCCTGAAGATTGAAGGAAAAAAAAAAAACCTCTATTTGACTTTTGAAACATTTCATAACCACATTACTTTTTTAGTCTTTCTATACTTTAATCCATGTACTGTACAATCCTGTTGCAGTCGATCACAGAATAAATACGTGGGATGAGGGAATAAGATGGAAGACTGGAAGGGTGGGTTGGGGACAGGTTATGCAAAGCTTTGAACACCAGAAAATTTTATATTTGATCTGAGAAGTGATAGGGAACCACTGGAGTTTATTGTATAGGTAGGGTGATATTGTCAAACCTGTGCTTTAGGAAAATAATTTTGATAACTGAGTGGAGAAGATGAAGTGGAGTGGGGATAGACTGAGGTGGGGAGACCAATCAGTAGGCTTTTTCAGTAGACTAGGGGTGAGGTGATGAGGGCCTGCACTGAAGTGATGGCAGTGTCATACGAGATAAAGAGATGTATACAAAAAAGTGTTGTGAAGGTTGAATAACCAGACTTGGCAACTGATTGGATATGGGGGCAAAAGAGTGAGGAATTTAAGATGACTCCTATGTTGAGAGCCTATGAGTAAGCACAGAGTTTGTGGGTGTTGGAGGGAAAGATAATACATTGCTTTGGACATGTTAGAGTTTAAGATGTCTTTAGGACATCTAGTTCAAGATGTCCATTAGGCAGTTGGAGATTTGAGAGATGTTCAGGAGAGATGTGAGGATTGGGTAAATAGATCTTAGAATTATTTGCATTGAGATGGTAATTGAATTGATGGGAGCTGATGGGAACAACACATGAAGTCATATATAGAGGGAGAAGAGAGGAGGACCCAAGAAAAAAGTTTCAGGAAATGTCAATGGATAGCCATTGTGACCTGACTGAAGATTCAGCAAAAAGAGACTAAAGAATGGTCAGATGAGGAGAAGAATCATAATAGAGTAGTGTCATTGAAACCCTAGAGGGAAGAGGTTATCAAAAAGAGGGCGATTGACAGTGTCAGAGGCTGCAGAGAGGTCAAGAAGTAAGAGGATTGAGAAAAGACCTTTGGATTTGGCAAATAAAGAGGGCATTGCTAACTATGGAAAGCAGTTCTGGAGTAAATCTAGTGTGAATGATGATTTTGAGAGTGAGAGGAAAGGAAGTAGAGGCGTTGATTATAGTCACAAAAAGGAAGAGAGAGATGAGTCAGTTGCTAGTGGGGATGGACAGCTCATGTGAGAGTTTTTTGAGAATTGGGGAGATATGAGAATGTAGGTAGTAGGGAAGCAGCCAGTAGACATGGAGAGATTGAAGAAAAGTGAGAAAGTGAAGCTGATAGAAGAGGCCATCTGCTGGAGAAGACAGAATGGAATGCAATCACTTTTGCAAGCAGAGAAAGGTTTGCCTTGGCAAGAAGGGCCACCTATTAATGTGAGATAGGCCTAAGTGAGGAGACAGTGACAGAAAGCATCTATGTGATGTGAGAAAATATATGCAATGTACTGAACCCAAGGACTTCCTACCTCTGCTTTGGGGCAGTGATTGTTCTTTGTAATTTTGCAACATTTTTTTTTGATTGTCTTGTGGTTTTTTACATTTACATTACTGTAGTTATTGTGTGTTGTTTTCTTAGCTCTACTTACTTTAACCCTGCATCAAATTGTATAAATGTTACCATGTTTCTCAGTATTTGCCATCTTCCTCATTTCTTATGGCATGGTAGTATTCCATTACATTCATGTACAAAAATTTGTTTAGTCATTCCCCAATCAATGGGTACCTACTTTGTTTCCAGTTATTTGCTGCCTCAAAAAGAACTTTATATAAATATTTTGGCATATATGAGAACTTTCTTATTATCAATGGTTTCCTTGGGGTATAAACTTAGTGGACTCTCTTGGTCAAATAGTATGGATATTTTAATTATTTTATTAGCATAATTACAAATTGCATTCCAAATGGTTGTGCCAATTTTTATTTCCACCCACAATGCCCTAGAGTACATGTCTTACCACAACATTGACTATTCTTATTGTTTTTAATTTTGCTATTTACTGGATGTGAGGCAAAACTTTAGAATTGTTTTGATTTGCTTTTCTCTTATTATTAGTGATTTGGAGCATTCTTACTTATGGGTTGTTAATAGTTAGCAGTTCTTTTGAGAAATATTTGTATATTTCCCTTTACCATGAATTAAATGAGTGAAAAAATAAAAGCATTTATTAAAGGCTTACAATGTACCAAACACTATACTAAGGTCTTGAGAAAGAAATTAAAAAAAAAACAAACTAATGTAGTCCCTTCCCAAGGAGCTTACTGTCTGACTGAAAAAAAAAAACTTTATTAAAGTGCTTAATATGTGCAAAACATTGTACACACACGTAGACAAACAGAGACAGTCCCTGCTCTTAAGGAGCTCATATTCTTATATGGAAGACAACACGTACGAAAGGTTTTTAAGCCTCAAGTCAAATGGAAAAGTCTCATGATCTTTGGGGTGCAGTGGTGAAGCAGATGGTAATGCTTCTTCATTAATATCATTTTCACTTCTAAAATTTCTGATGTTGAACCATTTGACTTTGCCAAAGACTTTGTGGTAACAACTTTCTTTTTGTGTTGTCAGTAGCTGTGGCTGTATTAGCTATAGGAACAGTCACCATTTCTACATTTCTACAAGGGTTGGTTTCCGAGGATGATGGGCAAGGGCTGAAAACCTTGTCATTCCAAAAGCTGTTGAGTTCAGCATCCTGAGCTATCTTCCTTGGAGTCTGAGGGCAGGTACTTGTCTAGGTGATCAAGATGGTGCAACTTATGTGGCACATACTGATTCCTGTTTCTTACTCTGGGTGCCCTGTGGGACAGTTGGTGGGGATGTCGGGCCTCTTCTCTACAGGATTTGTTTTAATGAATGATGACTGAGGACTGGGCTAGAAGCAGAACTAGTCTTCTGGGGGTGTTGCTTCTCCCAGGACTCTGTGTTTTATCTTCTTGTTGGTAGTTGGTTAGCAGTTGCTACTTGTGGTAATAAGGATATAATGGGCCCCTTTCTGGTTATGTAGACAATCTTTTAGTTGTCTATATATCTTGGATATCAAACCTTATCTGAAAAATTTGATAGAAAGATTTTTCCCATTTGACTACTTCTCTACTTAGCCTAAAGCTTTTCATTTTGTATAATCAGTTATCTACTTTATCTTTTGTATTAACCTTTCTTCCTTGTTTATGAATACATTTTATGATGTGAAAGGTATGAAATTGGCTTCTCTTCTAATTTATATAGCATTTTTCTAATGTTAAGACTGTGTATCCATTTTGAATTTATGGTGGAATATGGTGTAAATGTTAGTCTAAGCCTAATTTCTGCCAGACTTTATTCCAATTTTCCCAGTATTTTTGTAAATAGGGAAGTCTTTCATTAAGTAGCTTATATTTTCAGATAGCTTTATCAAACACTGGCTAATTATTTTCTTTCTTTTTTTTTTAAAGCAATCAGGGTTAAGTAACTTGCTCAAGGTTACATGGCCAGTTATTTCTGGGTGTGGTGCTGAGTATCTGAGCCCGGATTTGATCCAGGTCATCCTGACACTGGAGCTGGTGCTCTTACTCGCTGTGCTACCTGGGCCCCCTGGCTAATTATTTTCTATAGCAGACCATATAGTTGGTCAGAATTAATTGAAAGCTACTAAGAATCTAAGATCCTACTGTTTTTGTTATTTTGTTGATTGTGAAAAAATGATTTGACTCAGAGCAAAAGATAATGTTGAAGGCTCTGCTCCAACAAGTTTTCTAAAAGGCTTATATTTAGATAATATAAGATTTCTTGGTTGTATCAAAAAATAACTTTATCATTATCATGTTGACATCAAATAAGACATAAAACAAGGTGACATGTACTTTTGCAAAAATGTTCAGTACTGTTATCAAGAATGTTCATTGTAGAATCCAAATGGAAAAAAAAAATATTCTATAGATAGTGAAGTCCTCTAGATGCTTACCCTTAAAGATGACATACAGTTATCTCTTTTCCATTGTGGGGGTTGAGGGTATGGTACTCCCTTGATATTGAAAATTCACAGTAAAATTTTTTGGCCCTCTCTTTGTACCAGAGAAGAAGTCTGAATTTTTTTTTCTGTTCTTCTGTGGGCTGTTTACAGTACCTTATTGCAGAATTTGGGTTAAGTATTTTTTCTCCACAGTCTGCTGGCCTTCAAATGTTGTCTGTGATTTCTGCAAAACTACCCCCAAATTCCTATCTAATTTCCTATACCAACTTGCAGTATATCAGAATTGCGATGGAGAAAGTTGTGATATGGAAGGGATAACAGTGATAGTTACTGTAGGGTTTCAGAATGCTATAATTCCTATAAATTATATATATATGTATATATTCCATTCCTATTCCATGAATGCCTATTTGTGATCACTAAAAAAATATTGACTTAAAATCCATATAGGAGAAATCAAATTGGCTAAGAAAGCTGTTTCAAATTGATATCCCTTTGGATGGGCAACCTATTGAATTACTTCATGATTACATATTACTTGGTCTATCATTGCAGATGGACAGCGAAGTGGATTCTTTATTAAATAGAAGAAGCAGAGTGGGCTAAATTGTTTTTGGGAAATTAGATAGCACTTTCAAAGATCCCAGGTTCTTGCTAGATATAAAAATTGTCTCTTAAATAATATCCTTCTACGATACTACATGGCTATGAATCATAGAAATACAGCAGTCTTTGAAGAATTAAAGTTCCATGCAACTCGAAGGGCATTGGAGAGCCATATGGCAAGTGTAAATTAAATGCACAGATGATTTTGTATTCTAGAAGTGATCTAAAAGATACAGGAAATATATCACCTGAAAAAGAGGAAGGCTAGTTATGGAATGAGAGTGAAATTTGAACAGTTGTATGGGTGCACTTCTGATATCCACAAAATCTTAAATGCTAGAGGAAAACCTTCAGCATGTCAGGTAGATCCTTTAGGAAGGCTGTATAGGTGCCTTTTATAAGAATTTATGGGAGGATATGAAAGAAAAGTCAGACAGATTGAGGAGATTTCAGGTTGTGATTTGTACAGTTAGAAGGAGAATCTATATTAATATCGTGGGTACATTGAAATGTACTCCTTGGGACAGAGAACGTACAATGCATTTTATAAAATTTTCTAAAACATTTTAAAAAAGTCTTCAAGATTGGAAACTTCATTTATCTGAATAATTTACTTCCTCAGATTTCTTAGTTTCTCTGTGATATAGGATAACTCAGGCATTATTATTTGTTGACAGCTTTTGAATTTATACGATTAAGGAATACATTACATATATTATTTTTTCCTTTTTCAGTTATCTGATTGGATCAAGATTGAAGACCTTCTGACTTATAAAAATTGTCATCTTTTTCTAAACCTTCAGTCAAAAGGCTTAAAAGGAGGAGGTATATTGTTGATTCTTAGAAGGGTGTGAAATTTATATTGTTGCAAAATGATTTCATGTTATAGACAGAAAACAAGAGAATATTATGGAATGGTGATGGTTTGAGAGAACATTGGGAAAAAGTAGTTAACAAGGGTGAACGAGTTAATTTAAAGTAAGCAGTTATATGTATAAAGAATAATGAAGCTCCCCTCAAATAATAATGGGCAGAAAGATTTTAGAGAGATCGATGGATGGTAAGTCATTGTGTATATATATATATATATATATATAAATAAAATTGTAAAATAATAAATATATAGACTATTAGCAGCATAGTTTTCTTTTTTTAAAACAAATTTTTCTTGTTTTATATCTTCAAATATACTTGCCCTGTGCAGCTCAAAAGATGCCTGTCTCTAAGTGCCTGATTGAATCTCACCACTAGACAAACCTAATCAGAAATTTTTCACTGAGCAGTCAGAAAACTAGATGTGGCACACTAAATAACAAGTGAAATTGGAATGGATAATTAATTAAAATAGCTGGACCAGAGCTACTACTAAGAATAAAAGAGAACTAATTTCCCTGGCTCATTTTTAGTAGCATATTTATTTTCAAAATAAACTTATATTTTTATTTTTTAACTAAATACTTTTATGCTGCTCTTTAATGAAATTGTGGCACACTCTTTAAAAGTTATAATAAACTTATTTAATAAAATTCTTTTAAGTCTCAATTTTTTGATTGAATTAATTTCATTTTTATAAAGGGATTGACATAGTTCAGTTATTATACAATAAATACTTTTGTAAGGTTTAAATTGTGTGGATGCGTCAAATTTTGGAACAAAACTACATCACAGAGAATAAATGGGTAGGTATCAAGATGAAAAAAAGTAACAATGACGTTTGTTTTGCGCTTTTAGGCCGATTTGGTCAAACAACTCCACCTCTTGTTGATTTTCTTAAGGACATTTTAAGAAGGTATCCAGAAGGAGGACAAATTCTTAAGGTACAAAGTACAGTATTGGTTTGTGTTAGATAAACTGGGTTTATGAGAGTATTTTGATTGTTCATTTAATTTCAAATCTCATTTTGAAGGGACCTCAGAAATCCAATCCCTTCTAAAACATCCTTGCCAAGTGAACACCTGGCTTGAAGACCACTAGTGATAGGGAAACCGAACCTCCTTAAGTATATGCATCCTTAAGTAGCCCTTTGTTGAACAGCTCTAATTGGTAAAATAAATATTACCATACATTGAACTTAAATATGCCTGTTTGAAACCATTTTCCCTAGTTCTGTCTCTTTTGGACCACACAGAACAAGTCTAATTCCTGTTTTATTTGGTTTTGCTTCACATACATGAAGAGAGCTATTAGGTCTCGGTCTCTTCTCCCTATACCCAACTTTTCTGTTTTGGAGTTTAAAAATCCCTAGTATCTTTTACTAAATCTGGCATGACATACAGTTTCATCACTATTTTAGTTGACTTCTGGACCAGCTCCAGTTTGTCAATGTCCTTCATAATATTTCATGTCCAGAAATTAGTGCACTACTTTATTTTTTCTAGTGATATCACATTCAGAGAGGGATTATTATCTCCTTAATTGTAAATAATATGCTTCTCTTATGTCTCTTAGAGGCAGCGTGTGGCACAGTGGATAGAAAGTTGGGCCTGGAGTAAGGAAGGCTTTGAATTCATATCTGTCCTTAGAGACTTACTAGTTGTATGACCTGTGGCAATTTATATAACCTCTACTTGCCTTGATTTCCTCGGCTGTAAGATGGAGATAATAATAACACCTACTTTACAGTTGTTGTGACAATCAAATGAGATGTTATTTGTAATATGTGCTTAGTATAGTTCCTGGCACACAGTTGGTGCTATATAAATGCTTATCCCTCCTTTCTCTTTATGAAGCTTAATATAATATAGCTATTTTTTTGCTTATGTCATACTCTTGACTCACTTGCAGTACACTAAACTGCTATATCTTTTTTTTTGATACTATTACTTAGCTATGTCTCCCCCAAACTTATTTTGTCCAGTTTTTTAAAAAAAAATCCAAGTGCAGGACTTCACATTTAATAATATTTTCATTACATTCAATTTATCTTTCTACCTGTTGAGATTTTTCTGAACCTGTTGTCAAACATGTTAGCTCTCCTTTCTACCTTTAAGTCATTTTTAGATTTGATAAGCGTTTTTTTTTTCTTTGCTTTTATCCAAGTGGTTGTCAAAAATGTTGAAGAGCATAGGGATAAGGACAGCTCTCTGGGGCACTTCAACTTTAAATGTGTCAAGTTAGCTTTGATTCACCAATTCACACTTTGTGTGGGGTCATTCAAGAGGTTATAAAGTAACTGCTGTCTCGCCTAGTCCACTTCTTTCCATCTTGTCCCCGAGGATTGTATGAGTGAGTTTGTCAGATACTTTGATGAAATCCAGCTATAAATCACAGCTATAGGATTCTCTTGATCTAATCACCATGTCAAATAAGAAAATGCTAATCTGGCACCACCCGTTTAGGATGAAGTCAGGTTGGCTACTTGGGATCACTTCTTGCCCTTTTAAATGCTTTATAAACCATCTCTTAATAATATTTTCTATTTTCCTGGTAATTGAAATCATGGTCACTGGCCTGTAGTTTGAAGACTATTCCTTTCCTTTTTGGGAAAACAGGGATAACATTTGCCCATTTTTATACTTATGGCTTCTCTTGATTAATTTTCAAAGTTTATTGTTAGTGGTTCAGTAGTGTTTTCTGCCACTTCTTCCAATATCTTGGGATGTAATTTATTTGACATATTGACCTGAAATTACTTAGGCTAGCCAGAATTTTTCTTAACATCTCTTCACTTGCCTAGAGTTTATAGGATAATAGAGCAACAGGTCTAGATCTGGAAGGCATCTCAAGAGGTGTTAAGATTGTAGCAGGTGGCACTTAATCTTGGTAGTGTGGAGCAGAACAATGTCTAAAATAGATGATAAGTAATTGATTCTGTATTGGCTTTGAAAATGCAGTAAGTTGCAAGATGGGCATCAAATGTCTGTTTGTGAAATTAAGTTATTTTGGGTATATTTTTATGGTTAGGAATTAATTCAGAATGCAGAAGATGCTGGGGCCACAGAAGTTAAATTTTTATATGATGAAACTCAATATGGAAAGGAGACTCTCTGGTCGAAAGATATGGAGCAATATCAGGGTAAGTATAGTTGGTAAGGGCAAATTTTATCCTTTCATAACTAATACTTTGTATTTTATTTCTCTACTCATTCAGCTATGTCTACTAACTACAATTAATATTTAACTTTCTTGCCAAGTGTTAAAGAGGTGCCTTGACTAGATGATGTTAAAAAAATAGTCTGGAAGCTCAGTTTTATATGATGTTCTCAGAAATACTTCTTATTCTAAACAAGACAAAGGAATGCAATCATGCCTTTGTCCTCAAGGCCATACATATATTTCTAGCACCCTTTTAATGGTTTCTTCTTCTGTAATGCTTAATATTTTTTGGTTGGGGGCTATAGGGAGGGAGGATGATAATAATAATACAAAAGTGAAAAATAAGTCCTGGTTGAAGAAATTTCTCCTCTCCAAACATCACAATTAAAGTCTGTAGGCCTTAAAGTATTTACATGTCTAAATAGCAGTTTTTAAAAGATAATGGCAACTTTGAGTTCTAAAGTCAGTGGAATAATTTTTTTTTTAAAGCAATCGGGGTTAAGTAACTTGCTCAAGGTTACATGGCCAGTTATTTCTGGGTGTGGTGCTAAGTATCTGAGCCCAGATTTGATCCCCAGGTCATCCCGACACTGGAGCTGGTGCTCTTACTCACTGTGCTACCTGGCCGCCCTCAGTGGAATAGTTTTAAATGCCTCTGGTTGCCTCAGGGAAATCTTTCAAGAAATAAGTAAGAAATCAGCTCAAATTTTTGTGGACAGCTATATTAAGAGATGTTTGCCACCCTCAAAAATCTTTTTATAAAAAGCTTTTCTAAATGCCTATGATGACAAACAAAACTATTATTAAATGTTAATATTATAGTTACCTTAAATTAATGATGTAATAGACATATATTTTATGTTATAGATACAGTTTGTAGCACATTAAGACTCTGGTATAATCATTGTATATCTAGGTAGGAGGCACAGTGGATGGAGTATTGAGCTTGGAGTTAGGAAGACCTGAATTTAACTTCTGCCTCAGTTACTTGCTGTGGGGCCAGTGCAATATTTACAGCACCCACAATCATGATAAAGACTGTGAATATAAATATCACATGATATTTCGATCACAAAATATAACAAACTCTACATATAAGGGACAGAACCTAAGCATTTATTTAGACACCAGAAAACCAAATCCCCAAACCAGTAAGCCAATTCCATTGTTGTACCAAAGATATTAAGAAGCCATAATAACACTGAGAGCCACAGCATCCTTTAGCCTTCCCACGAACCAATATTAGATCAATATCTACTCATGCCTCTCTGACTCCTTGCCTGAACCTCTTCTCTCTCCCACCATCTCTCTGGTTCTGACTCCCAGCTTCCTGTGGGCTCTGATGCACCCTTCAGCAAACTCGTCTCACCACAGGCCCCATGTAACTATATTTGGCCTGTTAGGCGTCAGAGTTTATCTTCAAAGCAAGGACGCTTCTTATGTGGGCTCTACTCCACTCTTTAGCAAATTCCCTCCATCACAGACTCCATGTGATTACATTCAGCCTATTAGGGGGCAGAGTTTACTTTCAAAGCAGGGAAGGTCTTCGAATTCCCACCTAGGTCTATTAAAGGGCAGGAAAGATCTTCAAATTCCCATTCCCCTTACACTTGCTAACTGTGTGGCCTTGGGTTAGTCATTTAACCTCCCTCAGATTCTGTTTCCTTATATATAAAGTTGGGGGGAGGATTGCACTGAGTGGCCTACATGGTTCTTTTCAGCTCCAAATCTGTGGTCCTATATAATTCTCCCTTCCCCCTTTTTGCTATTTTATAGGACTTGAAGCTTAACTATATTTTTATATATTATAAATGTTATATATATATAATATATAAAACTATATATTTAAATCTTATAATTATTTGAAAGGCTACTATTACAGCTGATTTTAGAGTCAGAGACCTGGGTTCAAGTTCACCCTCAGACAGGATAATCCCAGTTTCAAACTATCTAGTTTTCACCATGTGCCATGGAAATGTTTAAAAATGGAGGAAATGAAATCATAAAAGATAGAAATTAAAAAAAATTCACAAAATGCAAAAACATAGTTTGAAGAAACATTTTCATAACTTAGAAAAGAAAACCTGTATCACTAACGCATCTGTCTTCTAGCTGTGTATCCCAGATGTCTTTATGTGTTGTGTTGTGTTGTGTTTAGTGTTAATGACTTGTCTCAGCAATGGTATACTATGGTCACCTTGCTTTTATAACTATACTGTAATAATTATCTATATATATTTACCTCTCTTATTAAATTGTAATTTCCTTGAGGGCAGGGGGCCTTATTTCCTGAATCTTTGTACCTCCCACTGACCTAGCACTATGCATTATACATAGTATATGCTTAATAAAGATTAGATGGATGAAAGTTTCTTGTTGGTCTGCAGGTTCTCTTAAACCAAAGGAGTAATTTGTTTTACTTGTGAGCTTGTTATTATTGTTTGAGAGAAATACTTGAGGGATAACTCCAAAGGAAGCAAAACAATCTTGATTACTAGATATTAAATCTAATTAAATTAAGCATGATTTCCCCAGTACCTGCTTGTACATGCAGTGGTGAATAGAGGAAATGATCTTACAAAAAGAGAAGGAGGTTAGAGAATGGCTTTAGAAAGGATTTGTAAGTTAAAGTTTGAAAACCTCAGTTTCCTAATATGTAAAGATGAAGGGGTTGGACTAGAAGATTTCTTAAATTTCTCAAGAGCTCTGCTTTCTATTAAAAAAAAACAAACCACTTGTGAATACTTACTTGTTCAGGTATGTCATTTAAGCTTATAATACTTTTATGAGCAAATCTAATCTTTTTCCACATGGGTTTTTACAAATATATTGTGGAGAAAATCAGACACTACTTGCAGTTTTCAATGTCTTTGATTCCCATGACTTCAGCTGATGATACTTAACAGCTGGAATTCATACACATTTTTTATACTGATTACAAAAGCCAGTAAAGCCATCAATTGTAGACATGGATGAATAGTTTTTGCTGTGCAACTACTTAGAAAGGTGTCAAGTATATAACATATGCAGTTATGCTCATAGGAAAATATTGTGTGGCCTTGGCTCTTTCCTCATCTCACTTCTTGAAATGTCCTGAAATAGGATTAGTTAGCCAGTTTTTTGCTTACATTCAGTTACTATTTATTCTTCAAAATCATGCTTTTGAATAACATCATTTTATAATTTTCAGATGTAAACATTAAAAGAAATGTTCATTTCTACTTTGAATTTTCACATCAGTCTATCCAATTATAGATTTTTAGAGCCCTAATACAGAAAGCATTTTATAAACTTTAAAGCCTTCTATAATCGTGAATTATTATTATTAGATAATTTGGTATCTTATATTTGAGTTATGAGGCTAAGAAATGATTTTCTAAACCTGATATGTGGTATCAATGCTTTAAATGCTCCAAATAAATTTTTTAATAGAAAAGCTTTCAGACTTTTAAATATGATCTACACTCCATCTTGCCATTTCTGCTATGTGTTTTATAGACAAAAGTTAATACTATTCTTATGTTTTTACTAATTAATGTTCATCAGTAATAATCATTTTCTTAAACTTTAATTTCATATATTCTTGTCTTTTTTTGGAGGGGGTAGGCATGGCAGTTGGAGTTAAGCGACTTGCCCAAGGTCACACAGCTAGTAAGGTTTAAGTGTCTAAGGCCAGATATGAACTCGGGTTCTCTGGCCTCACGGCTGGTGCTCTATTGACTGTACCACTAGCTGCCCCAATTTCATATATATATAATTTTCTTTTTTTGGCCTTTTGGAGGGCAATTGGTGTTAAGTAACTTGCCCAAGGCTACACGGTTAGTTTTTTTGTGTGGGTGTTAAGTGTCTGAGGCCAGAACAAAACTCTGGTCCTCCTGACTCCAAGGCTGGCACTTTACTCACTATGCTACCTAGCTGCCCCCCAATTTCATATATTCTTAAGACTTGGAAGGGAAATTAGGAGTTACCTAGTTGAAATCTCTGTATGATACATTTATTCTTATTTTTATATAATTTTGAGATGTGGACTGGAAGGGAAATGTCAATTTTCCTTACTAAAACTAATCAGAGATGTGGGGTCCTTTTAAAATTTGACAAGCTTGTCATTATCTTAAGGCTGTATTCCTTTTTTCCCCTCACCATGGATTGAGTTTAGTTATGTGTACAGTGTATCCAGCAAACTCACTAAAATTGATAGCAAGTCTCCAAAGTTACTATTGGCATTAATTGAGCAGTCTTTTAAAATTATGATTTAATCATTCTTTTAAAAAATATTTTCCAAAGAATCACATGCCTACAGCAGTCATATATCTGCTGAAAAGCATTAGGCATTAAAACTCAGGTTTCTAATTTAGAAGTTATTCTGTCATATTTGGGATATTAGAGCAGTGTAGTTTTTTTTTTTGGGGGGGGAAGGTACTTTTGAGAGATGTAACATGGTGTAATAATCAGGCCTTAGCTCGTTTTAGTTTGTGCTGAGCTCTTAACATATAGTGTTGGGTATGTGTCAAGCCAACTGAGTAGGCTTGGTTCCTTATTTATGAAATGGCTAGATTGGTTCAGATGACCTCTAAAGTTCCTTTCAACTGTAATTTTTGTTACTGTGTGCTTTATGTGTCTAGAAACATGTTTATATATTCTTATTGCTTCTCAGCTTTTGACTTTTTAGAAAATGTTGTTAAAGTTGTCACAGAAGAAAATTACTACTTCTTTCTTGAAAGTATACTTTTTTTGTGTACCTGGTTATCTAAGGAGATAAAAATAAACTACTGCATCAAGTTTGAACTCAGAGATGTGACTGTATATGGATGAAACTTTTAAAAAACAAGAATAGACTGCGATTTGTTAATTAAAATGAGTATCATCTGTCCTCTTTCAAAGTTGTCGCTCTTAGAAGTTATATACTTATTTTAATGATGCGTCTGTAATTCAAAAATATTTTTGGAACTGCTCTTTTGCATTTGTCTTTGGAACCCATTTGTGAGCTGTAACAGGAGTGAAATTTGCTATATAGGCTAGGTTAGTTTTTCCTTAAAACAACTTGCAACTGTCATCGAGACTTAATTGGCTCAAGGGACTAAGGCTTGGGCTATTGTCTCAGTTTTCTTGTGGCCTAAATGCAAAACAACAACAACAACAAAAACAACAAACTGTTGGTGGAGTCTGCTGTACACCTCTCAGGTTTTTAACTGGTAGATCAACAATAGCAACATAGAGGAAAGGAAGTTATGCCTTTCTGAATCAATCTCGTATCCTTACTAAATATCCTTTCCTTGCTTTGGCTAAGTAAACCTACTTTTATTAACTGATAGGGGTTCTGTGAGTGTTTCATTTCATTCCAATTTTTAACCTGTGCAACCATACCAGCCTGATTCATCCTGGCCTGCAACATCAGCCAAATAAGAAAATTCCTAAAGATCTAGCTGACTTTTTCCTCCTAAAACTGATTAAATTTCACTGTAATTTGTATTCTTAAAGACAATTTGTCTTCAAAATTCAAGCATTTTTCACTGAGGATATTAAAAAAAATGTGGAAAACTCAAGGCAATTCCAAAGAAGTTCTAATTTAAAAATATGACAGACATTGTATACTTACTTTGTTTAAGCAATGAACTGTGTTAGTTCCTTTGGATACATAGATGAAAAAAACACTTCTTGCTTTTAAGGAGCTTGTAATTCATGGGATAGAACACGTATTTATAAAGTAGAATATGACAAGGGCAAAGAATAGGTCTCACAGGTAGAGGGAATATCCAAAAAAGTTTTGAGCAATCAAAATTTTTGGAAATATAAAGGTAAGGTTACAGTTTTGAATGAAATTGCCTTCATTTTGATGTGTAAGTTCTATTATATATTTTTTAAATATCAGTCCTGTTATTTTATCTTTACATGTGATACAAAAATCAAGGTAAATTAGGGGGTAATTATGCAAAATGCCAAAAGGTTCTTCATTGCTTAGGATTCATTTTAGGCTCTCTTTAAGTAGTGAGCTGCTCTAATGTAGTTAAAATAATCAATTTACCAAAAATTACTTAATTATAATTTTAGGAAGATAGTACATTAAGCAAGGTATGCTTATAATTAATTTTTAGTTATTTAATTTCTTGACATCTAAATACTTTTCCCTTTCATTCTTTTTTGGTTTTCTATTACTGTTATTTTTCTATGATAGAAATAATAGTTTTCAATTTTATCAGAAAAACAGAATTTTAATGAAATCATCTTTTATATCACCTCACCATAAGGACAGTTATGGTCAGACAAGAACCTTAATTTCTTTTAGTCTATTGGAACCAAATATTCTGATTTTTATTCTCTTTTAATATTCTCTTTATTATATGTCTCTTTGATTTATAGGGTCTGCACTTTATGTGTACAACAATGCAGTTTTTACTCCTGAGGATTGGCATGGCATTCAGGAAATAGCAAGGAGCAGGAAAAAGGATGATCCACTAAAAGTTGGAAGATTTGGAATTGGGTTTAATTCAGTCTATCATATAACAGGTATAGATTTGACTTCATTAATCTCTTACTAAAAGTTGTTTTAGCCTGAATGCTAAACTTCATATTCTAATTTTATAATTGTTTAGTTTAGGCCACAGTAATCACTTTTTGATTGCAGTAGAAAGTTTATTACCCAGTTGATGTTTTCCTTGCTAAATTTCATGAAGTTGGTAAAGTTTTTAGCCCATAGCTATTAATTAAGTTTAAGGTTGTGTAGGTGGAGGTACAGTTTTGGAATATTGCAGAGGTGTCAAACTTGGTCACCTGAAACCAGATTACCAAGCCAAATTAAAAAGTAATTGGAAAACATTTAACAAAATAAATAAAAATATAACACAAAATAGATAATGTTAATTTGTGGTTTTCTAAGTCAGTATGTAGCCTTCAGAGATTCCTTTCTATTTGAGTTTAATACCACTGGTGTAATGTATCAATATTGAATGTAGATACTAATTTTTTAACATTATAATTTTTTCTGACAAGTATGTTCTAAGTATATGTAAAAAGTGTTGGAAAGAATAACCTAAGTTTATTTTGAATCAGAGGAAAGATTATTGTGGAATGGGTTTATGGAAAGTTTCCAGAGAATGAAGGCTTCTGAAGATTTGTATAGGAGAAGAGGGAACCCAAGAGGGCAAAGAGGGCAATGTAAGAAAGGGAAATGAATATAGTGTTGTACGATAGGCCATATGTGTATGTATGGAAAACAGTTCAACTTCCACTTTGGAGAAAGAGATATGGACAGGATCAGTTGGTCAGAAGATTTTTAAAGCTTACCTAAGGAATTTGGACTTGTTCTAGTAAGCAGGAAGAAGCTATTGGCTATTCACTATCTAATCTAGTAATTGAGTAGATATTTCTCAGTTTTCATAGATAAAATTTGTAGCATTCATCTTGGTATTATATCTCTAGGTGGTTGACTTGTGTGTTTGAGGAAAGCTCTGAGCATGTATGAAAAGTTTGATATATTCAGGAAATGAATCATATTGCTTTCATTTTTATCAAGGTTTACTTATATAAACAGTGACCATCAGTGTCTCAGATTTTCAGGCATAGGCCTTATTTAGTATAAGAAGAAACTATTAAAATATCTTGGAAATCAGTGGGGAAAGAAAAGGAGGGAAGGGGAGGAGGGAGAGGAAGAATGCTAATGCTGAGGATTGTTTTATAATTGTTGCTTTCTTATAATTAATAAGTTATATATTGATTTCAGTCACTTTATAAATACTAATTTAAGAATTATTAACATCTTTTTGCATTTTTCTTTATAGATGTTCCTTGTATCTTTAGTGGTGACCAGATTGGAATGTTAGATCCCCATCAAACACTTTTTGGTCCCCATGAATCAGGACAGTGTTGGAATCTAAAAGATGACAGTAAAGAAATCAGTGAATTTTCAGACCAGTTTGCACCATTCATTGGGGTTTTTGGAAGCACCAAGGAAACTTTCTTAAATGGCAACTTTCCTGGAACTTTTTTTCGTTTCCCTCTTCGCTTACAGCCTTCACAACTGAGTAGTAATCTGTATAACAAGCAAAAGGTTCTTGAGTTGTTTGACTCCTTCAGGGCAGATGCAGATACAGTGCTTCTCTTTCTGAAAAGTGTGCAGGATGTCTCCTTACATGTTCGAGAGGCTGATGGAACAGAGAAACTGGTATTCAGGGTAACGGCTAGTGAAAATAAGGCCCTGAAACATGAGCGACCCAATTCCATCAAAATATTGGGAACTGCTATAAGTAATTATTGTAAAAAGATCCCAAGCAATAGCATTACGTGTGTAACATATCATATAAATATAGTTTGGGAAGATGAGAGTACTAAGGATGCACAAAAAACATCTTGGCTGGTGTGTAACAGCGTAGGTGGTCGAGGAATTTGCAATGAACTTGATTGTTTGGCTGATGACTTGAAATTTGTCCCAACCATTGGCATAGCTATGTCGTTATCGAGCAGTGAAGAACAAACAGGAGCACTATCTGATTTCTCAGGAAAAGCTTTTTGTTTTCTTCCTTTACCACCTGGTGAGGAAAGTAAAACAGGTCTCCCAGTTCACATTAGTGGGTTTTTTGGTCTCACTGACAACCGTAGAAGTATAAAGTGGAGAGAGTTAGATCAGTGGCGAGATCCAGCAGCTTTATGGAATGAACTTCTTATTATGAATGTTGTGCCGAAAGCATATGCCACTCTGGTCTTAGATTCTGTAAAACGATTAGAGACTGAAAAAAACTCAGATTTCCCCTTGTCTGTTGATATTATCTATAAGCTTTGGCCTGAAATGAGCAAAGTTAAAGTACACTGGCAACCAATTATAGAACCTCTCTTTAAAGAGCTGTTTCAGAATGCAGTTATTTATTCAATCAGTAATCACTGGATAAAGTTGGAACAGGCATATTTCTCTGAACTAGATGAAAGCTTGGAATACACAAAAGCTGTGCTCAACTACCTCCAGAGCTCAGGGAAACAGATTGTCAGGGTACCAGCAAATATTTCTAATGCAGTTCAACTTACAGCTTCTAGTGCTAAATCTGTGAAGAAAGTGACTCCTGCTTTAGTACGGCAGGTGTTGAAGAAATATGGACACTCAGGCACTGCTGCTGAAAAGCTGCACCTTTTAGAATTTGCGCTCTCTGATGCAGCTTATCATGAACTACTTGGGTTGGACCTTCTACCCTTACAAAATGGAAATTTTATTCCTTTTTCTTCATCTGTATCAGATCAAGATGTAATTTATATTACCTCAGAAGATTATCCAAGGTATAATTTATACTATTATAGTAATTTTGTTTATAGTTTTCTGTACTGATTTCATCTATTATTCTTAGAAATAATTTGTAGAGAGAATATGTAAAAATAAAGAAGCTCATACTTTTATGTCTTAAAATTATGGATATCAATTCTCTTTTTGAGATGAGTTTTTAATACAGAAGTGCTAAGAGTTAGAATTATATGTATGAAGTATTTCATAAGTTAGAGTTTTGATCATCGGAATTCAAATTGATATTTAAAAATTTTTTTTGATCATCTGAATAGGAAAATGTTAATACTATTACTTTTAGGTGATTGAAATGCTTCTTACATTGGACATAGTTCATACTATTTACACATTTTAAAACAGATACAGGTCTTTTTTAATCAATATGATTTAATCATAACATATAACATTTTCTAAAATACTTGATAGCCATAATAAATTTTTTCTTTTTTTTAAACTTGCATGAAATTAGATTTATTTATCCAGTGAACTTTTGAAAATTATAATAATTTACCTTTTTTCTTTGGCTTATTTTAGGTCCCTTTTCCCAGGTCTTGAAGGAAGAATTATTTTTGATGACTTGAAACCCCAAATTCTAGCTTCTTTAAAGGAAGCTGCTCAAACTCGAGGTATGCTAGTATTCTGCTGTTTAAAATAAACTTGATTGGAATAATATATAAGTAATTTTTCTAGTTTCCATACAGTGTTTCAAGAGAAGTTTGCAGAAGTAGCTAGACAGTCATAAAAATAAAATAATTGGGCAAAGAGTTCTCAGTTATGGAGGTTTTTTCCTCCACAGATGATTCACGACTGTTAATTCTGAAGTAGAAATTCTATTCAGGTTACCAAAGTTTTTTAGGCTTTTGCATATCAACAGTGTAAAATTGTATAATGTGCAGTTCCTGACACATAGTAGTTGCTTAATAAATGCTTGCTATTTGATCATGTTTAGTATATTTCAATTTAATATTTTATTCTCTAAGAATTTATAATAAATGGGACAGGAACTAGGCTAGAGTTTTCATTTGTAACATATATGGAAAAAATTGCTAAATAAATTTACAATATAAAAAACATTGCAAATGGAAATTTTGATTTGCTTATAGAAACAAATAGTTTAAAATATATTATCTATCAATGGTTATAGCACAATTATGAATTACTACTTATTGATTATAGCAGGACCTTTTCTTGGTAATATTTGGACTGCATTTCTTGTGAAATATTTCAGAATTCTGACTTCTACTAATTCAGACTTTCCTCCTAAATAGTCTAGATAATTTGAAGTTTTACCATGTATTTTGTAAGTATGGTAGAAAGATAATTGGATTTGGGGTCATTATTTCCTATGCATTTATATCCTGGATTTTTGCAACCTTGAGCCAATTTAATTTATCTCTAAGGATATTAGAGTTCTCATTTCTGAGACAAGGAGGTGGGACTAGATAACATCAATGGAAGCTTTCAACTCCAATTATATGGATCCTGGGATCTCTGAGGCCTTTTCTGGCTTTAAATTCTATGATCCCAAGTTGAAATCTCCATATTTATTTTTATCTTTTTGTTATAAAGTAGCATGGACAATGGTAGAAAAAAAAGATAATACCAAATTCAGCATTTAGTCATTCTGACACAAAAACCCAAGAAAAAAATATTTTTAGTATCTTGTGATTGAGATATTAGAATTTCTTTATCATGAATACTGTAGTAATCTATGGTATTTCAGTGTTTAATAATAATGATGATAATTCTCCCAAAGTGTTTTATAGTCATCTCATTTGATCCTCATAATCACCTTATTAAGTAGACATAATGAGTTATTCCCATTTTTCAGATGAGGGAGGTAAGTCATAAGAAGGGAATAAATTTAGCAGTCAGGACAAGAACCATATCGTTCTGATTCTTAGTCTACTTTTATACCCATTGTATTATACTTTCTTTCATGGGAGTACTATTTTTTGCTGTGACTTTGGAAATTTATTTGAAATTATTAGCTCCATGGAAATGCAAGCACAGAAAAGCAGTTTTCAGGAATGTCAGGGAAAGATTATTTTTCAGGGTCATAGGGAGTATATGCTTAGCCCTATGGAGGATGTCACCCTTAGTTATCCCTTGTTTTTAGGACCAGCAGAAGACTGCTTTTGAAAATTATAAATAGTAGTGCAGTTTTATTGGGTTGAACTCATTCTGTTTTTCCCCATCAACTTTCCTGAAAACTTATTGCTGTTATTTATTATTAGTGATATGTAGTATCTTAATTAAAGTCCTTAATTTACTTAAATTTAAGGTTATATATCCTTATCCTTTGCTTTTATAAAATAGTTTATTTTTCACAAAGGTGTCAGCAATGCCACTGCCATCTTTAGGATTCATATAGACAACAAAGCATCTAGGAGGCACAACATATAGAGTGCTGAACCTGGAATCAGGATAACATGCTCAAATCAGATATTCAATAGCTGTGTGATTCCAGGCAAGTTGCTTAATCTTAGTCTGCCACAGTTTCCTCAGCTGCCTACCTCACAGGATTGTTGGGAAAATCAAATGAGATAATATTTATAAAATACTTAGCATAGTGCCCAGTACATAGTAGGTGCTTAATAAGTACTTGTTCCCTTTCCCTGCCTCTCTTATATGAATCAGGAGGGTAAGTCATGTCAACTTGTCAGTTAACATTTGTTATGTTAGCATTTATTATGTTTACCTACTGTGTGCCAGGCACTATGCTAAAAACACTGATAGAAAGTTTAAAAAAAGCAATTCATTCTCTTATGGAGCTCATATTCTAATGGACAAGAAAACATGCAGACAGCTATGTATAAATAATTGTTACAAAGAATAAATTGGGAATAGTTTCAAAAGGAAGGCATTAAGATTAAGAAAGACTGGGAAGGTTTTTTTGTTGTTTGTTTGCTTTTACACATGGAGTAAAAAAGACTTTAGTTGAGACTTAAGGAAGCAAGAGAAGGTAGGAGTAGAGATGAGTAGGAGAGAATTCCGTGCATCTGGAACACCAAGTAAAAATGCAGGAAGTTAGGTGATTGACTATTATATGCATTAACATTGATGTAGCCAGTGTCACTGGGTCACAGAGTATATACTTGGAAGGGAACAAGAGATAAGAAGATAGGAAATATAGGAAAGTGTCAGGTTATGGAGGGCTTTAAAAGCTGAATGAGAAATTTATTGTGATCTTTGAGACAATATGGAACCACTGGAATTTATTGAATAGGGGGTTAGTATGGTCAGACTTATGCTTTAGGAAAATTAATTTGACAGTTTTGTAGAGGAGGAACCAGAGTAGGGACTCAGTACAGAGTAGACTTAAGGCAGGGAGATTAACCAACAGGCTTATTACAGTAGTCCAGGCATAAGATGAAAAGATGCTCACATCAATGTAGTTGCAGTGTCTGAGAAGAGGATGCTTATACTATTGATGTTATGAAGGTAGAATCAATTTGACTTCGCAACAGATTGTAAAATAGATGGTGAAAGAGTGAGGAATCAAGGATGACACTCAGGTTGTGAGCCTAGGTGATTATTAGAATGGTGGTACTATTGACAGTAATAGAGAAACTGAGAAGAGGGGATGGTTTTGGTGGAAAGATACTAAGTTGAGTTTTGGACCATTGAGTTTTAGATGTTTCTTGGACATTTAGTTTGAGATGACCAGTAGAGAGTTCGAGATGTGAGACTGGAATGCGGGAGAGAGGTAAGGGCTATACAAATAGATCAGAATCACATCATATCCTATAGAGATGATAATTGAAACCATGGAAGCTGATGATAGCACCAAGTGAAAGAAAGAGAGTTCAGTATTGAGTGTTTGTGGATCACCCATGCTTTGCCATTGTTATCTAGAAGGATATCCAGCAAAGGAGACAGAAGAATGTTCATACAGGGAAGAGGTAAACTCAGGAGAGAGTAGTGTCATGAAAACCTAGATAGAAGAGATTATCAAGAAGATAGTGAGTAACAGTGACAGACTGCAGCAAAGTCAAGAAGGATGAGGGTTGAGAAAACAGTCATTAGATTTGCCAATTAAGAGTTCCTTAGTAAGTTTAGAGAGAACAGTTTTAGTTGAATGATGAGTTTAGAAGCCAGACTACAAATACCCTGAAAAATAATCTTTCCCTGACATTCCTGACAACTGCTTTTCTGTGTTTACATTTTCATGGAGCTAGTCATTTCAAATAAACTTCCAAAGTCACAGCAAAAAATAGTAGTCCTATGAAAGAAAGTGTAATATGATGGGTATAAAAAGTGGACTAAGAATCAGAAGAATGTGGTTCTTGTCCTGACTCCAGAATTTATATCCTTCTTATGATTTAGCTCCCTCATCTGAAAAATGAGAGCATAAGAAGCAAGGATGGGGAGCGCCTGTTGTAGACAGATGACCTCAAGGAGTTGAGTCATAATTGGGAGGAAAAATATAAGATGACTGCTAGTGTGGAATGGATAGATTAATTGAGGGTTTTTTGAGGATGAAGGAATCATGGGTGTGTTTGTAAGTCGTAAGGAAGCAACTAGTAGACGGGTAACGATTGCTGATTAGTGAGACAGTAGGCAGGATGGAGGGGGAAATCTGGTGAACAAGACAGGATGGAATGGGTTTATTTGTACATATAGAAAGGTTACCTTTGGTAGAGAGAAGGTCTACTTCATGCCAAATATCAACAAAGAAGGAGATAGTGGAAGAAGACATCTGAGGAATATGAGATGAGGAACAGGGAAGAAGAAGGAATTTTTAGGAAAAGGCACATTTTATTCAGTGAATTATGAGGCAGGATTCTCAACTGAGAGGATGTGGATAGAGTGAGCTTTGAGAGATTTGGGAGGAGATGAAAAGGTCTGGAAAAGCCACTTTGGTGAGTGGGATTGTGAATTGATAGGGGAATGTAAAAGGATTACCTTGCTGCAGTGCCCTGGTTGAGATTATGCAACATAAATTTCTAGTGTTTTCATGATTTTATCCAGCTTTATTCAGCAGTGTATAAGTAGGTGGGGGATGTAAAGGCAGTGGATGATGGGAGCATTACAAAGCTGGAGTTTGAAAGGGTAAGATCTTTGATAGTATAAAGGGACAAGGAAATTGAAAGAAGAAAGAGTAGGGTTGAACTGGCTTACCAAGAGGTCAAAATGGGGAAGGAAAAGGAGTGTAGGAGGAGGATGCTTAAGATTAGTGTATAATAAATAATTCCTGAAGATTGTTTATGTGATGAGAAGTATATTTTGCTGATGTTTACACATGGAGTAATCTCTGATAATTTTCTCCTTGTTGTCAGGTAGTCTAGATAAATAGATAATAATAAATTATTTTCATTTGGTATATAGAACTGAATTAAAAATGGTTCCCTTTTCTATCCCTTTTATTTTCCTTATAAGTAAAATGAGATAATTGGATTAGTTGATTTCTGAAGTCCTAGCTGGAAGAGTCTGTGATTTATTAATGTGCAAAAAGCATAGCTATACTTTTCACACAGTAGATATAATTTATGTATCTTATAAAATCCAAATATTTTTGCTTTTATCATGTTTGTGTGAAAATTATCTTTTGCTAAGAGTGAATTTGATTATATTCTAGCTCAACAACTTCTCTGGGGATATTCAGGTAGGCTTATTGATTGAACATTGTGGATTTGAAGCCTGGTGTTTGTTTGCTTTTGGATATTTCCTCATTATTGAAGCTACCAGAAGTTAAATTGATTGCCAGATCATTGGTGATGACTTTTAAAGTTTTTATGCCTTTTAAAACAGACATGAACATATAGCAATTCAAGAATTCTTTATTCTAAATAACAGCATAAAAATTCAAAATACTAATTTGTTTATTGGTGAAGGAACTAATTCATTGGCCTTAAATTTAAAATACACTTAGTCTGCAATAAATTATTTGCTAAATTGGAGCACGTAATATGACTAAAGTCTGCTCCTAATAGAAATTATGTTACTCAGAGAAAAGAGAAAAAAGACCTGGGAATAGTGTGTGAGATATAGAGAATGCCGTGCATGAATTTTTTATGCTATGGGCTAGGGGTGGTATAGATCATAGAAGAAAGATGCTAAATTGTTGGTATATTGCTGAAGAGGAAAAGTGTTAAATGGACACCCCTAAACCATAATTTGTGAAATTATTTTCCATGTGAACACATTGCCATTTTTTGCAAGAAAATCAATAAGAAACTAGGACTTAGTGCTTTATATAAATTGACTTTGTTGGATTTTATCTAATTCCATAATGCAGGGAAGATCGATAATAGGGCTAGCTTAGAAATTATCATGTTTAAAATGTTTATTGACTGATATAATTTAAATGCAAACATTATTAAATTTATTTTCAAACTTTTACTGAAAGTAGAATAAATACTGTGATTATATAAATAATGGTTAAGGACTTTCAACAATGAAAATTTGATACAGATGATGAAAATGTCAGTGATAGTTGGTTATGTCAGTGTTTTGTCTAGGAGCTGTGGACTCAAGCAGTTATATACAAGACATTTAGCAGAATATAGAACAATAAAAATAGTGACATTGTAGTGTATCTAGAACCACAGCATGCACACTCTGAGTTTCTCATTTTGTAGTTTCCTGTTCTAGATTAAGGGATTTGCTAAGAAGTTTGCATTTGTGCTTCTGAGCTTTTCTTGAAGCTAGTGAAGTCATTTAATGTTAATTTGCTTTTTGGAAAGATAGGACTCAACCTGAAACTTAATGAGATGTTTTATTAAACTTTGTTATATTTGTGTGGGATAAAGTGAAATACTTTATTCTTTATAAAGTATTGTAGTAGACTGCTATAAAACTTTAAATTAAAGCTGACATTGCTAATCACCACTTCAGTGATTTAAAAATTTGTAATTTCCTCAATTCAAGTCCATTCTCTAGTGGTATAGATTACAACTTTTCATTTTAGTGGAGTGTCTTTAAAATGCCAGGAAAAACTCCCCAACAAAGAGAGCTATACAAAAAATCGACTGGACTCCCTCAGAATATAGAGTGGAAAGAGCTTTTGCTTTGGAGACAAAATATGAATTCATATTCTTCTTCCATTACTTACTACCTTTGTAACCTTAGATTCTCCCTGGGCCTCAATTTCTTCATTTATGAAATAAAAGGTTTAGGATGGGTAGCCTCTGAGTTTCTTTCCAACTCTAGGTCTATGATTTTATGAGCCTGTGAAGGTAGTGGTTTTCCCCTAGTTGGAGTTCTTCGGTCAAAAACTGAATGACTACGTGATTCCAGAATTGCTATGGCTAAATAATTCATCACCCTGTAGTCAGGTATTGAACCAGCCTACACTGGTCCTTAGATGTCTATACAGAGTCAATCATTGGGTTCCTGGACTTTTCTAGGGTTTAAAAAAAAATTTAGTTTTATTTCTTTTTAGAACTTTTCAAATCTTGGTTCTGTTGCAATGTTTTGAAAACCCAGGGTTACTATCATGTTATGATTCACTTGACTGAACTTCAGTTTTTTTTTTTCTGTACAACAGAAAATTAGGGTGAGTTATTCAAATATGATTCTGGTAATCTCAGAGCTGCTAATTAGGTTGAAAAAAAAACCACTGAATTTATTGGAATGCTCAGGAATTGAGGTGTTTTGAATTTTTAACTGAGTTTCTTTTTGTTTTAATTAAAAACAAATAAAATATATGTTAAAATGCTTTTTCATCTTGGTAAAATAAATGTTATGGATAGGACCTAGATTTGTGATTTTATTGTCCCTTAATTAAGGAAAATTATCTCAGTGTAGATCAGCACCTTTTCTGTAACGCACGCTTAAAGAGTTGTCCATAGCACTGATAGGTTTAGTAACTTGCCCAGAATTATAAAGCTAGTATGTGTTGGAGGTAAGATTTGAACCGTGGCTTCAGGGCCAGATCTCTTTCTACTAGATCACATTGCCTCTTACAAATTAATATTAAGCATAATTTAGTCTTTGGTTGATGCTCAGAATCTTTCGGTAGTTTAAGGTTATCATTGTAATGTTGTGAGAGATTGTATTGATCTGTACTGACACTAGAATTTATCCAGGAAATTTTTTTTAAAGAAAGAAACCCTCTGATTTGATCTGATTTTCTTACAGCTTATCTATTTTTCTTAAAAGTAAAGTTTACTAAAGAAAGTAACAGCAACAACAAAGCTACTAGGTAATTGAAGCTTATTTGTTCTAAGTTGGTCCGAATTGAAGTTTTATTGTATTATTTGCAAGGATCCTTTTAGACTGAGGGTTCTTAAACTTTTTTATTTCATCAGTCCCTATGACAGTCTGGTGAAGCCTGTCGAGCTACCCTCAAAATAATATTTTTAAATAACTGAAGAAAATGCTAAGTTTCAATTGAAGGGTTAGTGAAAAAAAAGATTTTTTTCTATCTAAGTTCATGGAACCTGTGAAACCTATATACAGGATCTTTGGACCTCAGCTTAAGACACTCCCTTATTTTAGACACATACAATATCTTTGGCTTTTTGGATATGTGAGAAAACATCTTATCTCTAAATTTCCTATAAACAAATTCACCAAGGAAATTTTGTTGCTTTTGTTAACCTTTAGCAGTCACTATTGGAAATTAGTGATGGTATACAATATTTAAGGCCATGGAAAACATTAATGACATAAAAATTCTATAAATTCTATGTTGATAACACTGCATAACTGGAATTATTTTTGAGGGAAAAAAATTATTTCATTGTTCCTGTGTACAGGTGCTTACTAATCCAGAGTATGAAAATGTTTTCCTCTGTATTAACAGTTTTGTTGTAATAAAAATCAAATAACTTAAACTTGGTGAGGATTCAAAACAATAAAAGAAAGGAGAAATTAGAACTTCAAATTTGCCCAAGGTAGATGCTTAGGTTTGTGCCTCAATGACTTCCTTTCTTTTTTCCCTAGTGTGTTTTTTACTTGAGCATGGTTGCTGTGTTAGCTAGCTGCATGTTGTTTGTGTTTGTGTTATAAATGGACATTTTATTTGTATCAGTACCTGACAATTTGCCTATAATAAAGTATATATTTTGTAGATTACTGGAGTCCATGTGAAAGTATTATACAGTATTGTTTACTGGATGAATGAACATTACACCTAACCACCGTAAATATAGGACATTAGTAACCTACATACAAGAATCAGTTTTCTTTTTTTTTGGCATCAGTTAATGATTTTGATGTATATAATGTACTTCCATATTGTCTGTGGACTCACTTCAGAATTTCTTAAATGATTTTGTTATAGAAAATTACTTAAATTAAAAATTACAGAATAGAATGATTCTGCATTATCTTACAGAAAGGACGTTAATGAATGATCTTCTTTTGCCCAAATTAATTTTTAAAAAGAAAATTATATTGCTGGTTCTGATTTAGAAGTAATCTTGTGAAAAAGGTTGTGATTTTTGAATCTAATTTACTTTGATTTCTAATATGTCACTTTTAATATTTCAAAAGAATTATGAAAGATTTATTTTAACAGTACAAAATTATTAGTTTTTCATATCATGATAGTCCCTTTTATTCTTCACCATGATTAATTAAGTTATAGGTCAAATTGTTTTGGATTTTCAACATTCATGAATGGACTGGATTTCTACTCATCTTTTTATTTCAACTTTGCCTCATTTTGCATTTGGATTTTGGAGAAATATAACTTACTGTCACTAAGAAATAACATTTTAAAATAAACACTCTTAAAGAACACATTTTGGTTAAGAATGGGATTCATGGATCTACTATATATACCATCCAAATTTTTTGTAAGATTTTATAATTTTATTGCTGAATTTGAAATTAAATGTTATGGTGTTGAATGTGAAAATATTTGGAATATGACTGATAATACCATCCTTTAGTAGACAAAATACATATCTGTACCAGAATTTTTTCCTAAACATTGCAAGGATGCAACTAATATAAAAATGACTGGGTTAAGGGGAGAAAGCTTTTTAGCATCTTAATAATTATGTTAATTATAATAATGCATATTCTTATCTTTAATCTTTTTTCTTTATGCTTCATAAAATTGTTAGGAGTTCCAAGCTAGAAACTTGATATCTGGGTCTCAGGAACTATTGAAGTCAACAGTTCTAGAGGGAGTATGGTACAGTTAAAAGAATACTGACTAGGAGTGAGGAAACCCAAATTCTGGTTTTACTCTTTCACTCTGTGCCCTTGGTGAAGTTTTAAAATTGTAAAAATCTCTTTGGCTCCTCATCTGTAAAAATGAGGGAGTTCAACCCTCCTCACTATTCCTTTTGACTCAATAATGTCATGCATTTTAGGCACAAATGAAACAAAACTGATTTTTCAGATATTTTAGAGTTGGATAAAATATTGGATATGTTTTTAAATTATTGCTTGAGGCTTTTTAATTCAAAGATTTGCCTTTTGATGAAAAAAAAATTACCCATAGGCACAAAATTGTCCAATATTTTTCAAGTTTTTGGCTAGTGATATTATGAATAGTCACAGATATACAAAATGCACTCAGACAAAACCTTAAGTACAAATGGATTTTAAATACATTGCAATTATTTGGAGTGATAGTTAAAAATGTCATGTAATTAGATGTTTTGATAGCTATGGCCTTAGCAAAATTATGCAAATTAACTATTTAGAAAATATCTACACTTTAAATGCAAATGTGTTCATAAAGATACTATCTACATTTTTCCTTATGCTTTTTAAAGAAATGTAATATGCACTAAAAACAAGTATTTTTACAAAGGTTATTCACTTGGAGGACTAAAAATTCTAATTATGGTAATATACCTTAGCAAGTATGGTCTTTGTAGTATAATTTAGAAAACATCTTTATATGTACAGTATATATATTTTAAAGCACCAAAGACAGGGCCTTTTTTTCAAAGGCTATATATGTATGTGTTTGTGTTTACTCAAAAATATACATAATATGTGCAATATGTTTTTACACATATGTGTATATGTACATATGTACACAGTCCACATGTACGCATATATTTTATCTGATTATTTAGAATTATGTTTTTAGTTAAATTAGTTATACACATATATATAACAAAATATATATGTGATAAGAATATAAAGCCAAAAACCGTTAGAGTTTTATATCTATTAAAAAATAATGTTATTATTCAATATAATTTACAGGAAGACCCTGCACTCAACTGCAGCTTCTGAACCCAGAACGATTTGCACGTCTTATTAAAGAAGTAATGAATACGTTTTGGCCTGGCAGAGAATTGGTAGTTCAGTGGTATCCATTTACTGAAGACAGTGATCATCCATCTGTTGCATGGCTTAAGATGGTTTGGAAGAATCTCTATATACATTTTTCAGAGGATTTGTCTCTGTTTGATGAAATGCCACTTATCCCTAAGACTACATTGGAGAAAAGTCAGGCATTTGTGGAACTCATTAGACTCAGGATCCCATCACCAGTTATTTTAGATGATGAATCTGAAGCACAGCTTCCAGAATTTTTAGCAGACATTGTACAAAAGCTTGGAGGCATTGTCCTTAAAAAACTAGATCCTTCTATACAGCATCCTCTTATTAAAAAATATGTACATCCCCCATTACCAAGTGCTGTTTTGCAGATAATGGAGAAGATGTCATTGCAGAAACTGTGTAATCAAGTAGCTTCATTGCTTCCAACACATAAAGATGCTCTGAGAAAATTCTTAGCTAGTTTAACTGATATAAACGAAAAGGAGAAAAGAATCATTCAAGAATTGACGATATTTAAAAGAATTAATCATTCATCTAGTCAAGGGATTTCCTCTTTTACGAAATTGAAAGGTTGTAAAGTATTGCATCATACTGCTAAACTTCCACCAGATCTGAGACTCTCCATTCCAGTAATTGACAACAGTGATGAAGCTACCATACGTTTGGCAAATATGTTGAAAGTAGAGCAGCTAAAAAGCACTGGCTGCTTAAAGTTTATATTAAAAGATATTGAAAATGGTTTTTATTCTCATGAAGAAACAAAACAGCTTATGCTGTGGATTCTTGAACATCTGTCCTCTCTGAAAAATGAGAATCCACGAGTAATAGATTGGGTAATGCCATTAAAATTTATTCAGATTTCACAGGGACACATTGTTTCAGCCTGTGAACTCTTTGATTCTGATGTTGGTATATTGCAGGATTTGTTTTATGCTGAAGAAGAAATCTCCTTTCCGCCTAGTATTTTTACTTCTTCAGACATTCTTCATTCTTTGAGACAGATAGGGTTAAAAAATGAAGCCAGTCTTAAAGAAAAAGATATCATACAAGTGGCAAAAAAAATTGAAGAATTACAAGTTAGTTCTAGCCCAAATTTGGATGCTCTTTTAAAGAAAGCTAAAACTCTCTTAATGGTTTTAAATAAAAATCATACACTATTACAGTCACCTGAAGCAAAAGCAACACTGAAGAAGATAAAGTGGGTTCCAACATGCAAGGAAAGACCTCCAAATTATCCAGGATCTTTAATCTGGAAAGGAGACCTTTGTAATCTTTGTTCACCACCAGAAATGTGTGACATATCTCATGCTACTTTAGTTGGTTCGTCAGTTCCTCTTGTTGAAAGTATCCATGCAAATTTAGAAAAAGCTCTTGGCATATTCACAAAACCTAGTATAAACGCAGTCTTAAAACACTTTAAGATTGTTGTTGATTGGCATAGTTCAAAAACCTTTAGTGATGAAGACTACTACCAATTCCAACATATTTTGCTTGAAATTTATGGATTTATGCATGATCATTTAGATGAAGGCAAAGAAGCTTTTAAAGCTTTGAAGTTTCCATGGGTCTGGACAGGCAAAAAATTTTGTCCCCTGGCTCAGGCAGTGATAAAACCAATACATGATCTTGAACTTCAGCCTTATTTGCACAGTGTGCCTAAAACTATGGCAAAATTCCATCAACTATTTAAGGCCTGTGGTTCAATAGAAGAGTTGACAGCAGACCATATTTCCATGGTTATTCAGAAGGTATATCTTAAAAGTGATCAAGAACTCAGTGAAGAAGAAAGTAAGCAAAACCTTCATCTTATGCTGAATATTATACGATGGCTGTATAGCAGTCAGATTCCAGCAAGCCTCAATACACCAGTACCAATTCACTACAGCAAGAATCCCTCAAAACTTATGATGAAACCAATTCACGAATGTTGTTATTGTGATATTAAAGTTGATGACCTTAATGACTTACTGGAAGATTCTGTGGAACCAATTATTTTGGTGCATGAGGACATACCCATGAAAACTGCAGAATGGTTAAAAGTTCCATGCCTTAGTACAAGACTAATCAATCCTGAAAATATGGGGTTTGAGCAGTCAGGACAGAGAGAACCACTTACTGTAAGAATTAAAAACATTTTGGAAGAGTATCCTTCAGTTTCAGATATTTTTAAAGAATTACTTCAAAATGCTGATGATGCAAATGCAACAGAATGCAATTTTATGATTGATATGAGAAGAAACATGGACATAAGAGAGAATCTTTTAGATCCAGGAATGGCAGCCTGCCATGGTCCTGCTTTGTGGTCATACAACAATTCTGAATTCTCAGATTCAGACTTTATAAATATAACTAGATTAGGAGAATCTTTAAAAAGAGGAGAGGTTGATAAAGTTGGAAAATTTGGTCTTGGATTTAATTCTGTGTACCATATCACTGACATTCCCATCATTATGAGTCGAGAGTTCATGATAATGTTTGATCCAAATATAAACCATCTCAGTAAACATATTAAAGATAAATCTAACCCTGGCATCAAAATTAATTGGAGTAAACAACAAAAAAGACTTAGAAAATTTCCTAATCAGTTTAAGCCATTTATAGATGTGTTTGACTGTCAGTTACCACTAACTGTAGAAGCACCTTACAGTTACAAAGGAACTCTTTTCCGACTTTCGTTTAGAACACAGCAAGAAGCTAAACTGAGTGAGATCAGTAGTGCTTGCTATAATACAGCAGACATTTACTCCCTTGTGGATGAATTTAGCCTCTGTGGACATAGACTTATCCTTTTCACTCAGAATGTCAATACCATGTTTTTGAAGTACTTGAAAATTGAAGAAACCAATCCTGGTTTAGCACAAGATATAATTGTCATTAAAAAAAGCATTTGTTCCTCCAAAGCATTAAATGTACCCATTGTAAGTGTTTTAAAAGAAGCTGCTAAGCTCATGAAGACTTGCAGTAGCAGTAATAAAAAACCTCCCATGGATATACCAAAGTCATCTTGCATATTACAGATCACAGTTGAAGAATTTCGTCACGTGTTCAGAAGAATTGCTGATTTGCAGTCACCACTATTTAGGGGTCCAGATGATGATCCAGCCACCTTATTTGAAATGGCAAAATCAGGACAGGCTAAAAGGCCATCTGAAGAGTTACCACAGAAAACAGTGGATTCTACTACGTGGCTAATATGTACTTGCATGGATACTGGGGAGGCTTTAAAATTTTCCCTGAATGAAAATGGAAGAAGGCTTGGGCTTGTTCCCTGTGGTGCAGTAGGAGTCTTATTTTCTGAAGCCCAAGACCAAAAATGGTCTGTGAAACAACACATTGGTGAAGTTTTCTGCTATTTACCTCTGAGAATAAAAACAGGGTTGCCAGTTCATATCAATGGCTGTTTTGCAGTTACTTCAAATAGGAAAGAAATATGGAAGACAGATACAAAAGGAAGATGGAACAATGTATTCATGAGACATGTTATTGTTAAAGCCTACCTAGAAGCACTCAGTATTTTACGAGAGTTAGCCATAAGTGGAGAACTAATTGATTATACTTACTATGCTGTGTGGCCAGATCCTGATTTAGTTCATGATGATTTTTCTGTGATATGCCAAGGTTTTTATGAAGATATAGCTCACGGGAAAGGTAAAGAAGTGTCTAGAGTCTTCTCTGATGGGTCCACATGGGTTTCTATGAAGAATGTGAGATTTTTAGATGATTGTATACTTAAAAGGTCAGACATTGGTCCTGCTGCTTTCAAGATCTTTTTAAAATACCTTAAGAAAACTGGATCAAAGAATCTCTGTGCTGTTGAACTTCCTTCTTCGGTAAAATTGGGATTTGAAGAAGCAGGCTGCAAACAGATACTTCTTGAGAACACATTTTCTGAGAGACAATTTTTTTCAGAAGTATTTTTCCCAAATATACAAGAAATTGAAGCAGAACTTCGAGATCCTTTAATGTATTTTGTTTTAAATGAAAAGGTTGAAGAATTCTCTGGAATTCTTCGTGTAACTCCATGTGTTCCTTGCTCTTTGGAAGGCCATCCTTTAGTCTTGCCTTCAAGGTTGATCCATCCTGAAGGACGAGTTGCAAAGTTATTTGAAACTAAAGATGGAAGATTTCCTTATGGGTCCACCCAGGATTATCTTAATCCTATTATCTTGATTAAACTTGTTCAGTTAGGAATGGCAAAGGATGATATATTATGGGATGACATGCTAGAACGTGCAGAGTCAGTAGCTGAAATTAATAAGAGGGACCATGCTGCTGCTTGCCTAAGAAGTAGCATCTTATTGAATCTTATTGATGAAAAACTAAAAATCAGGGATCCTAGAGCAAAAGAATTTTCTGCAAAATATCAAACAATCCCTTTCCTTCCTTTCCTATCAAAACCAGCAGGTTTCTCTCTGGAGTGGAAAGGTAGCAGTTTTAAACCTGAAACTATGTTTGCAGCAACTGATCTTTATACAGCTGAGTATCAAGATATAGTTTGTCTTTTACAACCAATTCTCAATGAAAATTCTCATTCTTTTAAAGGTTGTGGCTCAGTGTCGTTGGCTGTGAAAGAGTTTTTGGGGTTACTTAAGAAACCAACAGTTGATTTGGTTATAAACCAGTTAAAAGAGGTTGCAAAATCACTTGATGGAATTACATTATATCAGGAGAATATCACCAATGCTTGCTACAAATATCTTCATGAGGCAATGCAACAAAATGAAACCACCAAGACAGCAATTGTTGAACAGCTTAAAACTTATAATTTCATTTTAGTTGAGAATGCTTATGTTGAACCAGAAAAAGTATCATTTCATTTGAACTTTGATGCAGCACCGTATCTTTATCAATTGCCAAATAAATACAAAAATAATTTCCGTGAACTCTTTGAAAACATAGGTGTGAGGTCTTCTTTTTCTGTTGAAGATTTTGCCTTTGTTTTGGAATCAGTAAATCAAGAGAGAGGGACAAAACAAATATCTGAAGCAAACTTTCAGCTTTGCAGGCGAATTATTAGCGAAGGAATATGGAGTCTTATTAGAGAAAAGAATCAAGAATTTTGTGAGAAAAACTATGGCAAAATATTGTTACCAGACACTAATCTTGCTCTTTTGCCTGCCAATTCATTATGTTACAATGATTGTCCCTGGATAAAAGTCAAGGATACCACTGTAAAATACTGTCATGCTGATATTCCTAGGGAAGTAGCTGTAAAACTTGGAGCAGTACCAAAGCGACATAAGGCCTTAGAAAGATATGCATCTAATATCTGTTTTACAACACTTGGAACTGAATTTGGACAGAAAGAAAAACTGACCAGTAGGATTAAAAGTATCCTTAATGCTTATCCTTCAGAAAAAGAAATGTTGAAAGAGCTCCTTCAAAATGCTGATGATGCGAAAGCCACAGAAATTTGTTTTGTTTTTGATCCAAGACAACATCCAGTTGATAGAATATTTGATGATAAGTGGGCACCACTGCAAGGGCCAGCACTTTGTGTGTATAACAATCAGCCATTTACCGAAGATGATGTCAGAGGAATTCAGAACCTTGGAAAAGGTACAAAAGAAGGAAATCCTTGTAAAACTGGGCAATATGGCATAGGATTCAATTCTGTATATCACATTACTGACTGTCCTTCATTTATTTCTGGTAATGACATACTCTGTATCTTTGATCCACATGCAAGATATGCGCCAGGAGCTACATCAGTTAGCCCTGGACGCATGTTTAGGGATTTAGATTCAGATTTCAGAACACAGTTCTCAGATGTTCTGGATCTCTATTTAGGTGATCATTTTAAACTGGACAATTGCACAATGTTCAGATTTCCACTTCGTAATGGAGAAATGGCCAAAGTTTCAGAAATTTCCTCTGTGCCATCATCAGATAGAATGGTTCAGAACCTTTTGGATAAATTGCGTTCAGATGGGGCAGAACTTCTTATGTTTCTTAATCATATGGAAAAGATTTCTATTTGTGAAATAGAGAAGGCAACAGGTGCACTAAATGTACTGTATTCAGTAAAAGGCAAAATAACTGATGGAGACAGATTAAAGCGGAAACAATTTCATGCAGCTGTAATTGACAGTGTTACCAAAAAAAAGCAGTTGAAAGACATACCAGTACAACAAATTACATATACTATGGATACTGAAGATTCTGAAGGTAACCTTACTACATGGCTAATTTGTAACAGATCAGGATTTTCAAGCATGGACAAAGTTTCTAAGAGTGTCATTTCAGCTCATAAGAATCAGGACATTACTCTTTTTCCACGTGGTGGAGTAGCAGCGTGCATTACTCATAATTACAAGAAACCCCATAGAGCCTTCTGCTTTTTGCCACTTTCTTTAGAAACAGGGCTACCTTTTCATGTAAATGGACACTTTGCTTTAGACTCAGCAAGAAGAAATTTGTGGCGGGATGATAATGGAGTTGGTGTTCGTAGTGACTGGAATAATAGTTTGATGACTGCCTTAATAGCACCAGCATATGTTGAACTACTGATTCAGTTAAAAAAGCGTTACTTCCCAGGTACTGACCCCACAATGTCAATTTTACAAAATACAGCTATTCATGTTGTAAAAGACACTTTAAAAAAGTTTTTGTCATTTTTCCCAGTCAACAGACTCGACCTGCAACCAGACTTATATTGTCTGGTGAAAGCACTTTACAGTTGTATTCATGAAGATCAGAAACGGTTATTACCTGTGGTAAGGGCTCCAAATATTGATGGCTCAGATTTACATTCTGCAGTTATTATCACTTGGGTTAATATGTCTACTTCAAACAAAACCAAACCATTTTTTGACAACTTGCTTCAGGATGAATTACAGCACCTTAAAAATGTAGAGTACAATATCACAACACGTAAAACTATAGCAGAAAATGTTTACAGACTGAAGCATTTACTTTTAGAAATTGGATTCAACTTGATATATAATTGTGATGAAACTGCCAATCTTTACCACTGTCTCTTAGATGCAGAAATTCCTGCTAGCTATGTAACTCCTGCTGATGTCCGGTCATTTTTGATGACATTTTCCTCTCCTGACACTAATTGCCACATTGGGAAATTGCCTTGCCGCCTTCAGCAGACTAATTTGAAGCTGTTTCACAGTTTAAAGCTTTTGGTAGATTATTGCTTCAAGGATGCAGAAGAAAATGAGATGGTAGTTGAGGGACTGCCACTTCTTATTACAGTTGATAGTGTTTTACAAATTTTTGATGCAAAACGTCCCAAGTTTCTTACAACATATCATGAATTGATACCTTCCCGCAAGGATTTGTTTATGAATACATTGTATTTGAGATACAGCAACATTTTATTGACTAGTAAAGTTGCAAAAGTTTTTGACATTACCAGTTTTGCTGATTTATTATCATCTGTGTTACCACGTGAATATAAAACTAAAAGTTGTACAAAGTGGAAAGAAAATTTTGCAAGTGAATCTTGGCTTAAAAATATGTGGAATTTTATCAGTGAATCTGTAAATGTGAAAGAAGATCAAGAAGAAATAAAACCAACTTTTGACATTGTTGTTGATACTCTAAAGGATTGGGCTCTGCTTCCAGGAACTAAATTTACTGTTTCAGCCAGTCAGCTTGTTGTTCCAGAAGGGGATGTCCTACTTCCTCTAAGCCTTATGCATATAGCTGTTTTTCCAAATGCCCAGAGTGATAAAGTTTTCCATGCTTTAATGAAAGCTGGTTGTATTCAGCTTGCTTTAAATAAAATTTGTTCCAAAGACAATGTGATTGTTCCTCTACTGTCAGCTCACACAGCAAATATAGATAATCCTACAAGCATTTTGAAGGCCATACATTATATGGTCCAGACTTCAACATTTAGAACTGAAAAATTAGCAGAACATGATTTTGAGGCTCTGTTAATGTATTTCAATTGCAATTTAAGTCACTTGATGTCTCAGGATGACATTAAAATTTTAAAATCACTTCCATGCTATAAATCTATTAGTGGTCGATACATGAGCATTGCAAAATTTGGAGCATGTTATGTACTTACAAAAACCATCCCTTCAACTGAAGTGGAAAAATGGACACTATCCTCATCATCTGCCTTTCTTGAAGAAAAAATACACTTGAAGGAATTATATGAAGTTCTTGGCTGTGTCCCTGTAGATGATCTTGAAGTATATTTGAAACACCTTTTACCAAAGATCGAAAATCTCTCTTATGATGCCAAATTAGAACATCTCATTTACCTGAAGAACAGATTATCCAACATTGAAGAATCATCAGAGATAAAGGAACAGCTTTTTGAAAAGTTGGAAAGTCTGTTGATAATTCATGATGCAAGTAATCGTTTAAAATCTGCAAAACATTTTTATGACAGAACTGTGAGAGTTTTTGAAGTTATGCTTCCAGAAAAATTATTTATACCTAAGGATTTCTTTAAAAAATTGGAGCACCTCACTAAACCCAAGAACCAAGCTTCCTTCTTAACATCATGGGTAATGTTCTTAAGAAACATTGGACTCAAATATATTCTTTCTCAACAACAATTACTGCAATTTGCTAAGGAAGTAAGTATGAGAGCTAATACAGAAAACTGGTCTAAAGAAACACTGCAAAACACAGTTGATGTCCTTCTTTATCATATATTTCAAGAACGAATGGATTTATTAACTGGAAATTTTTTGAAAGAATTATCTCTAGTACCTTTCTTATGTCCTGAACGTGCTCCTGCTGAATTTATTAGATTTCACCCCCAATATCAAGAGGTAAATGGAACACTTCCTCTTATACGGTTCAATGGAGCACAGGTAAATCCTAAATTCAAACAGTCAGATGTCTTGCAGCTGTTGTGGACCTCCTGTCCTATTCTTCCTGAGAAAGCAACACCTCTGAGTATCAAAGAACAAGAAGGCAGTACTCTAGGTCCACAGGAACAACTTGAACAAGTTTTGACTATGCTCAATGTCAATTTAGATCCTCCTCTTGACAAAGTCATTCATAATTGCAGAAATATATGCAACATAACAACTTTGGATGAAGAGATGGTCAAAACTAGAGCCAAGGTCTTACGGAGTATTTATGAATTTCTCAGTGCAGAAAAAAAAGAGTTCCGCTTTCAGCTTCGAGGAGTTGCTTTTGTTATGGTAGAAGATGGTTGGAAGCTTCTAAAACCTGAGGAAGTAGTGATAAATCTAGAATATGAATCTGATTTTAAACCGTACTTATATAAACTGCCTTTAGAACTTGGCACCTTTCATCAGTTATTCAAGCATTTAGGTACTGAAGATGTTATTTCAACTAAACAATATGTTGAGGTGCTGAGCCGTATATTCAAGAATTCTGAAGGAAAACAGTTAGATCCTAATGAAATGCGCACAGTTAAGAGAGTTGTTTCTGGACTCTTCAAGAGTCTTCAAAATGATTCAGTCAAGGTTAGAAATGATCTTGAGAATGTAAGAGATCTTGCACTTTATCTTCCAAGTCAAGATGGTAGATTGGTAAAGTCAAGCATCTTAGTTTTTGATGATGCACCACATTATAAAAGCAGAATACAGGGGCATATTGGGGTTCAGATGCTTGTTGATCTGAGCCAATGTTATTTGGGAAAAGATCATGGTTTTCATACCAAGTTGATAATGCTCTTTCCTCAGAAACTCAGGCCTCGTCTACTGAGTAGCATTCTTGAAGAACAGTTAGATGAAGAAACACCAAAAATTTGTCAGTTTGGAGCATTATGTTCTCTTCAAGGAAGATTGCAATTACTCTTGTCTTCAGAGCAGTTCATTACTGGACTCATTAGAATTATGAAGCATGAAAATGACAATGCTTTCCTGGCCAATGAAGAGAAGGCCATTAGACTTTGCAAAGCCCTTCGAGAAGGACTAAAAGTGTCATGCTTTGAGAAGCTGCAAACAACATTAAGAGTTAAAGGATTTAATCCTATTCCCCACAGCAAAAGTGAAACATTTGCTTTTTTAAAACGGTATGGCAATGCAGTAATTTTACTCTACATACAACATTCAGACAGTAAAGACATAAATTTCCTTTTAGCATTAGCAATGACACTTAAATCAGCAACTGACAATTTGATTTCAGACACATCCTATTTAATTGCCATGTTAGGCTGCAATGACATTTATAGGATCAGTGAGAAACTTGACAGTTTAGGAGTGAAATATGACTCATCAGAACCATCAAAACTTGAACTTCCTATGCCTGGAACTCCAATACCTGCTGAAATCCACTATACTCTACTTATGGATCCAATGAATGTTTTTTATCCAGGAGAATATGTTGGATATCTTGTTGATGCAGAAGGTGGAGATATCTATGGATCTTATCAACCAACATATACATATGCAATTATTGTACAAGAAGTTGAAAGGGAAGATGCTGACAACTCTAGCTTTCTAGGAAAGATTTATCAGATTGACATTGGATACAGTGAATATAAAATAGTTAGCTCTCTTGACTTGTATAAATTTTCAAGACCTGATGAAAGTTCTCATGGTAGAGACAGTGCACCTTCTACCCCAACCAGCCCTACTGAATTTCCAGTTCCTGGACTTCGAAGCATGCCTCCCATTTTCTCTGGAAAAGAGAGCCATAAGCCATCTTCAAAACACCATTCACCCAAAAAGATTAAGGTAAATTCTTTGCCAGAAATATTGAGGGAAGTGACATCAGTAGTAGAGCAAGCATGGAAACTTCCAGAATCTGAAAGGAAAAAGATCATTAGACGATTATATTTGAAATGGCATCCAGACAAAAATCCAGAGAATCATGATATGGCTAATGAAGTTTTTAAGCATTTACAGAATGAAATTAGTAGATTAGAAAAACAGGCTTTTATAGATCAAAACACAGATAGAACATCAAGGAGAACATTTTCAACAGCTTCTCGATTTCAGTCAGACAAATATTCATTTCAGCGATTTTATACTTCATGGAATCAAGAAGCAACAAGTCATAAATCAGAAAGGCAGCAACAAAACAAAGAAAAGGGTCCTTCTTCTGCAGGGCAGTCATATTCTCAACGGTTTTTTGTCCCACCCACTTTTAAGACTGTAGGTAATCCAGTTGAAGCACGGAGGTGGTTAAGGCAAGCTCGAGCAAATTTTTCTGCTGCCAGAAATGATCTTCATAAAAATGCTAATGAATGGGTATGCTTTAAATGCTACTTATCAACTAAATTAGCTTTGATTGCTGCTGACTATGCAGTACGGGGAAAGTCAGATAAAGATGTGAAGCCAACTGCACTTGCACAAAAAATAGAGGAATATAGTCAACAACTTGAAGGACTTACAAATGATGTTCATACATTGGAAGCTTATGGTGTGGATAGTTTAAAGACCAGGTACCCTGATTTACTTCCTTTCCCTCAGATCCCAAATGATAGGTTCACTTCTGAAGTTGCTATGAGGGTGATGGAATGTACTGCTTGTATCATAATAAAACTTGAAAACTTTATACAACAGAAGGTATGAAATGAATAAAGGGAACAATTTTTAGGTAGAGCTAAATATTGAACATGATAAATGCAAACAAATATTCATTTGGCCATCATACTTCCATGGGCTGAATTATCTTTTATCTAGGAGTTTTTGAAATATAGTGCACAAAATTGATACTAACTTTGGATGACCATTAACATGAATTCTAACAAAAACTCTGAGCCTAAAAAAATATTTTTACAAGATTATAGGAAAATGAGTTACATAATTATTAAATGTATGTATGAGTGGTTAAAACAACATGTTATCGAACTGCACTTTATGTAACCAAAGCTTAGCAGTGTGTTAGTTAAGGTCTTTATATGTTTCATGTTAGGATGAATTTTGTTTATGTTTTCAACAGGGTATAATTGTTTAAGGAATTATTGTAACACTGGACATATCACCGAGATAAACAAGGGGAAGTTGTCTCTGGAGTGATGATTTCTTTCCCACATTTCTATTTGAGTGGACTTTTTTTTTGAACCCATTGTTCTCTCATCAGCTGGCTCTGATTATGAATTTGTCCTAATTTTATATCCTAATAATATTCAGTACATTTGAATTGGTACAGTATTTTAATTATGAATCTTACTTGATTATGCATTCATAGTAGTTATAAAAGTGCACCAAGTGTACTTTATGCTTTAAGTTTGAGAGGTTTTTTAAAAAAAAATTTGTTTACAGGCTTCCTATTTAAAGATTTCATGTGGATAGCATGAAATGGGTGGTGGCAGTTTATTACCAGATGTTGATGATATTCTTGAAAACTGCTTACCAAAATAGCATTTTGAAGACTTATTATGTTTGTGTACATATTCTTTTCATAAACATAATTTGTATAGTGTGGGTGTACAGGTTGCAATTTTTTTTGTTTCATATGTCTAATGGTGCTGCAATATAATGTTCTATTTTTTTGTCTTTCACTATGACACTTCGTGATCTTTGGGACTTAGTTAACATTTCAGATATTGCAAATTGTAATATCCTTGATAATGCCATATAATTAATTTAGTACTTTTTTAAAAATAGGAATTATTATTTGGAAGTTTCCTCTCCCCCAAGATTTGTCCACATCTGATGTTTAATATTTATCATGTCCAAATGTAACATATTTATTTACTTGTTAGCATGATGAAAGTGTAATTTTTTTCAGAATGTAAAAAAGTTCAGTGACAATGAGTTTACACAAGTGCAGTAACTAAAACTAATTGTTGCAATCCAAAAGAAAAATATGCTGATATAGACTTTTATGCAATTAAGGGCTTAAGGAATGTGTTGAAACATTTTCACTATTATCGGTAACAAAAAGAATGTTTGCTTCTTGAAAAATGTATTGCTTCTGAATGTGAAGCCATGTAATTATTTCTGCTGTTATATTAAGTGCCATAATTTTAATAAAGCAAACATATATATACAAATAAAAATTAATTGTAACTTTGGTTTTTGAGAGACCTTTTATAACTTTGAAATCAAGCTTCACTTTTGTACTTTTCCAGTTTATAATGGATAAACTACAAGTGGAGATTTTCCTAAAATTTGAAAGTGGGGATTTTGTTTGGGTCTAGAATTTTTAAAAATGGGTTTAGGGGATATGTCTAGCATAGACTTAAACACATAGTAAGTATATTACTAATATTTACTGACACATTTTGCTACTTATTTTGAGACTACTTTTATGTTGGCCAGATTTCTGGAGATAAGCCTCTTCATATTTGATTAGCTCTTCCTTTGATAGTAAAGAACTAGTACCATATTTAGAGCCAAAGTGGAATAGATAGAGAAAGAGTGCTGGACTTCTGATTCTAATAGTGATATAGGAAGCAAGAGGCTTAACCTATCTGAAACTTGTATCTTGATTAAAATCAAGATAATTCTTATACAATTTTCCTTAATGTGTTGTGAATCAGATGTCTTGTAAACCTTAAAATGCCATATGTTTCTATTACTCTTACTAGTATTAGTATAGAGAAAGGTAGTATGGTTCATTGTCTAAAGGGCCAGCCTTAAAGCCAGAATGACCTGGATTCAAGTCCTGCCTTTGACACATGCTGGCTATGTGATCCTGGGCAAGTTATTTTGCCTTTCAGTACTTTAAGCAATTCTCCAAGTTGCAGAGAAAGTGCCAAGTTTCATTGACAGAGTGAGTTTCCTCCACTCAGAGCTCCCTATAGTAAGATACAGGTTTTTAGACTTTGACCCTATTATTGGTAGGGTCTGCCAAAATTTGTGCTCTGAGAACTCAGCTTCTTGCAACTGGAGTTTTGGAGTTGAGGGAATTAAATTTCTTTACCTTTCCAGTTAGTGAGCTGAGATTCTTCATTGATTAATAAATTTTGTAAATATATTCACTAGGGCCTTTTAAGTTTTTTTTTTTGTTTTGTTTTAGACAATTTTAATGACAAATGAAAAAGACCAGTTGGTTAAGAGAAATGTTTGAGAAAAGTAAGAGGAATCCTTTAGCTGAATGGTTTTTAAGCAATAGAAAGTCATCAGTACCACCCTTACCAGGATTCTTTTTCTTTATCATATATATTTTAGCAAAATGTGAGAGAAAAAGAAATCTTCAGAGCAAATATTTAGTAGAAGTCACAAAGGTTGGCAATAAGCCATGCTTGGTGTAGTAGAAAGAGTCTGTTCTAGAAGTTAGGAAACCTGTGTTCTAGTCTTATACCTAACAATTTTGTTATCTTGGGTTGAGACAACTTTTCTTCACCTCTGTTTATGTATCTGTAAGTGGATATATTGCAACTGTTAAAATGCTTTTAAAAGAGTTCTGCATACATTATCTCATTTGATTCTCCTAAGAGGATCTGTAGCAATTATTTCCTTTTTACAGACAAGATAGTGAAGACTCAGGGAGGCAAGTGACTTGCCCGTGGTCAGACAGCTACTAAGTTTCAGAAATGACATTTCAATTCTAGTCTTCCCGAATCCAAGTCCAGCATTCTATCCACCTTAATTCTAATTAATTCTTAATTCCAGTCTACTTTAAGATTTACCAAGTACCCTCACTTGATCTTTCCAGCAAGTTGTGAGTTAGAGACCATTATAACCACTTTACAAATGAGGAGATAAGCTCATTCAATGATACTTATAATCATATAGCTAGCATTAGAGGTAGGACTTCAGTGCCAATCTCCATGTACTTGAAGTCAAGTAAGCATTTATTAAGCATCTTCTTTGTGACAAGCACTGTTAGACTCTAGAGACACAAAAACAAAAATGAAAATCTGCCCTCAAGTACCTTACATCCCATGATGAGGAAGATTGGAGAGGGTGGAGGGACATGTACATATAGTGGATACAAATCATACAAAGGTAATTCTTTTGGGGTGGTGGTGGAGGAAGGCACTAGCATCTGGGTTTGATCAGTAAGGTTTTCATGTAGGAAGTGGCATTTGAGAGAAGTAATTATTCTAAGAAGTGGACGTGAATAGAGAATACATTCCAGTTATAGAGATAACTTTCAAAAGCATAGATACTAAATGGAATGTTATGTATGAAGGTTAGTTTGGACAGTAGAGTGTGTGAAGAAGACTAATGGAGAATGGTAGGTTGGAACTAGATTGTGAAAGACTTTAAATGGCAAACAGAAGAATGCACTTTATTCTAGAGATAATGGGAAATCACGAACCTCTAGAACAGGGAAGTAATGTTAGAATGGTTTTAGGAATGTCTCTTTGATATCTGTATGGAAGATGGATTTGAAAGGGAAGAGGCTTGAGGCAAGGGTGTCATTTGGAAAGTTATTTTAATAATCCAGGTGATCAAGTGAAGAGGGTTTGAACTATGCTGGTAGCTGTATGAGGAAACAGAAGTGGATGGATATGAGAGAAGTCGAATCAATGAGACTTGCCCACTGTCTTGTTGCTGAAGATATGGGGATGAATGAAAGAGAAGAGGTAAGGATGGATCTCAGGTTATGACCATGGGTGATAAGGGTCAATGGTACTCTTCAGTAGGGCAATAGGGAAGAGTTATGCATTTTTGGAGGGAAATAATAAATTATACTTTGGATAGGCTGTGTTTGAGATGCCTGCAAGATATCCATGGGAAAGAGTCAATATGAAGTTGGTGATATGGACTGAAACTCAAGAGAGGGAAGGTCTAGATATATAGGTCTGGGAGGATTTGTAACATGATAACTGAAGTCATAGGAAGTAGTGAGATCGTCAAAACAAAGAGCATGGAGAGAGGAAGAAGGAACAAGCCTTGGGGATGAGCAATGATTAATGAACGATTAAAGGAGACTGAAGAAAGTTCAGATAGGTAGGAGAAGAATTTCTGCAAGTGTCCAGTTTCAAGAAAACCTAGAGAAAATCGAATATCTATGAGATGTGGTTAACAGTGTTAAAATGCTACAGAGAGGTCAAGGATGAGATGAGAAAAGGCCTTCAGGTTGTCTGCCCACTATGTGTTTTTGTAGTGTTTGAGAGCTAAGAATGTTTTTTTACATCTTTAAATAAAGTTTTTTGAGGGCTTAAAAATGTATAAGTCATTCTTAGCTCATGTTCTGTATAAAATCAAACTGTGTGGGCTGGATTTGACTCTCAAGCTGTAGTTTGCCATTCCCATCTATGCTGACTCTGCAAAGTGAGGGGAGTGGTTAATACTTTGCATGATATAGAAGGAAGTATAAAAAGTCTTTGATAGACTACAATGATGAGCCATGTCTAAGTAAATGAAATTTAGTAGAGTTAAATATAAACTTTTCACTTAGGTTTTTAAAAAAATCAACTTTGTACAAGTACAAATTGGGGAAGATAATTAAATTTTGTATAAAAATAACTTCAGGGACTTAGTGGTTTGTGAGTTTAGTAAGAATCAACAGTGTGATGTAACAGCCAAGAAAGCAAATTAATAAAGACTTAATTGTCTATGAAGGGAATTCTGCTACGTTCCACTGTGGTCAGACTGCATCTAGAATATGTTTGGTTCTAGACATCACATTGTTAGAAGGGCATTAACATGCTTAGCAATGTTCAGAGGAGGACTAGTGTCAAGGGTCTTGAATCCTTGCCATACAATAAGGATTTATAGAAAGAACTAAGATTATTATGTTTGGAGAAGTGAAGATTTAGAGAGGATAAGAATGTCTTCAGGTGATTTAAGATTTAAAGTGTTATGTGGAAGAGGAATTATTTTTATTCTGTTTGACTCCAGAGGATTGGATTAAGATCAGTGGGTTCTAGATTAAATTTCAACATGATAGGCAGATAGGCTTTTGAACAAGGAGACCTACTGAAAAATGAAATGAGCTCCCTCAGGAAGTAATAGTTTTTAATTACTGGAGGTCTTTAAAAAAAAGCCAAGTGATCACTTGTATTGTAGACTGTTTCAGGAATGGGTTTGACCAAGTGACCAGTTAAATAAATTCTTTCCAAATTGAAAATGACAAACAGGATCTTGAAAATGTCATTTGGGAGTGTAGAGTTTGAGAGACACAAATACAATTTGAATTCTACTATAAAGGACTGACTCTCTGATACTGAATTCTATTCTATGTTATCATATTCTCTCTACTTATTCCCATTTCTTTCCCCACCCACTAATTTTTGGATATGGACTACTAGAACACAAGTTGATAAAAGTGTGGGCAATCTATATATGTCAACTAGGAATCTGCAGGTATTTTAACAGTGTTTCAGCATCAAGGGCTATTAAGATTAATGTATTTCAATTTACAATCTGATTTGACAAATGATCCATAAATCTTTAGATCTTTATATGTTGGTTTCCTGATCTACAGTTCTGCATCATCAATTACCTTTTGGACATCTTAAACTTTATGTCCTGTAGACATTACCCATAAACCTACCCCCTTTTCCCGTCTCCCTTACTATGATCAAGGGTAGCAGCATTCTTCTAGTAACCTAGGCTACTAAATTCAGTGTCATCCTCTCCTCATAATTCTTACCCCATTTATCCAATATGTTGCAAAATCTTGTCATTTCTATTTTCAAAGCACCTCTGGTATATTCCCCTTTCTGTCCACTCACACAGCTACCAACCTTTTTGAGGTTCTTATCTTTTCCTGCCTTGTCTATGACAACTTTCTAATTGGTTTTCCTGCCTGAAGTCTCCTTTCCTTTCCAGTCAAGTACACTCTACTCCCCTCCATTTATTCCACAGTCCAGTTATGTTGGCCTCATAAAAACACTCCATCTTTAGGCCTTTTTAGCCTTTCAGGCTGTCCCCCATGCCTGAAATATTTTTCCTCTTTATGTTGTTTTCCTGACTTCTTTCAAGACTCAGTTCAAATCCAATTTTCTCTAGAAGTCTTTTCCCAACACTATACCCAGTGCCTTCTCCTCTGAGATCATTTTCATCTATTCTGTATATACCTTATCATCCTTTTTTCCCCTCCAGGTGCTTAACAGTGTTTATCATGGAGTAGGTGCTAAATAAATGTTTGTTGATTGTTATCATTCCACCCCCCCCCCGAAAAAAACCCCCAACAACTTCACAACCCATCAAATTTTGTTAACTCAACAAACCAGGCTGCTCAATTTCTCAGGACCAGTATTAATTTATGGATTCAGGGATCTTTAGAATCTTAAGGGGTCAGGCAGGAAATCAAACATTCCATACTAAAGCATTGTCACTTTAAAGAGCCTTCTTAGTTTTGCCTTGCTTTGGGGGCACTGAATACTTTCCATATTTCAAAATATTAATGTTTCTATTATAGTTAAGCTTTTCAATAAATTCATTATTTCTTTTTGTGTGTTGTCCCTCTATCAAGGTGGATCACAGACTCTTCTATTCCATTCATAATGGACTGCATTCATGAACTGGTATTCAAACGAATCCACTTGTTAGACAGCCTTTTTGTGGTGAGTCTTTCAGTTTAGGTTGGTTTTTGAAAAGCTGATGCATAATTTATTTCTATAAAGAAAAGAACACTGAATTTGGTATTAAACACTGGTTTAAAATTCTAAATCTGCTGCTTTTATCTGACCTGTGTGACCATGGCTTCATTGCTTAACCTCTCTGAACTTCCAGTTCCCTGTCTAAAACACAGTCAGGACTAGATGACCTCTATGGTTCATTCTAGCTCTAAATGTTATTATGTAATGAATGATGGTGGAACATTTCCACAGGCCCTGTGGAGCATATAGAACCTCGTCAGACATCAAAGATATCAAAGTCACCCACTGCATCTCCTGCCCTGCCCAGTAGTCTTGACTTTTGTTCTGCCACTGGACTCCAATGACTCGAAAAGAAAGTGAGGCTGCTGACTGTGCAATTTTGCCTCCCTTAAATACAATTTATGAGCAAATCAAGACATCACCCTGTGACGTCACTGGTCCTCTTTGAAAATGAAGTATGAACAATAACAACAGGTTTTAATGACCTAGAAGCACCAGAATACTATTTCTATAAACTAGAGTCAGTGTAGTGGTTCAAGTGTGCTAGATTATCAAATGAACTCCCAATTTCAAAATGCAACAAAAAAGCACAGAACTCTCATAATACTCTTCTACTTACTCTCATTGATGCTTTTTTGTTAAATGACGAACCTTATACATGTTGTTTGATTGAATATATTGAGAGATAGAAATTTTTTGAAGATATTAGTGACACCAGCCCAGCTACAGGGAATTGTACGATCTTGATTTTTGGGGTGTTGTGAATGATAAGCTTTTTTTTTTTGCTTTTTGCAGGGCAATTGGGGTTAAGTGACTTGTCCAAGCCCCCATGGCTAGTTTTTGTGTTAAGTGCCTGAGGTCAGATTTGAAATCAGGTCCTCCTGACTCCAGGGCCGGTGCTCTATTCACTGTGCCACCTAGCCACCCCTAAGCTTATTTTATTTTTAAAGCTTGAGGGAAGAAAATGTTTCTTTGAAGGGTATATACAACAGTCTTTTTGGAGGCCTATTTTAAAACATTTAAATTGATTTCTAACCAACATGAATCAGTTTTCATAGTCTCATTGTGTAATGTGGAAAGCACAGTATAGCATAGCAACTCTGCTGGGGTTGTGCCTAAAAACGTCTCATGTTTGCTTTCCTATCACTGTGCTCTGAGGGGCCTGAGAAATATGACTCTAAAGTCAGAAAGCCTTCCTGATATAATTAAATATGTCTACCATATGCACAGAAGACAGAATATTTAATACTTAGAGATTTTGTGTAAATAATCGACTTTGCTCATGTATGTCAAATAAACTTAATCTAAATATGTTAAAAAATCTGCAGAAAATAGAATTGCTAATGAAGTCTGATCCACTTTTTTAGATAGGATTCAGAGATAGAACACTTAGAGACTTAATTGACTTTAAAAAAGAGGTGCATAGGACATCTTCTAATCCAATTTGTAGTTGCCCCAAACATTTTCTCTTTTGGTAGTTAAATCCAAATTCCTCATAACACTATAGTTTCTTAGATTATAATGATAGAATCTAAAATGCTGGTCTAGTGAGGGAAGGTATATCATGAGGAGATTAAGAGACTGGGAAAGTTTGGAGCAAAATAAAGGACACCTCAATGTGAAGAAAAGAGAAAGAGAAAGAGAAAGGTTGTGAAGGTTGTGACTGTGTCAGATGTCTGTGGGAGAGACACTGTGTGTGACAGGGTGTAGACTAGAGTATATGTATATGTATGTGTGTGTATATATATATATATATATATATATATATATATATGTATGTATATACATGTACGTGTGTATATATCCTAAGGGTGAGAATGGAGAGAATGGAGATTTTATGTATGTCAGAATCTGTGCATGTGTGTGCATGTGCATATACGTGTGTGTGTGTGTGTGTGTGTGTGTGTGTGTGTGTGTGTGTAAGAGACAGAGACAGAGAGATAGGAGATTAGGACTAAAAGGGAGAGAAGAGGGAGGAGAGACACAAATTTCCTATCAGGATGATGAAATTTGAGTGTTTTTCTTGAGCAGTGTTAGTCCCCTATTAGCTTTGGTTTGGAGCTCCAGTGACTTCTCCCTTTCTCTTCTTGCTCCCTGCCTCAATCTATCCCCTTACCTCCTACACTCTCACCCTCAGTAGCTTTCTTCCATCTTCTACCCTGACCATAGATGTTTTCTCATGAAAATCCTGTTTCTATCTGGTGGAACACTAGATTCAGCACAATGCAGAATGGGAAATGCTGTATTAGAAATATGTATAGTATAGATCGTTAGAAATGAATTCCACACAGTGATATAACATTTCATTGTATATTTACATGTATGGGGGGGCAAGGAAATAGTTACAATTCACTCTTCATTCTGATAGAAATTAAACAACTCATTGTTGCAAACAAATTATGTTCATTTTCCTTAAATGTATCCCATGGCTCAAGTGTTGATGCCACCTCCAGAACACAGAGTTTCATCTAAACATTTTCACTGGCAGTTTTTCTGAGTTCAGTTAAAAAAGTGTGTGTGTGTGTGTGTGTGTGTGTGTGTGTGTGTTTCCTTCATCCAGTCCCAGGGGCAGAATACATATTCCAGCTCTGAAGCCTCATAATCCAGAGTAATTGTTTACTGAGAATTGTCAAGCTCACTGAGATGTGTCTTGACAATTTGATGGCATGTTCAGGTGCTTTTTTGACAGACGCTACTGTTTTCTTGGCAAGTGGAGCCCACTCCAGCCACTGATAGGTAAAGCTTTCCATCTGGGCACACACAGATTTCATAGAGTCTCTGAGGGCTGCCAGGGTGGCCCCGAGTCCCCTGAACCAATTTAGGCAGACACACGGTGGCAGCGTCCAACACAAGCTGTATGGGAGAAAACAATAGATGTGAAAGTTAGTGTAATAATGAAATGTAATAATGAAACATAGTCATAGTAAAATGAATGAATGTGTAAAGGAAGGAGACTGCAATTGCTGATGAATTTTTAAACATCTTTTAAGGTCCTACTATGTGCCAGATACTGTACTAAGCTCTGGGAATAAAATACAAGGAAGACCTTAATTGACAGCACCTCCCCTCAAGAACTAGTAGTAGTATTTGGCTTGAATCTAGTTAAATAATCCTCTGTTAAACTGATTTCTACTCAGCTCTATCTTCTGTCCCTTTTATATCCAGGAGAGAATTAAAGCTCTCCCACCTCTCCCCACTTCTGTTGATTGGAACTTCCCCTTGGCCACTAAGCTTAGTCAGTTTTGAGAATTATCCATTCAGCTCCCTCTGACAACATCTGATGATGTCAGTGTTATAAAGACTAGGGAAGGTCTGCTTGTGTCCAAGCTTCTTTTGGTTTGCAGGAGATGAAAAGCACTGGGAAAGACAGAGTTGCTAGAGCTGTTGATAGAGGGTTCTGCCTCTGCTCATTGGGTTTCCTGTATAGGGAAGAAAGCGCATATTTGGAGTAGTTGCATGGAAAAGAGGTGTTTGACTCACCGTCTTTGGGTGGCATATGGTAGATAACACTCCCAAGGGCAGGTGAACCAGAATTAAATGTAATTGGGAAATACTTAAAAAAATTAATGAAAGTACAATAAAAATAGATAATTTTAACATGTGGTTTTCTAAGTCAATATGTAGCCCTTAGGGATCGATATGTATAATTCAGTAGCTGCTATTTTTTAGTCTGACACTGCTGGTTTAGAAAAAAGGTTCCAGTGCCCACACTATATCCAAACACACTGATCTAAGAAAGGCTCTGAGAGTCAGGCTTCTGAAGTACACTTCTCAATTCAGAAAACTTTCCTGGGAACAACAGAATTCAATGTCTAGTTGGTTTCATTATACAAGTACAAAGAAATACTTCCAGTGGAGTAAAAAATATTTTTAAATGAAATACATTTAAAAATATCTTTCTCAGGCACATTGGCATCATTAGGACTCATTGGCTTGTATTTCTTCTAATTAGGGTCATATGTAAGTAGGAAGCACATTCAAGGCTTTGATTAGTAATTACACCCTTCTAGCACACATAGGTGCCTGATGAATGCTTTTTGCTAACAACCAGGATGAGAATAAGGAAAATGCATTTTTCTCAACCTGATCTTTGAAGTGCATTGTTTCTAAGTATAATACAAATATTTCTGGTTTTGTTTTCAATTTTTTTTTTCTGCTGGTAAAGTCGGTAAGCACTGGATTGGGATGCAGGAAACCTAGACTCAAGAATCATTCTATTTCCCTTCTGTCAGACTAGGTTTTCCCATTTGTAAAGCAGGAAAAATAGCATTTGTACTAACTCTATCAAAGGGTGGTTATGAGGAAAGTGCTTTGTAAACTGTATGTCACAAGTGCAAACTGTTACTATTATTATTATAATATAGGATGATGGAACTAGAAAGGAATTCCAAAGATCTTATTGAGGCAGGGCAAATGCTCAAAGTGATGATGATGATAGCTAGAATTTATATAGTGCTTCAAGGTTTGCAAAGTTTTTACAAATATCTCATTTTATCTTCACAACAATCTGGGGATGCTATTAACTCCATTCTACAGATGAAGGAACTGTAGCAGACAGAAGTTAAGTGCATTTGTTGTGTTTTACATTTTCTTGCCATCTGTAAACCTGTCAGACTGTAATCTCCATGAGGATAAGGATGCTGGTGTGGTGGAAATAGTGCTGAACTTGGCTGTGATTCCAGATTCTTATTTACTTGCCAGGTATCTAAACCTTTCTAACTTTCCGTCCCCTTATCTTTAAAGTGGGGATGATGAGAATTGCACTATCTATCTCAGGGAGTTGTGAGGAAAGTACTTATTAGATGTCAAAGTGCTATAGAAATGTGCATTATGAAGACCTTTTATCTCCACCAGTACCCAGCACAGAGGGTTCTACACACCATTGGTGCTTGAGACATGGCGACAGAGAGAATCACTGTTCTAGAATACCTTGGAGATAATAATGAAGACTGTTTGGGCAGATCAGGAGGAGAGTCTCCCTGTCTATGTTTAGAGTAGGTCTGTTCCTCCATCTTCCAAAACATGTCACTGAGTTCATTGTAATGACAAGCTTAATGGTTCCAGCCCATTCTTTCTCTGATTGGCTATTCCCATATTTAATACATTAAGTTTGTATAATGATTTACTTTGCAAAATGCTCTCATATCCATCATTCCATTTGAAGGCAAGTTGGATTGACAGTTGATAGGAGAGGTTATGGAGACTCTGAAAGGTTAAGTGATTTGCCTAATTTTGCCCACAGATTGGGGGCAATTAGATGGCACACTGGATAGACTTCCAGGTCTGGAGTCAAGAAGACTCATCTTTCTGAGTTCAAATCTGGCCATAGACTCTTAGTAGCTGGGATCCTGGGAAAATCCTGGGCAAATCACTGATCCCTGTTTATCTCAGTTCCCTCATCTGTAAAATGAACTGCAGAAGGAAATAACAAACCATTCCAGTACCTTTGCCAAGAAAACTGCAAATGGGGTCACGAAGAGTTGGACACAATTGGAAAATGACTGAACAACAACAACAAAACCCACAGATTAATGACAGAGAGGGGGAGCATATCACAATGAATAAAGAGTTGGCCCAAAAGTGAGGAAGGCCTGGGTTCAAGTCTCACCTCTGACACATACTAGTTGAGTGACCCTTAGCAAATCACTAACCTCTCAAAGCCAGGTTAAAACTCTTAAGTTGTAGAAAGGTTTCTACCTAGTCTGCATTGGTTGAGGAAGTTCTTCACTAGGAATACCCTATACTGAAGAAACCATAGGTTTAATAAAAATATGCACACATATGCATTAAGAGACACATCCAGAGACTGGACTTGTGTGCATGCAATTTTTTTTTCATTTATCCAAGTCACTGATAAAAATGTTGACCATCAAGGCCTAAGGAACAGATTCCTTGGGCACTCCATTAGAGACACTGATTCAAGTTGGCAACAGTCTCTGAATGACTACTTTTGGGGGCTCAGATATTAAAAAAAATTCCAATGGCATGCTTTGTTAATTTTTCCTGATAATATTAAGGTCAGAACTATGGCTAGAGATTAAGAAAGCTGTCCAGAAAGACAGGCCAACTCAAATGAGACAGAATTTAAAAGGGATAAATGTAAAGTTCTATATTTGTGTTCAAAAAGTCAATTTTATAAATATAGAGTGGTGGGAGTAGGACTTCGTTAAAAAAACATTTCCTCTGTAAAAGATTTGACTGTTTTAGTGTCTTTCAAGGTCAGAATGAGTCAACAGTTTGGCTGAGCATCCAAAGAGGACAGTGTAAAACTCCCTGAGGTCTGAGACTTGTCTTTGTATATCTAGTGTCAGTGCCTCATCTGGTACATGGAGGTACTTAATTTATACTTCTTGATCAGTTGATTGATTAAAACAAGTTAATATTATCTTAGGCTGCACTGAGAGTTATAAGTAATCAGATTGAAGGAAAAATATAATTTTTCTATATTCTACCCTGATGAGACATCATCTAGGATATCATATAAGGGAAAAGACATAGACTATATGTAGTGTGTCCAAAAATGCTCCTGGGATAGTGCAGGAGGTAGGGAGTAATTGAAATAATTTGGGATGTTTAGTTTAGAGAAAAGGTTAATTTGAGGAGATATGAGAGGTGTCCTTAAGTATTTATAGGTCTATCATATGGAAGAGGGATTAGCATTGTTCAGTTTGACCCCATAAGACAAAATTATAAGTAGTGATTTGACTCTTTGCATGGATAACTGCTGGACAGACAGGTCTAATATATCCATCTCTAGTCTCTCTTCTAAGCCCCAATTCTGCATTACTAACTGTAAAACAAACATTTTCAACTAGATGTCTTGTAGACATCTCACACTCATCATAAACTCTAAAATAGAGTTCATTGTCTTTCTCCCTAAATCCACATCTATATGGGTTTAGTACCTCAGAGTTACAATCAATATGTCTCTCTACTTCCCTGAAATATTAGATAAGTTTGAAAGTCTTACTGATTCTGTCTCCTTAATATCTATAGTATACACATTCCCTTCTTTCCACTTGTATAGCTATCACTCTAGTTCAGGCCCCTCACACTCTTACCTGGACTACTGTCACAGCCTCCTCATTGGTCTCCCTGACTCAAACCTCTCCTCTCTCCAATCCATTCTCCAGACAGCTGTCAAAGTTGATTTTCCTAAAGCACAAGTCTGACTGTCACCCTCCTGCTCAACAAACCCATGGGTTTTAGGGTTACATAAACCTCTGCAATTTGACTTTTTATGCCCCTTATAACCTGGTTCCAAACTATATCTCCAGCCTTATGTAATTCTCCTTTATGAACTTGTCTTCTTGCTGTTCTTTACACACAAAGTCACATTTTTCAGCCCCATGCCTTCACACAATTTGTGCACCACCCCAAGAATGCATAATTCACAGAATCCCTAGTTCATCAATCCCATAATTCACAGAATCTGACAGTGCTCAGTTTAAACACCATCTCCTACATGAGAGTATCCTTTTCTGTTCTCTCACTCCTAGCTGCTGGTACCTCTCCCCTCCCCAAATTCCCTGGTTTTTATTTTGTATATGGCAAAAGTACATATAGTCTCCCTGCTATAATGTAAGCTCTTCAGGAGTAGGGACTACTTCAGGAGTAGGGACTTCGTGAGTAGGGACTTTGACTGACTGACTGAAATTGCAAAAAGGCCTCTGTAGACTTGATGTAAAGTGGGACTTCCTTTTGATAAGAATAATCCATAAGTGGAATCGGCCATCTAAGAAGGGAACAGATTGAAATTCTTTTAAGTAGTGGCTGTATGGCTCTTTGTTGTTGATATTGCAACAGGTATTCTTTTTAAGGTGTAAACCTGACTCCATGGCCTCTGGGGTCTTTTCCAACTGTGGCATTCTATACAGTACTTCCATTTGTCTACTGTTCATTATGAGGTCAACATATCTACTTTTTTTTTTTTTAACAAAGTGAGTAGGTATAATTAATAGCAGCTGAAGAAATAGCATTCTCCACTGACAGTGCATTATTTATCTTTTCACTTCTTAAGATGTTAAGCTGTCAGTTTAATTCTGCAAACTTTCATTAAAGGCCTATTGTATGCACTGAACTGTGCTGGGCACTCTGGGTTCTTTGTTTTGTTTTTGGTTTTGTTTTGCTTTTTGGAGGGCAATTGGGGTTGTGACTTGCCCAAGGTCACACAGCTAGTAAGTGTGTCAAGTATCTGAGGCCAGATTTGAATTCAGGTCCTCCTAACTCGAGGGCCCGTGCTCTATTCACTGTACACCTAGCCACCCCTCTGCTTCTGTTTTTAAGGAGATTGTAGTCTAGCAGAGGGAGCAGAAGAAGAGGGAGAAGATACAGAAAAGTATAATACAAATTATTATACAATAAGGTCATGGGATAGGTATAAATGACTCTTGGAAGAAGGGATCACGTAGCAGGGTAGACCAGGGGAAGGCTTTATGTAAAAGGTGGCCCTTTAACTGAGTTTTGAAGGAAGGGAAAGATTTTAGTAGGTGGAGATGTGGGAGGAGATCCTTTCATGGGTGTGGAATAGTGTGTGCAAAGACAGAGAGATGGGAAAGGGAAAGACAGAATTAAGGAACAAGAAATAAATCCATTTTGGGTATAATTTGGAGTACATGAAGAGGAGTAGTATATAATCAGAACAGAAAGGTAAGTTACCATCTTGTTGCATTAGGATTATTCTGTCATGCCTATTTTCAACATCACTTACTCTGTATAAATTTTAGTCATTTTCCTTATGAAATAACATACAAAATTAATGTGCTAATCCAAGAAGGCGATTTCTGCTTTGACTGCAGCCTAAATGTAAGTGGTCCATATATATAATAGAGGGCTGCTTTATTTTGCTCACCATCCCATCACTACTGTGTAATTTGATGTCCATTTGAGAAAGAGCTTCAATCTTCCCAGAATTTGCTTTAATATGGACCCCTCTTGGTGCATCCATACTTAGGCTCCTTGTGGGAGATTCCAACCTGAAAGTAGAAAAAAGGGTACTCAGCCAAACACTAGCAAAGCAAAATAAAACAACATCCCAGTAGCATTCATTTTAGTAGGAAATCAATACAATTATTAGCCTGGAAGGTACAATTTAAAAGGTAGCAGGCACCTGGAAAATAGATAAAAGGACATGTTCACAGGTAGCATTGTAAGTCAGGTGTTATATTTTTCTTTTTCATCATGGAGACATGAAGTAGCAATTAGATTAACAGAAGTTCTCTAAAGGTCATACTCAGTTTGAACTCTTACTATTGAAAGAGCAGAATTCCCATATAAATGCCTTATATTTTAGTTGGTGAGAGAAACCACATCCCCGGAGACTGATCAAAAGGCCCACTTATGTTTCCTATTTAAGATTTCAAACTCCTCTTGCTACTAGCACTATTGACATGGGGGAAGTGACGATGCTGATTTATGTCCTGTCTGGTTTGCTCTGGAGCCCTGGTCTGCCTCTTCTGAGTCCTGTAACCATTACTCCACTTCCAAAGCAGAACAAGAATCGGGCAGCCTTGATGGCTTGCCTCATTCTGTGTAGTCACATCCCTCCCTGATGGACAAGGTGCTCAGGTCACCACTGAAGAAGGCTCTTATAGCAGCAAGCACCCCAAGCGTCCTCAGGGTGACTGCCAATACAGGTTCTTGGATCTGCTTTGATAAAGGAAAGCAACTCAAAATGGGTTAAACAAGCTTACTTTAATCAGTCGAACATATGTATCATTTACCTAGTTCAGGGGAAAAAGGTCAGCACCCCGAACTTCAGAATATATAGACAGAATTATCAAGACAGAGAAATAGATCAAGTAGACAGTTTCCAAACTGTCCAAACACTACATCCATACCAAATCAACACCTGGGTTTCAACATCTGGGTTTTTCAAAGCCAGGGGACTCTCAACAAATCACAGAACACTTCTCAAAGTGAGCCCTAAAACAAAGCCTCAAATCAGGGTTTATATAGCCTGCTCCTGGCTCAGAGAATGTAACAACCTTATTGACTCACTGCCCAATCAAAAAGTATCTACTGAAAAACAAGCCTCCCACCCCAGGCTCCAGGTGCACTTTAGCCTAGGGGCAGGGAAGATCTTAAAAATTTACATTCCCATTACAGCTCTGCAAAGCCAGGTACAGATATAATTAAGTAACTATGGCACCACTGTGAGTCAGGAGAGAACTTCCTGATACAATGTACAGGATGCTGAATATGGAAAGGTTCTCCTATCCCTGTCACTTCCACTGTATGAGCCTTTATAGCAAAAATTCTTAACTTGAGAGTCCGTGAACTTGGGTTTTTTTCCTCCAACATTCTGATATCTATATTTCAATGCAATTGGTTTTGTTTGTAAACCTCTGTATTTTATTTTATTTTATTTTATTCATTTAAAAGCTTTATTCTGAGGAAGGGTCCATTGGGCACTCCAGACTACCAAAGAGGTCCAAAACACAAAAAAGATAAGAACTCCCACATTACAGTAATTTAAAATCAAGGTCAATAATCTTTTATCCAGTAGTTTGGAAAAGCTTTGGAAAACCCTTTGCTTTTGATTGCCTAAATTCAGACAAAATCAGACCTGGATCCAGTAGCAGAGGAAATTAGTCCTAAGGACAGAGTGTGATTCTTTCAATACTGATACTCCTTGTAAGTATAGGCACAAAATCTTACAGGCACATGCATACATACACACACACATGCATACACATACACACATGCATACACACACACACACCACAGAGCAGGTTTACTAATAATTTAAAATCACAATTAGTCTCCTGAAACATCAATATTTCTAAGATATTTAAAGGGTATTAAAATCAAATAAGTTTTGTTTCTACAAAACAATAATATTTCAGCATAAAATTCAACCTGGTTGTTCTCGCATTTATACCACATAAAACATCATTTCCAGTAATGATACATAGATCATAAATAAATTCCCTGTAAGACACAGAGGAAGATTGAAGTATGTAAATGCAGGCTGCCCAAGAGGAACTTTTAGAATTAGTGTCTACCAAGCAGTGAAAACACATTGTACAGTCTTATTTTAATATTGAATAATGCCACATTATTCCATTCCTTTGGCATATGAAACCAGATCAAAAAGGTCATGTGGGAACACTCTTGTAAAAATGTTCTTAGTTAAAATGCAAAACCATGTTTGGAAAAAAAAGACAGATCTTCAAGAAAACTAGGGAACATATCGGATGTTCATTTCAATATAAGAGTTGCGGCCTCTCAGTTTTAGATAATTCTCTGTTTGGATAGTTTTTAGCTGGCAGGAATTACAGAGCCAGATGCACAGGCCAGATCACTTTGGAAGAATACACAGACAGATGCACACATTGTAAATTTATTTGACTTGGTTTTAGATTTTTAATGAGATAGTGTTTACTTTGAAATTGTGCTCTCAATTTACCCAAAATCCTTGCAATCCCCTGGGATTGAAATAAAAATGGGCATGTTAGAGATGCAGGAAAGGCAAATATTAAATAAAAGCCTGAGATCAATCACATATAGGCGAGCATGTGGGAATTACTGCATGGCATTGCCACCAGATGGCGTAATGTGACCACCTGAAACCTGTTCCATCTCCTAGACTTGCCATCTCAGGGATTTGAGAAAGAGAAGCTTTAATAATTTAACTACAGTATTGTCACTTTCATAATATGAGAAAGGAAGGGGGCAGAGGTAGGAGAGGGAAGAGAAGGAGGGAGAAAGAAACGGAGAAATTGAAAAAAATCGTACATAAAGTTGTTTATTGTTGTCTTTTAGTTGTGTCTGAGTCTTTGTGACCTCATCTCCAGTTTTCTTGGTAAAGATACTGGAGTGGTTTGCCATTTCCTTCTCCAGATCATTTTACAGATGAGGAAACTGAGGCAAAGAGGGTTTTGCCCAGGGTCACACAGCCAGGAAGTATCTAAGGCTAGATTTGAACTCATGAAGAGGAGCTATCCTGACTCCAGGCCTGGCACTCTATCCATTGTGCCACCTACTTGAACCAGCAAATAATTCATTTAAACAAAAAAATTGTCATATGTTCTTTGAGCCTCAGTTTTCTCATTGGCATGTTGAGGAGACTGAATAGAGATTCCCTGAGGTTCTATGAAGTTAGATTTAGATTTTGGTCCTTGCAAAATGATTCAGTTACTGCTATCCTGAAAATAATTAATTATAATGATAATAGCTAACATTTGCATAATGCTTTAAGGTTTGCACGGTGCTTTATGTATGTTAACTTATTTGATTCTCACAAAAGCCCTGTGAGGTAGGTGCTATTATTATCACCGTTTTACAGATGAGGAAACAAGCTGAGAGGAGTTAAGTGCCTTGCCCAGGATCACACAGCTGGTGTCTGAGGCAGGATTCAAGATTGGGCCTATATAATCTACTACCTAGCTTGCCCAAAATAAACACTTGTACTATTTGATGATTTTCACAGTCAAATCAAAGTAATCATAAAGTTGAAGCAACTGTAATATTCCCTTCTCAAAATTCTCAAACTTTTCTCTGAGAAGCACAGTCACAACTAAGGCAGCTGTCACATTTGTGCTGGTGAAGATGATGTTAAAGCTGTACCATGAGACCACCCACTTCTTTTTTTAATAGGATATGTATGTACATGCCTATGTATATATGTATTAGAAGAGTATCTTGCCTTGGGAAGGATAAATTAAGAGAGAAGCCATACAATTTGGTTAACTTGTTGGTACTCTCAGGAAATTTCAACCCCAAATCAAAAAGACCAAAAATATTCAGAAGAAAACACCACGTAAAACCCAGCATTCATTAAACACTTCCTGTAAAGTACTCTACTAGGCACTGAAGGAGATAGAGCTGATTAATCAATAAACTAGCATTTATTAAGTGCCTTCTCTGTGCCGAATAGAGAAACTGGGGATACAGAAGCAAAAACTAAATACTGACTGCCCTGAAGGATCTTACATTCAATCAAGAATTCAATTCAAATATTTGATTAAGAGAAATGACATATGCACAGATTCCTGGAGGAATGAGGAAAGGCCTTGCATTGGAGGTGGCAGCTGAGTTGAATCTTAAATGAAGTAAGGGATAGCAAAGGCTTTGCACAGGGACAATCTGTGTAAAGGTAAGACTACAGGCAGTGGAATGTCATGTGGGAGGAACAGCAAGTGGGCAAGTTTGGCTGAACAGTAGAGCACATGAAAGGGAAGAAGTAATGGGTACTGAGCCTTGAGAGGTAGGCAGCAACCAAGAAAGAGAAATAAGTGCCTGGAAAGTGGGCTGGATCCAGATTGTGGAGGGCTTTAAATTCCAGAGAGGATACTGATACTAAGTAAGGGACCCCTGTCCTCATGGAGCTCATTATGTTGTAAAGAGATATGACACACAAATGACTAAAATTCTAACTATACGTATGAATTTATTACATAAAAGTGCATAGGAGAGGTGAGTGTAAAATGCTGTAGAAATATAAGGGAGAAGGATAATTACTGACAAATGGAATCAGAAAGAAGAAAGCATTTAAGATGGCCTTTAAAAAATGGTGAAAGTGGTAACAAATGGAGAACAGGTGAGGGATTTCTAAATACAGGGAAACAGCTGTTACAAAAGATGGAGGTTAGGAAAGAGAGCATTCCAGGTACAGGACAAAATCAGAGTATTATCTTAGATGGAAAACACTGCTAGAGACAAAACAAGTATCTCATAATAATCCAAAGGGAACCTTTGTAGAATATTCACCCCTGCACTGTGCTAAACTTCCGGGTTTTGAACCACTGTTATGAACTCCTAAGAAACTGATATCCTATTTCCTTCCAAGTGGGTAGGAATTTAACAGGTGGTACCAGTGTATAGATGGACTTGAATGTCAGGCTAAGGAGAATGAATAAAAGAGGAAGGATGATTGCTTGACATATTGAAGAAGGCAGAGTGTATACAGAGCAGGACTTGGAGTCAGTAAGACCTGGGTTCAAATCCCACTCCCACCACTATCCTCTTAATGTGACATTGAGCAAATCTTTTATTTACTTGGAACTCTGGTTTCCTCACATGTAACTATATTGGAGGGTTGTGATTATCCATAGCAATTTGCAAAACTGAAAGTGTCATAAATGTCAGCGATTGGTATCATCATTGTCACCACCATCATCATCCCCATCTGTCACCCTTCCTTGCAATCATGACCATTGTCATCTCATTATCTCATCTTTTTTTGAAGGAGTTCAGATAAAAATAATTCTATTAGAAACCAGTTGCTATACTATTATTTTAATTTTCTACAGACTACTAGAAAGGCAGATAAAAGAATTTTTTTTCTAGTTGAATAAGAGGATGTAAGCTCATCCACTTTAGACTCACAGAAACATCCTCAGTACAACTTCAGCAGCAGCTAGGAAAACAGGCAGGAGTTGTACCTCTTCATGTCCCCCCATGGTTTTGAACTCTGCCAAGTCTCAACATTTTGCAAGTTTTTCATTCCATGTAACTTGGCAATGGAGTATTTGATATGTTAAATACATCGTTATTAAGTTTTTAATGGATCAGTAATATGCCTGGGCAACTGTGGGCAACAGTTTAGTCTGTGGTAATTCTCTGGTTCTGGCATACTTTATTGGCTAGGCTCTCTAGGATATATAATTAAGTGTGAATCGGTAGTAAGGGATTTGTCATCTCTTAGTCCATGAAATATAGATGAATCATGTCTTGCCAGGTATTCGATAGGTGTTAAACTTTTCAGCCTGTAGTTATGTGTTACATAGTTACTTTATACTGTTCCTTGAATAATCTACATTGATTGGTAAGTCTGGACTCCTTAAGGATAACCTTTCTGTAATTTCTGGGTTGCCAGGTGGTACAGTGGACAGAGTGCCGAGCCTGGAGTCTGGAAGACTTGAGTCTAAATCCAGCCTCAGACACTTAAATGGCTGTGTGACCCTGAGCAAGTCATTTAACCTTGTTTGTCTCAGTTTCTTCATCTGTAAAATGAGCTGGAGAAGGAAATGGCAAACCACTCCAGTATCTTTGCCAAGAAAACCCCAAATGGTGTCACAAAGACTTGGATATGACTGAAATGACTTAACAACAACCACAAATTTCTAGTAGCAATAACCTGGTCCTGAATTGCCATAATAAATCATTCCATTCACAAAAAGAAATGTTTATAACTCAGACCTTTTTCCCCTTGCTTCTTTGTCAATGTTATATACTGAGTATATGTGAACATCATCCATGTACAGCCATTCAATTCTATTCTTGAATCTTTTCCATTTTATAGATCCTATAGAGGTTATCTAATTTTGATTACATTTGACACATTCAATAGATACCTGTCATTAGACTTCAGTACAGTTCTGTGAACTGATGACTGCTTATCAAAAAATACTTCTCTAAATTTCTGGCCTGTTCATTATATCCTCTAGAAATGACTATCAGTCTTCTTCCTCCTTTTTGGCAAAGACATATTGATCTTTGTATAGTTGCCTTTGGGTCATGGACCTTGTGTTTTGTTAACATTGTACAGATTTTTGTTGGAATACTTTTCAAATCTGTTAGTCAATTTTATAATTCCTGAAAGTATATAGACTGATATTGCATAAGTGTTAATAGCCCTTTTGTTCTCATTCAGTTTTGATTTCAGGAGGCTAATAAATCTCAACATATTCAGCCTTAGTGTTCTCCTTGATATCCTTATTCTTGAAGTGTCTTCTCTGAAGTAGACCAAGGTATTTGCAATTGTATTGATTCATTGGGACCTCAAAGGATTGCCTCATAGCAACCTCAAAGACAATCAAGTGTAACTTCCTCATTTTATAGATGAAGAAACTGAGGCCCAGGAAAGTGCTTTGGAAAGTAATTTTCCCAACATCGTAAAGCAGCAAGAATCATTGTTTCAGGATTTAAGCACAAATATTTCATCCATTAAGCATTTTATGCTTACTGAATCCCAATGATACTTTATTTTTTTTATAAAGCTATTGGGGTTAAGTAACTGGCTCAAGGTTACACAGCCAGTTATTTCTGGGTGTGGTGCTAAGTATCTGAGCCCAGATTCGATCCCAGGTCTCCTGACTCTGGGACAGGCACTCTTACTCACTGTGCCACCTGGCCGCTCCGAATCCCAATAACATTTTTGATATAACTGGATAAAGATTCCATGAAATAAAGGAGCGGTTTAATGTGTTTTTTTTGGTGGAATAATATAGTTCAGCGTCATACATGAAATCAACTGGTTAGTAGTGTTTGGTTGGAAAATCTTTTTAATTGATTTGGTAGTTATACACAATTCTATTTAGGAGAGATGGTAATGGGTTTAGAGATATTTATATTGTTATTACTGATGCTAGGAGGTGAAGTCAAGGGTACAAGTAGCAGGATGATTTTTATCAACAAGGTATACCTTGACCACGGCAGCAAGAGGAAAGAATGAAAGATTGGTGATAATTGAGAAGCTTTGAAATATGGAGGAGAGTTTAGGGAATCTCATATTGGATGACTTGAAATTCCTCAGTGAGGTAGGCTAGATTATACAATATGAATGTGGGAGTAGGGAATAAAAAGGGGGCTTAAGCAATGAGTAAGTTTCAAAATAGTCACTTTGTGTAATAACAGGAAATCAGTTGATAGCTGCATTCCTTAGCTGCATCCACAGCTCAGCTAAGGCTACTGCTATTAATTTTTAGTGTATGAAATCAGCATGACTTTTTCTACTGACACTGTGCAGTCTTGGGGTAAAAGCAGACAAATGAAGTGTTTGGGACTACTGAAGGTTGAGGTTTCATAGGTTGGGGATAGTAGAAGGTCAGGAAACATGAACTGATCTAAAGATCAGTGACTAGGGAAGCATTCTTGTAACAAAGACCTTTATTAAAAAAAACATAGATTTGACTATATTATAGTTAAAATAAAAATCATACTGTCCAATACACGACTCTTTTATGATAAGGATGTATTATAATAGATTCTACTGTGGTTTAAAAAAACAGCTTTAGTACATGAAAAAAATAGCATTTTTATCCTTTTTTCCCCCAAAGGAGAAAAAAAGAAGTTCTGGAAAGGGGGAAACATGCATAGTATTGTTATTCTATACATATAAGAGTGATCACTGCACAGTCTTCTCTTTCAGTAGATTGAAATGTCAGATTAGCTTTGGAGAATTATAAACTTTCTAAAAACTTAATTAGAGCTGCTATGTAATGTTGCCTTAATGATGTAGAAGTCAAAAGGAAAGGAGTCTTTGGCACAAGTGATGGAGTTATCATAGATTAATAAAACAAGAGGGGAAAGCCTCATATAGTTTGATATACCTCATAGATTTTAGGAAATCAGATTCCAGACATAGAAAGTATAGACAGAATCCAACATCTTATATTTTGAAGAGGAAGCAAGCATAAGGGGAATAGGAAGATCTTAGGAATGAAACTGTGGAAACACAAAGAGAAATCATTCAAATGAGGAGGAAATGGGGAGCTGCCTAAAGAGACTGATGTGAATGCTCAGGGAGCTCATCAACTAACTCAAATGGAAAAAAGACACGTATAGAAGATAGAAGCAGGGCAATAATGGAGTGTGAATACAAAAAAGGAGCACTCTTCTGTAAGAATTGCATCTGAAGCATTAAAGCTTAAAATGATCTGAGACTGACAATGAATGCTAAAGCATACATACCTCCCCCCCCCCCACAAATGTATATTGAAGGCAAGAGAAGGGTTAAAAAAAGGATAGGACCATTGTCTTGTATATATGAGGTACTGTGATAAATGATCATGATAAAGTGACTGAACTACTTATATTTTATTTTGATTAGTTTTCTTTTCTTCCAATAAAAATCGTCCTTGGACTAAGAATGATAGAAGAAAAATGATTAGTAGGGAATAGAAACCCACGATAGCTAAGGAGATAGAGCACCTAACTTTCCCCAGTAAGTCAAAGCAACCAGACAGGAACAACTATATCTTAGAGTACTGAAAGATTGATAGATATGATTGCTGGGTCACTGTCAGTGATTGTTATCTTTAAATTTAATTTTTAAATTCTGAATTTAACACCAAAAAGGGAATGTTTCTATATACAAAACCCACAAAAAGTGTATTATATCTGAAATTGCAAATCTGTTATATATAGCTTGTTTTTTAAAACACAAAAGAAGTTCAACATATTATTTTCTTTTTTCAAGAAAGAGAGGAGAAGAGGAAGAAAAATGAAAAAAAAGGAAAGGGGCAAAGAGAGAAGAAAAATGAATAGAGAGGAAAGAGAAGGGAGAAGGAAGAAGGAGAAAGGAAGAAAGAAACATTATTTTCAAAGGTGTCCTGATTTTCCATGTTTCCTTCTGAAATTCCTTCTTTTATGCACATTAAAATACTTTAATCTCTCTTTTTTCTTTTCTTTTTTTTTGGGTGGTGGTGGTGGAATCCTATCATTAGCTCCCCTCTTTCTCTCAAATCTTTCTACTCAATAAAGTATAATCTTTGTTTCAAAAAAGCATAGTCAATCAAAACAAATCTAAATATTTGCCACTTTGAGTTCATCACCTTTCTGGCAGGTGGTAGGTAACCTTACACAGCAGTCTGGAATTGTGGTTGGTCATTATATTGATCACAGTCCTTGTCTTTCAAAGATTTTCTTCACAACGTTGTTATTGTACAGATTGTTCTCCTGGTTCTGTTTACTTTTCTCCATATCAGTTCATTCCTAGTTTCTCTGAAGCTGAACCTTTTGTCTTCTCTTTCCACATAAGACACTTTCATATAGTATAATATGTTCAAAGTCATTCTCCAACTGATTCTTACCAATATGGAGTAACTGGTCACTGTGGTGAAAATAGTGGGCCCTTGAGAAAAAAATGACCACTCAATCTTAGAGTCTATAATAGAGAGAAAGATGGAAGCTAGAAATAGTTTAACACATACCATGGCCTTTGAGCAAGTAATTTCAGTAGTTTTAGAGGAAGAATTCTATGAGCTAAAATTTTATTGGGGAAGTCAGTTCAAGAGGGATAGGAAATTCTCAGAAGTCAAATTCTAACTATATAAGGAGAAAACATTCCAGTGAGGAAGAAGAAAGAGTTGTTTAAAGATATCATTGTACATGTACATGGGACTCACCAATCAACTTTGATTTCAAAGACATGCAAAAAATGGAGACAAGGACAAGTAACTGATGGTGAAAACAAAAGAATTGCATTGTCTTTTAAGAACATGATTAAGATCAGAATGTATTGAGTTTGGTGAGGAAAGGTAATAAAAAATAGGGTTTGTAGTTAAAGAGGAGGATAACAGAAGAAATTCAGGGTGAATAGAAAGGTGATAATTAGTGCTGTCATCTCAGTTGTTATCTGCTCAATTATTGACTTCCTTATATTTTTTTCTGTCAAAGATAAATGATCTTTGGATTGAGAAGGATAGAACATATATGACTATGAAGGAGTTAATACCCAAGTAAGGAAAAAGTTGAGAGCATCTAACTGCCCTTGATGAATTCAAGCCATCATGCCCATATGAATTACATTTTTAGGTAATGAAATTTATAATTTCAGACTTAGCAGATTTAGTTGTCAGTGATCCCTGAAAGCTTATGGAGAATGAGAGACATACAACAGACATATGCCTTGATTTTTTCTTTAAGAGATGAGAGTATAGTCTGTAAATCATAGACCGGTAAGTTTGATTGTGATTACTAGCAAAATTCTAGAACATACTAGTAAGAGAGGATTCTTAAACAATGAGAAAAGAATGTGGTAATCACAGAACAACCAGTTTTATCAAGAATGGATAATTCTGGTCTGACTTTTTCATATTCTGACATATTTAATATTTTACTAAACTTGCATATAAGAGAAATTCTAGAGATATATTTTTGGCAGATTATTAAAAAAAAATCTTTCTGGTGATGCCTGTAGAGAAGTGGGAGAGATTTGGGTTGGATAATAGTAGGTGCATTCAGAGTTGGTTGAATGGCTAGATCGAAAGAGTATTCATTAATGGTCTAATGTCAGTTCAGAAGGAGGTCTCCAGTGCAGTGGTCATGGATTTGTACTTGGTTTTGTGCTAATGAACAATTTTATTAATGACTCAGATACAGGCTTGTATAACATGCTTATTAAATTGAAAATGGCAGAAAGTTAAGAGGGATACCAATTGCATTGGATGAGAAAGTCAGAAGTAAAAAATATACATACATATATATATATCTTGAGCATTGGGTAAATAGAAAATAAAAAGATTAAATTTAATAGGAAAAATGTAAAGTTTTATACTTGAGTTCCCCTTTATTGGGTTGTATTAGATGGCCACCGAGGTCCAGTTCAAATCTGAAGTTCTAGGAACCAAAACTTTCTAGTCAGGTGATAACAATTACAGTTCTATATGTTCTACTAATATTTTCTTTCTTTTTTGTTGTTTTTTTTTCCTTTTGGAGGGGGAAATGCAGGGCAATTGGGTTTAAGTGACTTGCCCAAGGTCACACAGCTAGTAAGTGCTAAGTGTCTGAGGTTGGATTTGAAATCAGGTCCTCCTCACTCCAGGGCAGGTGGTCTATTCACTGTGCCACCTAGCCTCTCCTCTATTAATATTTTCAAGCCACTTTTCTCACTACGATCTTTCAGGTAGTAACAGTACAAGTATTGGGGGGGCGGGCAGGTAGCACAGCGAAGAAGAGCACCGGCCCCAGTGTTGGGATGACCTGGGGATTGAATCCAGGCTCAGATATTTAGCACCACACCCAGAAATAACTGGCCGTGTAACCTTGAGGAAGTTACTTAACCCCAATTGCTTTAAAAAAAAAGAGTACAAGTATTATTATCCCCCTTTTAAAGATGATTCAGCTGGGACTTGGCAAAGTTATCACTTATCTGTAGTGATATGGGTAGGAAGTACCAGATTTGGGATTCAAACCCTGGTCCCCTAATGCAAGTTTACTATTCTTTCTAATAAACCTTGCAGTCTTTTTGTAGCACCTTCCAGAGCCTAAGCTTTCCCAGCATGGCCTTAGAGAATGCATGGTCACCCCATGCCAGGATATGTCAATGGAGAATGTTTTTGGAGACAATTAAGGGTAGGCTATTAAAAAAAATTAGAAGGTAGTTTTTGCTATTTGTGAAGCTATATTCATGCTTACTTTAAAAAATATACTCAGTTCCTTCCTTTATTATTACCTTATGAACATTCAACTTCTCTCTAGTGGAAAAGATAAGATGTTCTTTTCTCTAAGGCTCTATATTTCTCAGGGATGCTCAATTTTCTGCTTCATCCATGAAACCAATGCTAAAAGACAATAAAGATCCCCAGCAGGTGGTAGCCCACATTTTCAGGCTCTCATCCCTTCATTTCATCCCATAGAGCTATATTTGGCTCTTACTGATCCATGTTAAGAGTGAAGCTGGGTTTGCAAATAACTTTTGTGTGCAGTCAACCAATCCACAAACATTTTGTGAATACCTGTGATATACAAAGTCTGATGTCTTGCCTAATAATCCAGGCAGGGGTAGAAGTCCAGGGGGTAGGGGAAGTGGTGGCCATGGAATGGGAAGAAAGTGACAGCTATAAGGGATATACCAAAGAAATAAGCAGCCTGGATGTGGGTAATCAATAAAGAATAAAGAATAAAACAGAATCCTTGGTCTTTGGACTTCATAGTTTTGTTTTGAGCTGGTTCCACTTTATTAGAAACACAGTCATAAGAGGCAGTTTTACCTGGGGTTCTCTAAGGAGGGGAAGAGTTCCTAAGTGCTGTGCACACACACACAGATGGACTTGTGCACACACACAACAACAACCTTTCCCCCTCCTCTCCCCCAGCCCTGCACTCTCTCTCCTACTTGGGGTCACAGAAATGGGAAACCAGAGAGTGTGGAAAGCATTTGGGAGTGACTGTGTTGAGTTCAGTTTCAGACAGAACATGCATCAGGCATTTGGAACTGTAGGATTGTAACTAGGGAGAGCTATTAGGGCTAGAGGTAGAGACTTGGATGTTATCTTCACAGAAGCAGTCAACTAAAACTATGGCAGTAGATGAAATATCTGCATGCAGTAGGTGCTTAATAGATGCTTGTTGAATTGAATTGAATTTCAGAACTAGAGAATTGTCAGAAGGGGAACTGATCAGATGGAAGATAGGACCAAAGAGAGACCAGGCATAGGGAGGAACAGGCAACAGGGAAAATACTTATCAAGTAGCAGAAGGAACAGGAAAGTAGTCAATCAGCATCGGGGAAGTCTGGGAGTGGGCAGAGTTCCCAATCAGTAGATAAATTAGTGTCAGTGGAGGTTGTAAATAGGCACTAGATATGTGGGTGGGTAAGGGGGAGAAAGGAAGAGTAGTTAGCATCAGAAACACATCTAGTAGTAGATAGTATGGATGGGCCAAGGCTACTAGGTGCCAGGATCCAGAGGAAGAAATCTAGCACCTAGGTCTAGGAAGGAGAGGAGTATGGGAAGGGAACCAAGGCAAGGCAAGAAGAGTTATTACTTACCGGAACTCATTCCTAAGATACCTTATCAAGTGGTCAGTTCTTGAGCCACAGATCCAGGGTTCCATACATTCCCCTTTTTAGTAGCAGAATTAGTCAGAATATGTTATATGGTTGAACCTACAGATAGGTATTATGCAACTTTAGTGTAAATGGTTAGCGGAATTAGGGGAGGGAAAAGGGTAGAGAAGGAATTAAGCTTTGTGGGAGATGCTTTCATTTAGGAGGCAGAATGAGGAAGTAGAAAACCAAAGGGTTTTAGTATCTTGGAGTTTCAGAGTCGGAAGGGATCTGAGGGGTAATTGAGCTCAAGTGACTCTTGAGAAGGAGTCCTCTTCCTTAGGAAGCTGAAATCCTCTGTCCGTTGCATATCACTACATTAGATTATAAGCTCTCTGTGGGTAGGCAGTATATCTTATTTACCTCTTTCTCTCCCATAGAATCTAACACAGTGCCTTGTAGCAATTGGATACTCAGTGGTTTTCGTACAAGGCATATTGCCCCTGAAGTTGGAAAAGAAAGGTAATGATGAAGTTTTGTGTTAGCCAAGGACAGAGTTTCAAGGAGAGGCTTTCTAATATTGTAGAGGGGGTTATGGATTAAGAAATTACATCGTATTAGAAGGTCATTAGTGACTTTGGAGAGAGCAGTTTAATCAATTGGTGGAGTCAGAATCTCAGTTATAAGAGGAAAAAAATAGACTCAGAGGTTATTTTGCCCTGTCCAGTCCATAGCTGACAAGTGGTAAACTAGTTTTTACTTAAAGACCTATAGTGGAGTAAGGCTGGATAAGTGCCCCCTCCCCCACTTTACAATAAACCTTAGTTGACTTCTTTTTTTTCAACTGCTATTCCTTTCTCCTAGTTTTGTCTTCTGGTACAAAGGAAAATTAGTCTAATCCAACTCATGTGGAAGCCCCTCAAATATTTGGAGAGAACTATCATGGGTCCTCTAAATCTTCCCTACTCCAAGGTAAATATATCTGGTTTCTTCCATTGATCTCCATCTGGTATGATCTAAACTCCCTAATCCCTGAGGCTAGCTCTGGAGTAAACAGCTGTGTGAATTGTAGATAGATCATGACTGATCCAGAGCCCTCTTGTGTAGCTGTTTCTGTCTGAGGTTAGCCCAGTGGTTCTGAAACAGAAACTGACACCCTACACCTGTTCTCCCCCCACCTCTCTAAAGAGTATTCCACTTGTCTTAGTGGAGTAAAGTATCAAAGCTTTAAGTTCCACTAAGATATGTGGGACATATTTATATTTTTATGTATATACACACATCACATTATAGAAAAATACATATATATATATACACACACATAAAATATGTGTGCATAAACATATGCACATATGTATATTAATCTCTTTTCACTTGAACTCTTCTAGCCTTCAGTAAAAGAAATATGAACTAAAAATAGGATATTTAAGCACAGCTGGGTCTGGCATTCCTGGTTAGCAGAGGTTCCCTCGATCTTCCCAGGCTCAGTTGCCCAACTCTCCTCACTATACTGGGGTAAAAGTTCCGGTGTCTGGGGCCAAGGCAGCCTCTCAAATCCCCAGGGCTTGCTTCTTGTTGTTTAAGGAGGCTATCATCTTGCTGTTTAAAGCAGAACCTAGACTAGAGGTATTTACTCTTCACAGGGACCAAACCTCATGCTTGGATTTTTCTTCTGATCTTCTCAAATCATCAGGGGACGATGCCAGTTATGCCCCTGTTCTTATTTATCTCCACCCACACTTTTTTTTTTTAAGCAATCAGGGTTAAGTAACTTGCTCAAGGTTACACGGCCAGTTGTTTCTGGGTGTGGTGCTAAGTATCTGAGCCCGGATTCGATCCCCAGGTCATCCCAACACTGGAGCCGGTGTGCTTACTCGCTGAGCCACCTGGCTGCCCCTAAGCAATCAGGGTTAAGTAACTTGCTCAAGGTTACACGGCCAGTTGTTTCTGGGTGGGTGCTAAGTGTCTGAGCCTGGATTTGATCCCCAGGTCATCCCGACACTGGAGCCAGTGCTCTTACTCACTGTGCTATCTGGCCCCCCCTTCTACCCACACTTTGTTCACCCTAAGGTGCTATTTACATTGTTTTGTGGGGGAAGATCTTGAGAGCTTGGAATTTTCTGACCTACTCCACCATCTTCCCTAAAATATTAGTTTTAACTTTCATGGCTACTATTACCATTTAAATTAAAAGTACATGCAAAAGACTCAGAAACAAGCTAATTGACAAGCTAATTTGAATACTGATATCTTCAAATTTTATGTTCCTGTTAAAATCAAGAGTAAAGAGAATTTAATAATTTCCAAAAGCTTGCTCATGTTCATTTTTGAATTACGTATGTAAAATATAATTAGCCAATTACCTAGATATACTTTTCATGTTAACTTTTCATAGCACTTAAGGATCATTAAAATAAATACAATTAAATGTCAGAAAAATAAACTTGGCTTATGAGTCACTTTAACTTTAGGAGAATACCAACCCTGTGAAGTCTTATAGAAGATTAAGAAAAACAGATGGTATTGTAATCTATGACCCATAATCCCAATTCTTGTTTTATACAGATTAGATTCAATCTTGGGGACTTTACACAAATCACTTTCTCTTTGGTTGATGTCCCCTAATCAGGGTCTTTCCCTGAGAAAGTCAAAATTTGACTTATTTTTCTCCTACCTAGGCCCTCCCCTGAGAACATTATAATATAACCTGTAGCAAGAAAAGACCTCCAGTTCCTATGCACTCAGTCTAACAACATATATCAAATACAGAACATGATTTATTTCAACCAATGGGGGAAAAAACCCCAAACATCAAGAGCTTGTACTCAAGTTGATAATCAATCAAGACATCCTTTTTCCCCTCTCAATTGAGCTCAAGTTCCCGCAATGATTCATGTTATCCTTTAGACTTAAAATGTTACCCTAAGATTGTGGTTCCTTCAAAAAGAGAAAGAACTGGGGAGTCTTTGGAGAGTTGATTCTCTTTTAATTTATAGTACCAATGGAAGGCAAGGTATGGGTTTGCTCCTTCACAAAATGTCTCTCTTTTGGATGCTGTTTAGCTCTAGGGCTGCATGATTCTTCCTTTTGCCTTTATTTAAGAACTCGGAGCTACCTAGGAACTCTTCTTCCTCTTCCCCCCTCTCCCCACTTAATATTTTATTTTTTCCAATTACATGTAAAGATAGTTTTCTACATTCACTTTTATAAGATTTTGACTTCCAATGTTTTTCTTCCACTATTTCTCTCCTTCCTCCCTCTCCTCCCCCTCTCCAAGATGGCATGCAATCTGATATAAGATGTACGTGTACAATAATATTAAACATATTTCCATATTAGTCATGTTGTGAAAGAAAAAAAAGAAAATATAGTATGCTCTGGTCTCTGCATTCAGACTCCATAGTTCTTTCTCTGGATGTGGATAGCATTTTCCTTTATGAGTCTTTTGGAATTGTCTTAAATCATTGTATTTTTTAAAAGAACTAAATCTATCAAAGTTGATAATTAAACAATGTTGCTATTACTGTGTATAATGTTCTGGTTCTACTCACTTCACTCAGCATCAGTTCACGTTTTTCCAATCTGCCTGCTCATCATTTCTTATAGCATAATAGAATTCCATTCTATTCACATGCCACAACTTGTTCAGCTATTCTCCAATTGATGGGCATCCCCTCAAATTCCAATTCTTTGCTACCACAAAAAGAGCACCTACAAATATTTTTGGACACACGGGTCCTTTTCCATTTTTATGATCTCTTTGGGATACAGAACTAGAATTATTGCTGGATCAAAGGGTATGTACAGTTTTATAGTCCTTTGGGCATAGTTCCAAATTGCTTTCCAGAACAGTTGGTTCAGTTCACAACTCCACCAACAATGCATTAATATCTCAATTTCCCCACATCTTCAACATTTATCATTTTACTTTCTTTTTTTTTGTTATTAGCCAATCAGATAGGTATGAAGTGGTACCTCACAGTAGGAACTCTTCTTCTTTTTCCAGGTACTCAACATTGTTCAAGAACTTTTCTTCCTGCATCTAGGAGACTTATATCCTCTCCCAGAATGCCTTAGTCATTCTGTCATTGCCTTTCTATGGATGCCACCTCTGGAGCTCAGAGATTCCCTGGACCTCTCTACCCTCTGTATCTCTCAGTCTTCATCTCTGACCATATGTCTCTATGTTTCTACTGCCTTTCAAAAGTTACTCCCAAGAGTTACCACTCAGATCTTCATGTGGGGTCAATGGGACAATAGTACTCATTGCAAGGTTACTCAGTCACATACACAACTTGAAGAACCATTGAAGTCCCAAATGAAATGTTAATGTTTATTACTTATGTTTGGATACATCTTCAACAAAGGCCTCATCTTTTTACCTTTTGGACACAGTCTCTATAAGATAGAAGAGTCTAATTTTTAAATTGATGTTGGATAGGAAATTTTTATTTCTTTGTAAAGTAAATACATATGACCGTTCCAGTTTTGAGAAAATGACTAGATATTTGTCATATGTAAATGTTTATATTTCAAAGAATTACTATGCAGCTGAATACATTTAGCACTAAAACTGCGCCAAATAAAATTTAGTATTTCTTTTATCCTGAAGTTCACAGGAAGCATTTTTAATCAGTTTTTGGAAATTCCTCAGTTATATGTAAAAAACTGAGGTTTTTATTAATCTTCCTGAGGGAAAGGTGTCATTCTAGATAATAAAAATGGATAAACATTGTCATAATTTATTACACAAAATATATACTTATTGGTTGCCAGAATAGCTATTCTTGATATTCCATCTTTTCCTGGTTTTCAACTGACAAAAAAATCCCTTTATTTTCCTATTATGAGAGTGAAGTTGTGATGGAGATGAAGGAGTGACATTTTAAATCTCTAGGGGTTTTTCTTTTTGGAACCATTGTCCCACAGAATAGGTTTTACTGATATTAACAAGACCATTTTTTACCAAGTTGTATTTTTGCAGCAATTGACAAAAATTAACTTAATAGAGATGTCTGCTTACAGAGAATTTTTGTTACTAGGACACCAGATCATGTATTTATACTAAGCATAGATGCCTGATTAGAATGATATGTTAAGTGTTTTGCAAGCCTTAAAATGCTATTATCATTGTTATTTTTTCATTATTATCTCATTCTTGTATTTCTCAATAAGGTTCAGATAGAAACAATTCTGGTACAAATTGCTACCCTGTTGTTAATCTTCTGAATTGAATGTTTTGTGGATTAGTGCACAGGTTGATGAAATAACTGATTTTTGTAGTTGAATAAAAGTATTAGGAAATAAGCTCATGCCCTGTAGACTAGCTTTCAATATTTTGAAATCACCATGTAGCTCAGAGATTATTAGTATTTGAGATGATTAAAAACATTATTATCAAGTGTTTATAAATAGATATTATGTCCAGATGATTGTAGATAATGATTTGATTTGTGATAATGATACAGTTCTATTATAGTTTATTGGTTGAGTTCTCCAGGACATTTTGAGAAGCTTGCATTTGTAGTGTGCAGATGTGATTATCAGTCCATGGTAGATAACAAACCTCTGATGTATATTTCTAGCCAACAAGTCAAGTCTTATAAGGTGTTCTGTAGGTGCCAAGTTTTGGTAACTGTCTCCATAATTTTTTGCACAATCTAGATTGATCACTAAGTTTGGACTCCTTAAGGATAACTTTTCTCTAGTTTTTTGGGCAATGACTTCATACAGAATTACAATCTTAAATGGGTCAATTTACACAAATTGGAACCAATCAGTCATTTATTCTATTCTTCTGTGTTGTCACACCATTGGCTGAATGTATACAGCTTTCACCTATGGAAGGTACTTTGATTCCAGTCTTGAAAAGTTGTTTCACAGGCTCATTTGGAGGTAAGAGATTTTTACTTACATTTCACAAATCTAATCAGTCTTTACTATGGCTTCATGAAGTGCCTTCTGTTCCTGTAGATTTCTTACCTGTTTGTCATGTGCTCTAAGTATGTTATTGACCATTTTCCTATTATTTAGCTTCTGTAAGGTGATGCACTCTATCTTTTGTTGTTATTGTAAGAGTATGTTCCAAATCTGTTCCAGTTCATTTTGTAATTCCTGAACATGTACATTAAGATCAGTATTGGATAGGTGTTGCCTTAAATACATTCTTACCATTCAACTTTGATTCCAGGATTCCAATAAGAATCTCAACATATTCAACTGTAGCCTTCTCCTTCATATTTGTATTTCAATAAAACTTGCTTAGAGGAAATCAAAGTATTTGTAGGTATTGTCTTCATCCACTGTTCAATATGATTTCCACATTCAAACTCAAAGCTTTCATTCCCTTTCTTTGTCACATATCTAAGTCCAAATGATGTCCTGATATCATTGGAGAAAGTTTCCATGAGAGGATGGAGCTGTTCAATTATTTTATAGTTTAGTAATTTATATATATATATTATATATTATATTTCCTATTATAATTTCTAAACTTTGTATGTCTCTAGCACCTACCATAATTTTCTATACCCAGAAGATTCTTAATAAAGATTTGGTGAATTGAATTTGCTTCCCTATATTTGTTCTGGGAATTATTCTCTAGTTATTTAATAGGTATACTGCATGTTATACTTTCCCAATTCAGTCAGCCAATAAATATTTATTACACACTTGCTATGTACCAGGCACTTTGATAAGTGCTAGGGATACATCAAGGACCTTAAAATCTAGTGGGTGAAGACAACACATAAAAGGAATCTGAAAAACTGGGGGAAGGGAGAGGTATCCAGGGCACAGGGACATCATGGGATCCAATCCAAGGGACTGTAGGTGGTGTGAAATTGAGAATAGCTGGCATAGGAGCTCTCTTTAAATGGAGGCTTTGGGAGGAATTCTTTGCTGGTTCTTCATACTGATGAGGAGTGAATACTAATGCTCATGTAATCTCACAGTATGATGCTGAGTTTCATTTCTGATGATGAAGTTTCTAGGGGCATGATGAAGTTTGGTCCAAAGGAGTGCCGTCAGGTAGGAAATGAAACTAGATAATAAATTCCCCAACTAGATGATAAGTTCTTTGAAAATAGGCCTTGTGTCATTTGCTTATTTTGTATCTATCATATATAACATTGAATACAGTGCTATGCATTGAATAGATTCTAAATAAATGCATCAAACTTTTATTTAGCAATAATTTGTTCATTTAATTAGCATCTATGTTTAGAACACCTTGAAAGGTGCTAAAACAGAAATAAGGACAAACTAGACAAAGTCTCTACCTTCAAGTAACTTACTATTTACTAAGACTTCTGAAACTTTAAACACCTGAAGGGTCATATCAGACTTGAAAAAAAGTATGAGAGTTCTTTGAGGAATGACCAAAATTGCCATCACAAAACTAGCATGTTAATATTAGAAGAGAAATTGAGAGATCATCCGATCATAACTAGGAGAAATGTGTGAAAGTATCAGCAAGACAAATTTAGGCTTGATGGATGGAAAATTTCAGAAAAACATGTCAGTCTACAATGAGGATATATAGAAATATGATCAGTTTCAAAGTTTTAGACATATGCCCCTCTCAATGAAGCCGAATTACCTTACTTTTGTTAATAGCCATATCATACTGTTGACTCATTAATTTTGAAGTCTATTATGGCTACAGATCTTTTTCATGCAAACTATGATTCATACTCATGCATTTTATTTTTTTAACCTATGTGTAGGAATTCATTCTTATCCCCATTCAGTTTCATCTTCTTTGATTCAGTACATTGTTTTAGCCTCTTGGGATCTGTCATCTAATATGTTAGCTATTTCTCTAATCTCCATGTCATCTATAAACTTGGTAAATATGCCACCTATACTTTCACGCACATTACTAATGCACTAAAGCATGCACTTTCATGCACATTACTAATAAAAAATGTTAAAAGTATCCGAGGAGAGAACCCTGAAATACTCTAGCAGAGAATGGTTTCTAAGTTGAAATCAATTCTTTAATGACTTCTCTTTGTGTCTGGTCATTTAACCAATTCAGAATTCACTTAACTATACTATCCTCTAACCTCTAGATTTTGGCCACAAGCACAATATAAGAGACTGCTGAATTCTTTGCTGAATTTCTGATAAATTATGCCTATGGCATTTTACTTATTTATTAGCCTAAAATGCTATCAAAAAAGAAAATGAGGTTATTTTGTAATGACCTCTTTCTAACTAAACCATATTGGTGTTTTATGATCATAGCTTTCCTTTTATTGAGCATAAGCTTTAATATTTTTTTTAAAGCAATTGGGGTTAAGTAACTTGCTCAGGGTTACACGGCCAGTTATTTCTGGGTGTGGTGCTAAGTATCAGAGCCCGGATTCGATCCCCAGGTCATCCCAACACTGGGACCAGTGCTCTTACTCGCTGTGCTACCTGGCCGCCCCAATAAGCTTTAATATTATGTTGTAGAATTCTGCCAGGATTAGAAGTCATGGCCTATAGTTTGTAGACTTTCCTTATCTCATTTTTTTTTCTGAGAATCATGATATTTTTCCTTTCTCAGGTCTGTGGTGCATCCCTTACTCTTCACATTTTTTCAAAGACCACTGACACAGAAACCACAATTGTCATTTGTTTCAATTCTCTAGGATTTAGCTTGCCTAGGCTAAATGGGATGACTGATATACTCCTAAAATCCTCTCTCTTATCTTGCTTTTCAACTACTTTTAAACATCTTTGTTCTGACCTTTCCAATCCAATGATCATTCTCATTGAGAGAAAAAATGATTTAAAATATTTAAAAACAGTTGGTTTTATGGGCATAATTTATAAGTTGTAGTACTTGATAGTGATTTCATAAATGTGGTATTCCTTCTCATGGGGTATATTTAGGGAGGACTAATACTTGTAGTGTGAGGGCTTGCTGAACCCTTTTTAGGGCTACTCATTCTCCTTTGGTGTCCACTTGCCACCCAGCTCTTATCTGTGACTCCAACAAGTGGTAGCATGCACAGTGTACCACACCCTGGTAAAACTACTTTGGCAGATGTGATAAATCAGGTTGAGGGTAACTGACAGGTTTCAAACTCATCAGTGAGATAGGAGGATGTCTATCTGAAGCATGTGAAGACTTCCCCCAAGATGAATGAGCGATTGTGAACAATTTGTTCCAATGGCTATGAAGGTAGCTGAAGCAGATATTGAAGGAGTGCTCAGAGCATGGTCAGATATCAAAGACACCAAAATCATCTACTTCATCCTGGATCATCATCAGTCACCTTGACTTGTCTTGTCACTGGACTTCAATGACTCTGGAAGAAAGAGTGAGACTGATGACTTTGTACAACTCTGTCTCACTTAAATCCAATTCATTCACAAGTCAAGACATCACCTGTGATGTCATTGGTCCTCTTTGAAAATGAAGGATGAACAACATTCCTTCTAATTATGAAGATTGTAGCCTACTCCCTTTGCCTGCTCATTCTTTGCTCTTCTTTTCCATGTCTTTTGAAAAATTCATTAAGAGGGTCTCACTGAAATGCTGGAAGCAGTCTTCATATTTGACCTTGCAATGTGACAGTGGAACATATTGGTATTCATATTTGGTGTATTCATTTTGATTTCTGGGTTATGTGGCCAAATGTTTTCTTCAGTCTCCATTAGCTCTGAATTCTGGAAATGTAGGTCTATGAGTTGATAGATATTCTCTTTATCAACTTTTTTTTGGTATTAATTAGATCACAGACATTTCCCCCATGACTTTAAACTTTTATTTTCCTCTTACATATTTTATTTTTCAGATACTTTGAAAATTTACTCCTCCGCGACTTCATCATCATTTTACCTTCAGCATGGAACCTCTCTGTGTAAACTTGCTCTAATTCAACTGCTTTTCCTATTTTTGTTTTTGTTTTTTTCAGTTCCATTTCTTCCTTCTCTATAAATATGTCTGTTATTGTAATGGCTCTCAATGGTCCTTTTTGGAGAAAAGATTTTGTTATAAAAATCTTTACAGATGTTTTCTATATTTTTCTGTTGTCCTGCTTTCATCCCTAAATACCACTGGAATGACTGCATAATTAAGAGTTTCACAAAGTTCTTTTATACCTTTTTCCCCTCTACTGATTCTTAATGTTTTATGAGATGATAATTCTTATAATCTTCCACCATCCTTTGCCATAGGATTTTATAAACACATTTATATTTAAACTGATGTTGCCTTTGGCTTCCATATGATTTCACCTAAAAAGTGTTTGCAGACTAAATCCAGGCAATTTTCTAATCTTTTGGGTTTCTTAATAATGTAAACTGATTTAAATTGTTTAAACCTCAGAATGAAATACTTATAACAAGTGTCAATGGTCTTTCTTCTATCCATTTCCCACTTTTGACATCACATCAATTACTTGTTTAAATAGGTTAGGTTGTATTATTTTACCTACCACATATTTTTCTCATTTTTCTAATATTATTAATTTTTACCTTTGCTCTAATAAGTTGATCTCGTTATATACATAGGACTGATCCAGGAATGACTTCCATATCAGTAATGAATCCCTTCTGTTAAAATATAATAAATTTCACTGCATCCATTTCTAGAGCCTTCCAACTCTATCAAATAAAGTAATCATGATATATAGTCATGAGGCCCCTGTGTCTGCAAATCTTTTGGTTCTATCATTCTTTCCTCGAATCATATTTTCCAATACATTTTTTTGATGTCCTCTCATAATTCTACTTTTGGATTTAAGTCATCAGGTATCAAAATATATGTTGATTTAATTTGGTGAGTTTTACTAAGTTCTTCATAGAATTTTTCTTTTTCTTTCTCTCCAGTAACAGATGTTGGTACATAAGTCACAATTATTTTCATGATGGCCCTTTTTGCAAATTCTTCTCATGAACATTGCAATACAAGATGATGAAATGTTCTATGAAATGGTGTTTCTTATTGCCTTTCACTACAGAATAAAACCAACTTCTTCATTTCCTTTATTGCTTTTTCAAGGAGGACCTTTGAACTATTCTATCATTTAACTTTATTCTCTCTCATTTTCATGTATAGCAAAAATGTCAAGATGGACATGATTTAGATGTTTTAATGGCATATCTGTTTGTTGGTCATTAGACAAGGATCTCACATTTAGAGTATGAATCACTATTAATGTTTATAGGATCTTAAAAAACTGTGATCTTTAGACCTTTTGCTCCCCTTTTTACCACTCTGTCACTATCACTGTCAGTATAGAAGTAGAAGGGTCTGAAGGTTATTTGGTATTTTTCTTATTTGTTTCAAGGTTTGGTATAGCCCCCAAATAATGTATTACAAAGTGGCTAGCCCATTGATGATAAACTTCTCCATAGTTAACTATGACTGTCCATGAAAAGTAGACAGAATCTATTTCTGGGACCATTCTTTAAAGCCTTTCCAGAATGGTAGAACCATCTAAGGCTTGTGGTCCATTGATATAACTTTTGAGAACTCCAAGTCACCTCTATTCTCTGTTGAGGACTTGAAGTAGGATTTGAAAGAGAAAGCTAAAAAAAAGTCAAGTAGCCCTGTTTTCCTTTTATAATCTGCCACAAGATGTGATCCTATCATCTCTCTGTTCTTCATAGAGCTAAAAGCATCTTTCTGTTGCCTTACAAAAATGAATGCCAGCTCATTCTGAGCTTTAGTGCTATTAACATTTTTCATGCAGGATCATGTTATACTATTGCCTTCCTCATTTGTTGCTTTGCCTTGTTTCCATCTTCTAAATGTTTCTTTTAAAAATCTAAATTGTTTGATGAGTTTGATATATTTGTCTTAAGACAGTTCTGCCTTTTCATCATTGTTGGAATTGTTTCTATTTGTTCTTACCACAAAAGAGGACTTTATTCCTGAGGACTTTCCATTCCTCCTGGACTCACTTCCTCTACAGACTTAAGCCATGGCTTCACACTTCATTTTTCTTCTGAATCTTTTCACATTTGCTTTATAGATTTGCATCTATAGTGCATATCAGACTATAGCCATCTTCTCCTTTACTAAATGCTCTGAGATGGAGTAGTCAATTTCTTCTAAGGTTTTTTTTTTTGTCATTTCTACATCAGCAACTGGTTCTTCCTTGGTGGTCAAAATCTGAGTAGCCATTCATCTCATCTCTTCCTTTTACGTTTGAAAGATGAAATAACCATTAAGGCAAGCTAATAATTTATTAAGCTGTTTGGAAGAGATTTTCAGCAAATATCCAGATAATAAAGTGTATTATCACTGCCACAGACAGTATGCTTCCAGGTAGTTGAATCAAGTGTAGGTAGAGGTGGAGAGCTGGGTTGCTTATGTATGGAAAGAATGTAGATATCAACTGTATTCATTAAACTACTGCAGAAAGTAATTGTCTTTTTAACTTTATTTCAAAAAGAATAGTTAGGTTTTAAATACAATAAGTGAAGCTTACATTCACATGCTAGAAATGAAAATTGGAAGCCCTTTACTGACAGGAATGCAGCTTCTGCTGATGAAGTGAGTGCCCAAGCTCTTTTTGGATCCTGTTCTCCTAATTTACTGTCTCCTTTTCCTGGGGGATAGAAGGATTGCCCACAGTACTCCAAACTATTAACTGTGATCCAAACCCTTAGAGTGCCTCACTTTGTAAGTCTTTGTTAGTACTGCCCACAATTTATTCAGGTTAGCACCTTTCATTCTTTCCTTATTTCTCAGGAGGATCTCTCTCTTTAGGAAATGAAAACTTCTGAAACTTTAATTTTCACAGAATATGATAGGTTGGAATATCTTTTCTTTAGTAATTGAATTTTAGCAGTAACAGTAAAACAATAAACCAATTCTACAAGCAATCTGAATTAAATACTAGGTAATTTCCAAGTACTATTTCTATTTAGTAAAATAATTTCAACATTAGCAAATTATTTTGTAATTTCCAGTGATCGACTACTTATTAAATGTTTTATTAGGCAAAATACCAAATAACATATAGGGGTAGTGAGCAACTGAACAGAAGCAACCTTTATCCTTAGTTGATTATGTAAGGTAGAGTGAAGGAAGTTCCCAAAATAGTTTTTTTATATTCAATAGTCTTTCAATGTATTGTAAAGAAATAGTTTAGGCCACATTAGGCAAAGGCAATATGGACCTTGAATTATTCTAATAAACACTGAATGTAACATCTTAAGCATAGTCTTCCTTAGCTTTTAGAAATTAAATAAGCTCCATCTTGAATGACAGTTGCTATTTTCTTATGTTCCCTATTCACTTTCATGTTTCTAGTGATACAAAATATCCCAAGGAAATTTTGTTGTTCAGTCGTTCAGTCATATCCAACTCTTTGTGATTCTGTAGACCACAGCACGTCAGGCCCTTCTGTCTTCCGCAGTCTCCCAAAGTCTGTCCAAGCTTATGTTCATTGCTTCTATGACACTATCTGTCCATCTCATCCTCTGCCATCCCCTTCTCCTTTTGCCTTCAGTCTTTCCCAGAATGGGGGTCTCTTCCATTGAGTCCTGTCTTCTCATTATATGGCCCAAATATTTAAGTTTCAGCTTTAGTATTTGACCTTCCAGAACAATTTTGCTTCTCAATATAGAAATGAATCTATCAGAGCTTATCATTGTCTCAATGGATACAAGATCTCCAGGCCTATTGGAAGTATTAAACCTCAATACATTTTTTGGGTAGACGTTTTCTAGTATAATGAAAATTCTCAGTACTTATCAGGTTCACTAGCATCCCTTTTAACAATTACTTTGGTACAGCTTTGAATGAAAAAGTGAGTTTCTTTAGTAAAAATTCCTCCCCCCCCCCAATCTTCCATACTCTAGTGTTTGTATTATCTTGTCTATAACAAATGTATTTTATTCATGGCTATCACTCCCTTAAAAAATTAATCTTTTCACTCTTCTTCCAAATACAAGAAGCTCAGGACATACTCCAGAGGAATCAATAACAATTCCTCCAGCTTCAGATCTTGACTTATTTTCAGAGGATTAGTTAGGCTGTTTTGTAGCAATTGGCTATCATTTTTGCATTGGTTTTTGTTTGTTTGTTTGAACCAGTTTCCTTTGTACTTTGGTGTGGCTGATCCAGTTTCATTGTGGGCTTGCATGATCTTTGAAATAATTGATTCCTCCTTAACAATGGCCAGTGTAGTATCTCTACAGAGTAATTGAAGAATCGTCTTAAAGAGTTACACATTTTCCACATTTCCTTGGAGTAAGATCCCTTCTTACAAACCAAGGAATTAAATATAAAAGAGAAATAAAATATGTACACATCATATGAAATCTAATTAAAGTTTTTATTGGGGAGAGAAAACAACTCAATTTCTGGTCAAGCACAGGTGTTCTGAGTAAGCAGAAGCATGACACATATGACCATTGCTATCATAAAATGAAGACCATTCCAAAACTATTGCTTTTCCCAAGTAGTTTTTCACATCTCTAGGAATTAGCTATTTCCTTCCATGTCACTGGTTGGTTGTCATGGAGTCCATCTAGAATCAATCCCTAGAATCAATATGATTTCAGAATTTATAAATAATAAGTATTTTGAGGGGTCTATGATCTTATGGTTGTGCATCAGTACAGACTCAATCATTTTATATTCATAAGATCATAGATTTAGAATGAGAGGAAACGAATATCATTTAATCTAAAGACATAATTTTATGAATGAAAAAACTCACAGATGAGAGAGTTTGGCCAGGATTGCATTGCTGTCAAATATTTGTCTTCTCGTTCTTTTTGAGTCTTGCCCATGTTTTCTATAGATTCTCCAATGATGGTCTGTCTATCCAACATTCACTTCTGGAGGCCTTCTTCTGATATATCCTATACCATCACTAAATGGCCAGTCTACCTTCTTTTGCTGATAATATATATCCTCCATGATGTTGTTTATGCCACTTATTCCATGAAATTCAACATCAAAACTATGCCAACCTATATCCATCATGCGCCTTTGCAGTTTTCTCTTTGGGCTGCCTGAAAATTTGATTCTGCTGAGATTGTGGTAGTCCATAATCTGTAGCCATATAACCTCACTAGAAGGACATCTGTGTTAAAATGGTGTTTTTAAATCTGGGACCAGTTCATGGTCATTGAAAGTGCTATGCAGTTCTTTGAATGGCATTTTCTCCTCCTATTCAAATTTGGGTCCATCTTCTTGTCCATCTACCACAGCCGTGCATACTGATGCACCAACATAAGGTACCCCCTGTCTGCTTGCATGCCATAAAGTGATTCACAGAATCATATAGTACATTCGTTTTACTCCCCCCCCCCCTAGACTGGATGAATAAAGTGGTTTTCTATTACTGACCCTAGATTTCATTGAGGTGGTACAAAGTGAATATACACTTTTAGTTACACTAGTTATATACACTTATAGTTACAAAATGATTTACAAGTTGTAAGTTATTTTTTGATCCTCAAAAACAGCCCTTCATTTTGGTGGGGATTGTACTTGTAATACTCTTTATACTTATTGGTCTGTCAACTATCAGTTAAGGATTTACTAAATACCAGGTACTGTGGTTAGCACTGTGGAGAAAAGAAAGGCAAACTGTGCTCTCCAGGAGCTCCTAATCTAACGGGGGAGACAACATGCAAACAACTATTTACAAATAAGATGATATATACTAAATAAATTGAGGGTAGTCTCAGTAGGAAGGCACCAAGAGCAAAGAGGACTGCGAAAAGCTTCCTGCAGAAAGTGCAATTTTAGCTGAGGCTTGAGGAATCCAGGGGAATTGGGAAGCAGAAGAAAGAGAGTATTCCAGGCATGGAGGACTGCCAGTGTAAATACTAAGAGTTGAGAGATGTAGTGTAGTGTAAGGAACAGCAAGGAGGCCAGTATCACTAGATCACAGAACACATGGAGGAAAGAGACTAAGGTATAGGAAGGCTGTATCCTTAGCACCTAGCACAGTGCCTGGTACATAGTAGGTGCTTAATAAATACTCTGTGGTTAATCATTGTCCTAATTTTTTTTCAGAAGAGAAAACTGAAGCTCAGAAAGGTTAATTGTACCTGCCTATGGTCAGAGATTCGAGAAATTTAGCTACAATTTGAATTTAAGTCTTCTGACTTTCCAATTTTCTTTCCACTATGATGATGCCCTGCTTATCCATACAAGCTGAAATCTCTAAGAATCTGCTTATAATTTCTGTGACCCCAAACATGTCCTCTGAAGTACTGTAATTAGCTAATTTGGTGCCAGGACAGCAGACTGAGTTTGTCCCTGGAGCTGTACTAGAAACCTTATAGCATTAGAGAACCTGCCAGAGCTTATACAGCACTGGCATAACTGCTGAGAACCTAGTTACCTGTATCCCACAATGAGGTATTGGGGGAGTGTTTTGTGGAGGGCAGAATCCTAGGATTCGAGTCAATCCTTCTGTCCTAAGTGAATGTGACATCTTCTTTGTACTTCTCTCATATGCTATTTTGTACCATAGCCATTGTCATACCAATCCTGCTGAGCCAGTGAGGGCCTTCAGGTCCCAGACTGATCTTAATTTGTTTTTCATATCATCTCTGATTCCTATCACAAAGCCTCATACATAGCCATTTAATAAATATTTGGTGAATGAGTGAATGGAAGGGCCATCTCGTCCACACTACTGCTCAGTCAGGGATACAGGAAACCTTTCTCAAAAATCATTTACAAATGATCAATCAGCCCTTCCTTGAACATTTTCATTGACAGGGAACTCATTATCTCAAGAAACTAGATCATTCTATTTCTGTATCAGATCATCTGAAATTACAACCTTTTAAATTTTTAACCACTTAAATTCTCTCTGGATTCTCAGTTAATACTAATGTCTTTCCTTAAAAAACCTGTAAGACTTAGAACCTACTGTTCATCACAACCTTGCTCCATCTCAATGCCCTATATTCATTCCCTCCCCCATACAAAATAAACTTTAAAATGGTATGGCATATAAGTGTATTATTTTGGCACGTGCTACATTTTGACATAGCTAATACTAGAGTGCTAAGAAATTATAAACAGGTAGAAGCAGGACCTCCACCAGGCTCCAGCTTCCACCTTCCCCAATCCATGTAAAAGGGTACTTTAAACAAACTTTTGAGCTGTAGAACCTACAAAATGACACATAGAAGCTAACCTCCCACTGAGGACAGCCCAGCAGGCTTGGAGCAAGTGGCCAGTGCAGCTCTGGGAGCTGAGCCCAGCCACTGGCAAGCCAAAGTTTTAGCCCCAGGGTGGGCCTGACCAGCCACCAGCTGGAGGGACTCTAGATCACCAGCAGCTGTGACTGTTTCCAGATTCATCAACACATAGATATGAACACAAAGTGAGAGGTCAGTGCAGTCTGGACTTTGGGACCCAGTAGGTGGCAGTGCATCAGCTTTTGCCCCCAGGGCAAGAAGCCACCGAGACACCAGGCCAGCCCCAAGTTGCAGCTTCAGCTCCTGGACTGCAGAGTGTAGGGGGACCAAGCGACCAGTCTGAAGGGTAATCGCTCTTGCTTTAACTTGCTTGGATCTGGATTGTGGTCTATGGTGGAGGTCCTGGGGTGCGTGACAAGCTTGCCAGAGTGTGTGGAGGCCTCAGAGAGGGCACCCAACTAACGCCTCCCGCAGCTGAGAAAACCCCAGCATTTGAGACGAAAGCTCCCCTGTCTGGTGGCAGAGTCCTACTATGGCAAAAAGCCCAGGGGTCAAGTGACTGAGGGGCAACATGACCAGACAAAAGCAGCAAAACAAAAAGAAGATTCCAACATTAGACTCCTATTTTAGGGACAAAAAGGAGCAAAGCATGGAACAGGAGGAAAATAGTGGAGTCAGAACTCCTGCACCAAAAGATTCAAAGGAAAATATGAGCTGGTTACAGGCCACAGAGCACCTTAAGAAGCAGATAGAGAAGTAGAGAAAAAATTGGGAAGAGAAATGAGAACAATGCAAGAAAATTATAAAATGAGAGTCAAAAGCCTGACTGAGAAAATCACACCTTAAAAAGCAGACTGACTCAATTGGCAAAAGAGGCTCAAAAAGGCAATGAGGAGAGTAATGCCTTGAAAAGCTGAATTTGCCAGATGGAAAAAGAATCTCAATAACTCAATGAGGAGAATCGTTCCCTCAGATTTAGACTGGAGCAAAGGGAAGTTAATGACTTTAAGAAAAATCAAGATGATGTTAAACAGATCCAAACAAATGAAAGAATAGAAGGCAGTGTGAAATATCTCATGAGAAAAACCACTGACCTGGAAAATAGATCCAGGAGAGATAATTTAAAAATTATTGGACTACCTGAAAGCCATGATCAGGGAAAGAATCTACAAATCATCCTCTAAGAAATTCTCAAGGAAAATTGCCCTGATGTTTTAGAACCAGAAGGCAAAATAGAGGTTGAAAGAATCCACTGATCATCTCCTGAAAAAGATCCCAAAAAGAAAACTCCTAGGAATATTATAGCAGGTTCCGGAATTCCCAGATCAAGGAGAGAATATTATAAGCAGCCAGGAAGAAACAATTTGAATATTGTGAAAACACAATCAGGATAACCCAGGATATGGCAGCTTCTACACTGAGGGATCGAAGGGCCTGGAATAGCATATTCCGGAGGGCAGAGGAGCTGGGATTAAAATCAAGAATCACCTACCCAGCAAAACTGAGTATCATGTTTCAGAAGAAAATATGGTCATTTAATGGAATAGAGGACTTTCAAGCATTCTTAATGAAAAAACCAGAGTTGAATAGAAAATTTGACATCCAGATACAAGAAGCAAGAGAAGCTTGAGAAGGTAAACAGGGAAAAGAAATCATAAGCCACCAATCAAAGTTGAACTATTAACATTCCCATATGGAAAAACAATAATTGTAACTGATAAAACTCTTCTCAGCATGAAAATAGTTGAAGGGAATATATATGTCTATATCGGAGGGTATATGGGTGTATGAATACATGTGTGAATGTGTGTATATATGCTTACAGGTATACATAGATAGAGGGCACAGGACCAATTTAATGGAAGGGATGATACTTAAAAGGGGAAATTAAGAGGTGAGAGAGGAATATAATGAAAGGAGATGGAGAGAGACAGAATGGGTAAACTATCTCATAAAGAAGAGGTAAGGGTAAAGGGTTACAATGGAGGGGAAGAATAGGAAGGCAAAAGGGAATGGGTCAACCTTATTCTCACTGAATTTGGCTTGGGGAGGGAATGAAATACACACGAAATTGGGTATCTCACCCTACAGGAGAGTAGGGGGAAGGGGATGATGGAAGGGAGGGCAGGCTGGGAAGGAGGGAAGTTGGAAGCACTCACTTTTGAAAAGGGATGGGATCAAAGTAGAGAATAGAACAAGTGGGTGGTGGGATAGGATGGAGGGAAATATAGTCAGTCTTTTACAATATATCTACTATGTTAATGTTTTGCATTAGCTACACATGTACAATCTATACTGAACTGCTTATCTTCCAAGTAAGGGTGTGTGACAAGGGAGGAAGGGAATGAATCTGGAATTCAAAGTTTTAAAATCAAATGTTTAAAATTATATATATATATATATATATATACATATATACTATTATTAATATTATCTTATATGTAATTGGGAAAGAAGATATACAGGCACTAGGGCATAGAGATCGACCATGCCCTACTGGAAAAGTCTGAGGCAGTATGGGAGAAGATATGGGAGAGAGCAGATTGGAGGAGGGGATATCCTGTGGGACTGCTATTCTGGGGTGGTGGGGAGGAGAAAAATGGGGAGAAAATTTGTAACTCAAAATCTGGTAGAAATTAATGATGTAAATCAGAAGTTAATAAAGCATTTGAAAAATAAAAAAAGAAATTATAAACACATATAATTTGAGTGGAAAACCTAAAAAAAATTTGAATATTATGCACATACCATTCCATGTTTTTAAGCCCTGATGTTTTAATCTTAGTGATGCACCTGTTTCAATATTTATTTTTGTCCTCCCTTTTGTGTTTAACATCCTACAGAGTAGCTCTCTTTTTAGTGTCTCATAAATATGAAGTAGTCACCCCAGATGTGACATACTGAAAACAGTGACTAAAACTGGATAGCTCTACTTAGCGTTTCTGAAGGGAAAGTATAGAATGTGATCTTGAAAATAAAAATAAGTTCACCAAAATTATCAGATCAACCTCATTTCTACTAAGCTCTAGTTACAATTGCCTTGGATAAGAAAGAACATGGCTTTCTTCATGGCTGCCTGATGCCCTGTCTGACATACAACCACATTACCAGGTGTCAGTTTGTAGGTTGATTATATCTAGTGGCGATTCTGGTTTAAATGTTATCTTTTTCCCTACCATGCAATGTTTTTAGTTGCCACTAGGTGGAAGCAGGTAAAACTAGTAGTAATAAAGAAGTGAAAAACTGTATAGTAACAATGCCAAGAAGTTAGAAAAATAGCTCTTAAAAACAATCTTTACAGATTTAAATCCTAAATAAAACAAATTAATATATGGGAAGATTCACATAGTGAACACAAGAACTGAACCTAATTATAAGGTATTTCATTGTCATTTACTATTCAAAAAGATTGCCAGTGGGTTCTCCTATTTTAAATATTTCACAATGTCCATAGGATTGGTTTAATGATCTCTTCCTTTTAGAATTCACCCCTTTTTAAACTTGTCTTTCCTAGAACCCATCAACTACCTTGGCTTTTAGCTCTGGCCCTGGCATTTGATCCTCAGTATGTTGTGGTCTACTGAAGGTTCTGTCACCTATCTCCTCATTCATTATAGTCAGTAAATATTTATTAAGTATCCAGGATGACAGACACTACACTAAGTGTTGGGGACACAATGAAAGGCAAAAGAGACTCTTTGCCCTTATGGAACTCACAATTAAATGAGGGAAACAATATAAAAAGAAGTTGGAAAGGAGGAGGGGAGGGGGATGAATGAATAGGCATGGGGAGAAGGTACATGATGAAATCCTACAACCAGAGTGGGAAATGATCTAAGAAAGCATGAGTTTTTGAGTTGATTTCATCTTAAAAATTCTTCACTGATCTGTATCCTCCCTTGTTGACCTTTTATTTTCTTCTACATTTACCTGGAAATCTCCCTTTGTCCATACTCTCCCATTCTTCCAGGTGACAGTTGCCCCAAAGGGTTTCAACTTCCTCCTTCCAAAGCAGGACAAGTAAACTTTTCAAGCACCAAATTCCCCAGACCTCCTCCAGTAAAAGGTTCTCAGTTCCCTTTACTAACCATTTCTCTTCACCTATAGCATTTATCAGTGGAATTCTCTACCACCTCCAAAGTAAGGTGTCTTTCCCCATCCTTTTTAGTCTTTCCCCCTTTTTCCTCTCTACTCTTCTGTGGGCTCTTCTCTTTCTGAAATCACAGGGGTCACTTTCCCTTCAGTGACAGCTCTTAATTTGACCCCATTCCTCCTTTTATGTTTCCTAATCACTCTACTCCCATCCTCTCTTTCTATGTACCCTCCTATGCTGTAATTTAGTCCCACAAAACAAATGAACAAACAAAAAACCCAAAACCTTGATTCACCTGTTGTCATGTTTTAGTCCATAATATCCTTTATTTACCTCTTCACTATTATCGCTACTAGATTTCTACCTTCACCCCTGTCTACATTTAGAAAAGTTTCTTACTGGTCTCTCTGTTGTCACTCTGTTTCTGCTGCTGTTGCTGTCCTTGGTGGTTGCATTTATCTACTTTTCCTGCATTTCTGTTATATGAGGTGTTCAAGAAGCAAAAATCTCTTTATTTCTGGTTTTCTTTCTGAAAAAAAGTTTTGAATTCTTCTTTATTAGCGAATATCCATCTTTTGTCTTTTATGGTTAAACTCAGATTCTCAAGAGACATCAACCCAGGGCTACTCCCTGAGCTGCAATGCTCTTTGAAACACATGATTCTATCTCTTCCTACTTTTTCTAGTGGATGTGTAATAGTTTTGCATTTTTCAAATGTCCTTTCCTTTCTATTTGAAGATGTTTCTCCTGATGGCTTGCAGAACTTGCTGTTTCTGAATTGAACTGTTGAATTTACCTACTGTGTATCTTAGAGTTTTCAGCCTTGGATTTTTTTTTTCTGGAGGGGATCTGTGAATTCTTTCAATTAGAATTTCATTTGCTATATTAAGAAGTTTTTGGCAGCTTTTTCCCCCCTATCATTTCTTTCATTATGGTAATAAGGTTAAATATTTTTCCCCTGTTGTGTTCTTTTGGGTGACATCATCCTTAGTTTGGCTCTATACATATTGTCTTTGAGATCAGTCTGTTTTTCTTGCATGGAGAGCATATTTTCTCTTACTGTTATTGTTTTTTGCTTCTTTTCTTCTAGATAGTCCTTCACTTCTATGTATTTAAATTCTCAAATCTATTGTTTTCTTTTTTTTTTCTTTTGTGAGGCTTGTCACTGCAGATTCAAATTTTTGTATTGTTTATTATTTTTGCTGTGCAGGACAAGAACTCTGCTTTCATAATTCTTATTTCTCTTTCAAACCACTCAGGAACAGAGTGCTGTGGTTCCATATTCTCCTCAAATTCCACAGAGTCCACTGTCTCTTCAAGTATTGCATCATTTTTCTTTATTTTCCAGTATTTATTCATAGCTGTTTGAACTCATTTACTATATGTGGAGATCACATTTCCTTCTTTTGTGACTGTTTGATTTATCTGCTTACATTCAAGGTTTTTGAGTTTTCTTCTTTCTGAAATCTTTGGTAATGTCAATCTTTTTTCCTCTTGCTTTCTTTATCATTCACTTCCTGACTCCCTCTCCTCTGACTGGTATTCTTGGAGGCTGAATCATAAAGCATCTTGGTCTCTTCCTACTCTGGGCAATTGATGATTCACCAGCCTAGTTATCTGTCCCAATCGACTTTTGGGTAGTCAGAACTGACTCCAGCTGAATGCTATTCTATTTATCTCAGACTTGGTGGAATACTGTACAGAATGGCCTGTCCTGGTGACCTGTTCTGGAAATTCCCTCTTCAGTTCTCTGGCCCAGTACCATAAGTTCAGAGTTTTGCAGTGATGTTTTTCCCTGGTACCAGCAGTTCAGAGCTTTACGATGCTGGTGCTTTTGGGTTATAGTCCCTGGTAGGCTTTTGCTCCTGAAGGACTTTGGCCAAGCTGATTGTAGAAGTCTGAGAAAACTCCCATAGCCAAAATACAGGCTCTCTACAGCACTGAAAAGAGACATGGGGACTGGTGGTTTGTCATAACCCGGTGTTCTGTCCTTGGGTCTGCTAGTGCAGCTTCTCTGCCATTAGGGTGGGGAGGATGCTGAGTGAGCTCTGACTCAATGAGTGTCAGTTCATTCTTTTAGAAACTTCTTTTGGATTCTGGGTGTCCTAGATCATAGAGGTACCTGAAGTTCCCTTATCTTTTGTGCACAATTTCTGTTTTAGAAGGGTCTGAGAGGTCATAGGAATCAGAGAAAATGTTTAGTCCTCCATCTTGTTGCTTATGTGACCTGGAAGTCCTCCCAAGTTAATTTCATCTTGCAGAATGAGTTTATGGAGATGATGATGTCCAGGAAATTAGCCTTAAGTAAAAAAAGACTACTAAAGTCATCAGCAAAAAGACTTTTAATAACTCCCTGCTCTTCTGCTTTTTTCTTTTTCTGTAAGAAGAGGCTAATACCACCCCATTTCTGTAAGCATTTAAAATATGGTTATAGTTATATATGCGACAAAACAGGATTTTAAAAACTTTTATAATAACAATTCTGTCATTTTCACTGGAAAAATGCAAGTGTAGTACACATGAAACATTTTTACCCTGTATTTTGAAGTGCTCTGGGCATGGTGTGCTTTACAATGTACATAAACAGTGAATTAGTAAAATGAATGTACATTAAAACTTACAAATTATTTACAAATAATGTAAGATCATTTGACATAGTGACAATTATTTCTTTGCTCTCTGTGATTTCATTGGGTCATGTATTCTTTCTGTACCAATCTGAGAAAGATATTATAGAATGTATGCTTCACTACTAAATAAAACACTGCAATATTTGTATGAATAACTCACATTCGTGTAATGCATTAGATGTACAGAGCAGTTTTCCTGCAATAATATTGTTACATGGGCATTTTCTAGTATCAGCATCTGATTTTATATATGAGAAAACAAAATCTTAGAGAAGTTAAACAATTTTCTCAAGGACACATAGCCTTGAGATTTCAGGGCCAGTATTTGAACAGTTGAGTTCTATGATCTTCTTCGCCCTTCATTTTGTTCTCCCTATGTATTCAAGAACCACATAAATAATTAACTCTCGATGAACTAGATATTTGATTTTCAGTAAGTGAGTTCAGCTGAAATCCTATGTAAATTAAGTATTTTGTGGGGAATTAGGGGTAACTTTTAACTTTTAAGAAGTATCCTTCATTGAATTTTGGAACTGTTACAATTCCATAACAAAGCTAAAACATGGTATAATGGAAAGGAAATTGTATTTGAAGTCAAAAGATATGGGTTTGGATCCCAACCTTGTTCTTTATTATGCATACAATCTTGGGCAAGATCCTCTCTGTGTCTCTATTTCCTCATTTGTAAAATGATGGGGGTAGTACTAGACCCTTAAAGACCTAAATCCTATGCTTCGCTCAGAAGTTTACGTAATCCTATGCCTATATGTCTTCTGGTGTTTCAGTATTTAGGCATGATATTTATACACATCTGTTTGCCCATCTGTTTCCTGCCTTGATGAATCCTTGCCCACTGGGGTGATGTAACTTTCATTGTATTAGGGAAGAGGGAGTGTATTGTAACTCCAGCTGTCTCTCTGACCCTCTGTTGCAATCACCAGTAAGTACATTTAGGTGGTCTTGTCCTTAAATGTTTGCCCATCAATCATGACTCCTTGGGGGGGTCAAGTGGAACAGCTGCATTTTAGGCTTTCCATTTAGTAGTTAGAGACAGTGGACCTGGTATTAAACCAAATGCATAGAAAAGTGGAAAACTATTTCATGGAGTTTTTCTGAAACTCAAAGTTCATACTAAATTAAATATTTCATAGCTATACTTTTCACCAGTGTCAGCATGGTGAATTATTATAATTACATTGTTATTTATTATAATATAATATTATATTATTTATTATTATATTGCCATAATTATTTTATTTATTATTTAATTATTGTGTTTTTATATAATTATTATATTTATTTACAATTATAATTATTTTATTATTATATTTATTATTATAACTAAACATGTATAGCAAATGATTTTAAGAACTTAGATTGTTAATGAAGATGTTACGTGATATCACATGGAGTCATTTCACTCAACCCCCAATTTCTAACATTTTAAACTTTACTGCATTACTGAAATTTAGCTATTAGGAGGTCATAGTAAAGCAGAGGGGCAGAAGACCCAGGAATAAAAATGTTGCTGAGCTCTCGGGGACTCAACATTCTCTTGGTGAATGTGATGAAATCACTTTAAATTTCTGTTTAAAGAACTTGTTAAAGTATATGTTTTAAAAATCTTGTCCAAAATGTAATATTCTGTGGTGAATAAGGAAATCTTTTTCTTATTCATTTCAGCAGCTATTTCTGAAAAGGAAGGTCACAAAATTTTTAGGGTGAGATGCAGCAGCTGTTAAAAGGATCATTTAATGCAAAGTTCAACTAATACTTGGGTATCAACTACAACATATTTGGAAATTCTTAAGAGAGAATAGAAAGTTACCTTCTTTTGACTGGCATAAAGTCAACACCAAGATTCCACCACTTTTTTTTTTTTTTTTTTGCTTTTTGGAGGGGGAAGGGCAGGACAATTGGGGTTAAATAATTTGCCCAAGGTCACATGGCTAGTAAGTGTTAAATGTCTGAAGCTGGATTTGAACTCAGGTCCTCTTGACTCCAGGCCCAGTGTTCTATTCACTGTGCCACCTAGCCACCCCATCCACCTCCTTTTCTTAAATTTCCCAAACATACAGGTGCTCTGTGTCTTTCTCCATGTGAAGGAATTAGAACAAAGAACATCAGAGGACGAAGCCACAGAGTCATCCTGTTTCATCCTCAATCAATCAGTCAACAAGCATTTATTAAGGTCCTTCTATGTGCCAGTCACTGTGCTTAGTGCTGGGGACAAAGAAAAGTAAAAGATAATCCCTACTTTCCATGAGCTCATAATCTAAAAGGGAGAGTTTTCCCTTCCTCCTAGCTGAGACAGGGAGAAACTAGGAGCAAGAATAAAAACTGGGGATTAAGGTTTGGAAAATCTCTTGCTAAGGAAGAAAATCTGTGCTAGTCAGAAGACTCCCTGGAGAAGAGTTAGACAATAGCTGTGAGAAGAAAGCACTTTTCACAACAAATTATTTTAAGTTCTGTACTCCTAGACAAACTCTGGGAGATAATTGTACCTAAAATAAGGATTCAGGGGATGTCCATCAATTAGGGAATGGTTAAACAAGTTGTGGTTATATGAATGGAATGGAATATTATTGTGCCATAAGAAATGACAAGCAGGCAGATTTCAGAAAAATGTGGACTTACATGCACTGATGCAAAATGAAGTTAGAATCAGGAGGACATCTTACATAGTTAACAGCGACGTTGTTTGATGATTAACTATGAATGCCTTCGCTCTTCTCAGAATACAGTGATACAAAAGAAGTCCAAAAGACTTAGGCTGGAAAATGCTATCCATATCCAGAGGAAGAACTGATGGAGTATGAATATAGACTGAAGCACACTATTTTCACTTTACTTTTGTGTATTTTTTCCTTTTGTTCTTTTTCTTCTTCCAGAACATGATTAATATAGATATATGGTTTACATGATAGAATATATACAACCAATCAAATTGTTCACTTTCTTAGGGATGGGGGAGGAGAGGCAGGGAGGGAGAAAATTTGGTACTCAAAATTTTATATAAAAGTGAATCTTAAAAATTGTCTTTACATGAAAATGGAAAAAATAAAATACTATTTAAAGAAAAAATAAAATAAGGATTTAGAATGGATTAGAAAAAATTAATCAGATGAGAGTAAGGTAATATTAAGCTATAATGAATAAAATGATATAATTTTACAGTTGGAAAAGAGCTTGGAAATCATCTTCTTTACCCCCCACTTGGAATAAATTCTTTTTATAATCCTGACACAAGGTCATACCATTTCTGCTTTCATAATACCAGTGAAAGGGTATTCATAATCTCCCTTTTTCACTAATAAATGGCTCAATTTATTAGAAGTCACCTATTTATGTAGAGGCAAAATCTACTTCTTTGTAAATTCTCTCCAAAGATTTAAGCTCCTTGAGGGCAGGGACTTTTTCTTGTCTTTGTATCCCCAGTGTTTACTAACTGCCTGGCACATAGTAAATGCTTAGTAAACCCTTGTTGACTTGGTCTGACTTTATGGTATGACAAGTTTGCTTTTCCTTCTGCATTACAATCTCCAAAATATTTGAAGACAACTTCATGTCTTCCATCACTATTCTTTTCTGCAGGATATATCTACCTAGTTTCTTTTATTGTTCCTCATTTTAAATGGTTTTTGTACCCCCTCACCAGTCTGGAGATACTCCATAGTTTGTTAATGTTTCTCTTATAGTGTGATTTCTGGAACTGAAAATAAAAATTATCTCTAAGGTTCCTTCCAGGTCTCACATTCTGTAATTCTAGATTAGGAAAACTGGACAGCTTCCTAGCTCCTCTTAAGCCAATTAGATTCAATTAAAATACTGATTAAAAACTGTGATAGGGACTGGAGCAGAGGTGAAAGAATGATTTATTCCCTCCTCTCAAGGAAGTTACAGCCAAATAGGGAAATATGAAGTGCACAAATAAGTGTGATTTATGAAAAACACAATAGAGGGGCTAGGCGTGAAATGAGAAAGATGTGGGTTAAATCCCTCTTGTGATACATACCTGCTTTGGTGTCCCCAGTGGGGCAAACCATTTAATTTTTCAGTGCACCAGACAATTGTCTAAGGCTAGAAGTTACAGAGCAAGTGCATTTTTGAATTGGTAGAGGGAGTTTCCACATTGGTAGTTCCTCAAACCAATGAAACCCTAGGTCCAGTAAAAAGGGAAAAAAAAAACCAACCAAACAAAACCAGGGTAGAATGGTTTAAGGGAGAATGAGAGATCTGGGCAAAGTGCTATAGGGTTACTAAAGGAGGAAGAATCATTTTCAGTTGATTAGATTAGGGAAGACTTAAAGGAATCAGTAGAATGTGGTCTGAGGTTTGAATGAAGAGAACAATTTCAACAAGCAAAGATTAGGAGGCAATTTGTTCTAGACACAAGGAACAACTATGACTATGAGCCATGTACTTATTCTCTCTGGGCATCAGTCTCCTAGTATGTAAAATTAGGGGCTTGAACTTGATGACTTCTAAGATCCCTTTCAGTTATAAGTCTCCAACTTCTGTGATTATATGAAATTCATCAGAACCTTGTATTCTTCATAGCTTTCAATCAACTGTACAACTGTAAAGATGGGGTCAATTAGAAAAATTTATTTGTTCAAGGTTACCTGTTCTCTCCTTCTACTTTCATGAAGGAAATATTTGATAGGAACATCGATCATGCTTATAAACATTTGTAGAGATGAGAAGGTAGTTATATGAGTTGGTAGTGGTATACCAAAGTTACATTTTGTTATCAGTAATATTCATGATTTTGTTTCTCACTGAAGTTTTCCTTACTTTCAGAGACCTCGAAAATTGGTTCTCCTTATCCCCAGTACTCTCAGAATGATGTCCCCTCCAGGAAAGATACCTTTTGTGCATACTGTCCTTTTAAGGCGCCACATTAAATTTGTCATATAGAGCATTGGATTCAAGGTATTGGAATCTAAGTAGGGTGGTTCTACTACAATGGATAATGAAAATAGAGGACTATAGAAATGGTGGCAGCTTTGTCCCACTGTTTCCAGTGTTTAGCACAGTGCTTGGTACATAGTAGCTACTTAATAAATGTTTATTGATTGATTGCCTGTTTTCTTCCTCCCAGTTTCATCCATAAATACTCTTGCAGTAATCTGTCAAACTTTTAGCAGATGAATTTCCCCCTTTTGCTACTCTTTGCTATTTTGTGAAGTGACCCTGTCTCTAATCTTCCATACTCTTCCTTCTCTAACATTTTCAAAATGGTATTTTGGCTACCATGTCTTTCTACTTGGCAAGGAGATTAATGGTGAAATGTTTCTTGTTTGAAGCAGTTTCTGGGCTCTTTGGTCATTGTGGCAAATGCATTATATCTATTAAACTTCAACAGGGAATGATTATGATCAGAGTCAATGCTTTTTTCCCTGTCTCTCCATTACTCCCTTTTAGGCATCAGTCATATGTATGAATAGATTAAGTTGGAGCCAGGTGCACACACTGTCTTCTTTTGTCCTTAATTTTTCTCTTCTGCTATTTTAGTACTGATTTTGACCTTTGTTTTAGTTTGTCAGTAGTCTAAATCCACATATATTATCTACATATTATATAATACATTCTGTATACATATGATTCCATAAGATTTGAAAATGAGTTACACATTGGTAGCCAGATTTTTCCTGTTGGTTAAAATAGAACTAATTTTAGATTTGTCATGTTGCTTGGTGTTAAGAATATATAGTGTCTTCAGACTCTCTTCTTTTAAAAATATTTTTCTTGATGTCTTTTTTATCACATATGTTTCCAATATATCTCTCCTCCTTTCCTACCCTGTGAGCTGTCCCTGGTAAGAAAAATGGTAAAAGAAAGAGAAAAAAATAACAACTCAGCACAATCACCTGACACATTGACTGCATATGCAGTATTTGCAATATACTACCTCTCTATTTTACAGATGAGGAAACTGAGGCTGAGAGAAGTTAAATGACTTGTTTAGGATCAAGCAGTTAATTAAGGTTTGAAGAAAGATTTGCATTCAGGAATTTGATTGCAACTATACATTTAGCCCCTGTGCCACATAGCTGTCTCAGTCATTCCATACTTAATGAGGCTGGTCCTTAAACAGTAGATGCTCTGTCCCTGGGTACAGTACTTGAAGCCTTTCAAACTATAGAAATCTTATAGAACTGATCAACTGGTCTACCCTTCAAGAAAACAGGGTCATTTCTATGCTGCAATTAGCCATCATGGAGAGAGTTCTGTAGAGGTACTCTGTGCATTATTTAAACTTAACATTTGATAATATTGCTACATGATTCAGCCCTTTTTATATAATCTAAGAAGATAATTGATGTACACTTTTTATCTTGAGTAGACATCATTTATTTCTGCTGCCCAATAGAAGCTGCCACTCATGAATACTACAGGTCCATGAATTCTACAAGACTGAAGAAATGATAGTTTGTTCATACATCCAGAGCTTAGCACAGTGCCTAGCACAGAGTAGGCACTTGATAAATGTTTATTGAATTGAAAATCAAGGCCTCCTTGGCCACTGGGGAAGCTGGGACAGTCTGGCATAAATGAATGAGGCTATCTGTGGCTACCAATTCATGACAGTCAGTATATAACTGGGAATATTCTAAAGTGTCATTCTGATAGCTTTATTCATTTGCTTGAGCCTTGATGGTACTGATTATTTAATATGCTGATCACTCAAATGTTTCTAGACCATGATATATCTTTAGGTTCTATTGAAATGGTAAATTATCTGCAAAGTGATGTTTTTTCCTAAATCTTTTTTTTTCAGGGAAGTTGCCTTTTGGCACATTTTCCTGGAAACTGGCTGGACAAAATAGTTTTATCTCCTACCTTTGCTACATAATTTCTCTGTTATTTTTTTTAATAGGGCAGTATGGGGGGAGTGTTACAGATATGAAATGTTGCATGTGTTTTCAGGTGAGATCACTATATTATTAGTTTTAGTGACCTGTAACTATTTTGCTTTACATCTCACAAAGTGGAAGTCATTTGTAAATGTTTGTAAAATAAAAATAAAGCACATCAACAAAACTTAAAGCTAAAAAAGGAATTTGAATTGACTCTAAAGAATGGGTCAGTATAATTTAGATTTAAGAGCAATTTCTGGATTATTAACAGTCATACCACAGAAATGAAGATTGTCAAATATGGAGTCTTAAGAAGCCATTCTATTCTATACTGTACCTGACAAAGAAGGCTGTCAATACAACATCATAAGAAAATTGTTTATTTCCTCCTGATGACTTCCAGAGAAGGCAAACTCAGAGAGCCCTAGTGAGGTTTGAAGACGGATTACTGGATTTCAAGTCTAAAATACTAACTTATGCCATAGAACTATTCCAAATGCAAAATCTTCCAAAGTTTTCATTAATTCCATAGTATTTTAATTTCCCACTGTTCTGTACTTTTAAATCAATCAATAAACATTTATTAAGTGCTTATTATGTGCCAAGTGTTGGGGATGCAAAAAGAGTCCAAAGAGAGTCTCTGATTTCAAGGAAGTTACAGTCTAAAGGGGGATAAAATAAACAAACAAATATATATAAAGCAAATTATACCCGGTATAAATGGGAAATAATTAACAGAGAGAAGGCACTAGAATTAAGACAAGTTGGAGAAGGCTTCCAGCAAAAGATAAGATTTTAGTTGGGATTCAAAGGAAGCTAAAGAAGTCAGTAGGCAGTAGAGTGGTACTGGAGGACCGAGTCAATTAGTCATGTCTGAAATGATTATTAATTTTGGACACTTCACTCTTCAATACTTAAATTATTCTTGAGAGGCAGTTGGGAGTTTGGGTAGGTGATTCAGTTTAGGTTATTAGGGATTTCATACAGTGGAGAGAGCACTGAACCTGGAGGCAGGAAGACCTGAGTTCAAATCCAGCCTCAGACATTTACTAGTTGTGTGACCCTGGGCAAATCACTTAACTTCTACTTGCCTTAATCCCAAAGAGAAGGAAATGGCAAACCACTTTACCACTCTGCCAAGAAAACCTCATGGACAGTACTGGCATATTATGGTCCATGTGGTCACAAAGAATCAGACACAACTGAACAACAACATTAAGGGCTTGATATGATCATAATATATCAATGATCTCTGATTTGGTTAGAGAGAAAATGCCTTGTTCCACTAGAATGGGAATCTGACTCATGTTGTAGTAGAAAGACTGTTGGACAGGGTATCAAGAAACCTAAATTTATAGGACAATCACAACACTGTCTAGTGTGACTCTGCATAAGTCATTATTAAATCTCTTTCCTAATATGTCAAATGGGGATAACTATATTTGTATGGTATCTCTCACAGGGATGTTGTGAGGAAAGTCCTGTGTGGGCAATAAAGTACTCTATAAATGGAAGCTATTTTAAAAAGGTATTTGTGTACTCAAATTGAAATATGCAACAATTCTTAGTATTTCATATGTTAATAAGACCTATTCAACATAGGTATGATTCTTTTTTCTTGGCACCAAAGTATGATATCATAAATGCTGGGAAATTCTGGTAGAAAATATGTAAATAGTAAGCATGAATTTAGAGATATCTCTTTATATAGATTCAGAGATATGGAGACATAGGTCAAACCATACAATCATAAAATCTTCATCTAACACAGAATTTCAGTATGGAAGCAAATTTCAGTATGGCCAAATGTTGGTTGGTTATAGAAATACTTGGAAGTTGTAACAGGATCAAACCACACAATCATAAAATCTTCATCTAACACAGAATTTCAGTATGGAAACAAATTTCAGTATGGCCAAATGTTGGTTGTAGAAATACTTGGAAGTTGTAACAGGATCACTACCACAGAATTAAAGTAGTGAAATGTTTAATAGGCTAGCATATTAATATTTAGGTTTTAAGTTATTTATATGACATCATTTGTGTCATATTTCATGCATACCTTTGGAATGATGCCATTCTTAGAATAAGTGTTAGACAGTAAAGCAAGCTGTGTATATGGAAACATGTACATTAGGATTATACATATTTTCTTGTTCTAAGAATTATTACTTCTTAGGGTAGCTGAGAATATGTAGATGTATACCTGTAATTAACCTTCTGACCTCAAATTTTGGTCAGACCTCTTGCTCACACATACATGGCAAGAGACTTCATAGTTAGAATTCTTGGAAATTGCATCAAATGCAAATGTTAGTTGGATTGCTTTGGTCTCCACACCTGTGTGAGACTTTGAAGGAACTGAGTTTCTCCTAGAAGTGATGGGGGTTTAACTAGTCAGAGCTCAAAGTAATTTTCTATTATTATCTCTCTCTCTTTTCTGTGTGAAATCTCAGAGGCATGTCAAGGACATCACTGACTATTTATACACATTGGTTATCACTGGCTCTTCTTATCATTTGCTTTCCCTAGGTCTAGGTACAATCTTATCTTTTAATATTTGCTGCCTTTGCTTCCAAATTTGGAATAATTATTTCAGATAGCAACTCATCATCCCAGACCTAAACAAATACCATCATCTATTTCTTATTGTTATGGTTGTTGAATCATAGTAATTACAAATAAGGATAAACATCTATGCTGGCTGCATGTCTTAGATATGAATAAGGAACCAAAACATATAGCATGAGAACAAATCTAATTTTAGAGTTTGATTGTACTTTCTTTCCCCTAAGAAATATTTGCTTTAAATGATTCATTATTGTTGTGTATATATTCAAAGGAAATGGTGGTGGTGGAGTATAGCTAATATGTTAGATGAAGGAATCATGAACCAGAATTGTCTGGCATGATTAGCTGAGTCCATAGAGATAAATATAAAATTGTGTATTTAGGTTTAAAGAATCAATGAATAAGTTGGGGAGATGTAGCTAAATTGTAGTTTATGTGCAAAAGACTGAAGGATCAATTAGTAATCAGAGTGATATGGCAATCACAAAGAAGAAAAACAATCATTGGGTTGCAAAAAGAAATATATGGAGCAAAATAATAGAAGTGATAGCCCCACTGTTAATACCATATTTAGAATTCACTTATGGGCAGTTCGTTTTAAATGACATTGACAAACCGAGGTATGTGCAGGGATAGCAACTTGGATTCTAAAGGGACTGAATGCAAAAATTATGAAGATCAGTTGCAGAAACTGAGATATTTAGTTTGGGGGAGGGACAATGGGACATGATCACTATCTTTCAATAACTGAAGGACTGCCATAAAAAAGGAAGGATTCTATTTGGCTCTAGAGGGTAGAATTAGGTAGAAGTTACAGGGATGAAGATCTCAGCTCTTAACAATTAGAGCTGTCCTCAACTGGAATAAGCTACCTGATGGGAAACACACTGACTGATAGATCAGGAAATCGAGAACATTTACTATGTGCACTGTGTTAAGTGCTAGAGATACAAATACAAGCAAGCTAGAGAGTCCCTGCCTTCCACGAACTTATATTTGAATGGGGGAAGACAACACATGAAGAGATATTGGAAAGGGGCAGGGGGCATTACACCATGGCTTGGCAAGATAAGACCAATGTTTATTTATGAGAACTGACAGACTTAAGATCCGAATTGAAGGTTCAGGTGGAAGGGGAAAGGACAAGAACGGCTAGAGAGCAGACAGCATGGTGTGGAGATGGCAGGGAAATTCCTCATTACTGAAGCCAAAGTCTTCAGGCAGAGGCTAGATGACTTGTCAGGGATAGTTTGAAAGAGGTTTGTGCTTCAGAGCTAGGTATTGGACTGGATGGTCCCTGAGATCTCTCCATAGAATCTAAGAATTTATGACTCAGCTTACATCAAACTTACATATATACTTATACCCACAGAGTAGGATTAAATATTACTTGGATGCTCCAATGTAGCATAGAGATGAGCCTGGGTTCTTAAAAGCTATGTAAGTGCCAGGCCTTACCAAGAAAGGCCTCAGACAAGGCCTTGGAGATGGAATGCCTATCTGTCATCTGGGGACTACGTTGTGTAAGTTTAGAAAGAGTCACCATTATCAGATTATTATATTTAGTGGCAATAACAACCCTCACAACAACTCTGGAAGGTAGGTGCTATTGTTATTATCCTCATTTTACAATGAGGTGACTGAAGCAAATGGCCATTAAGTGAATTGCCTAGCTGAGGCTGGATCCAAACTCAGCTTTTTCTGACTCCAGACCCAACACTCTATCTGCTGTGCCATCTAGCTATCTCATGAAGACATCCTGCTAAGTAATCTGTGTGGGTGAGGGGAGTAATGTATATGTGTGTGTATGTATTTATATGGAACTTAACTATATGCCAGGCATGGTGCTACATGCTTTACCCTTATTACCTCATTAGATCCTCGCAACAACCCTGCAAGGTAGGTGCTCATTTTATAGATGAGGAAACTGAGGTGTGTCAAATAGGAGTTAAGTGACTTGCCCAGGGTCACACAGTTAGTAAGTGTCTGAGGTCAGATTTTAACTGAGGTCTTTCTGACTCCAGGCTGGGTGCTCTTTCCACTCACTGCACCATCAGGCTGCCTTATGAAGACTTTGTGCTGTATAATCTGTGTGGGTGAATGTCACCACAAAGGTGACATCAGAGCCAATGAAGTATTAAAAAAATTTATATATTTGCATATATATATATATGTGTGTGTGTATATAGATGAACTATTTTAAAATATGTGTGTATATATAGATACAATGTACACACAATATATATATATATGTATATATATGTTATACTTTGATTCAGTCCTATAACCTCAGCCTGTATTCCTTGACTCACATATCAAGTAATGCATGTAGGTTTCTATTTTTTTTTTAAGTTTCTATGTGATCTTCAAATGTCCTTGTGGAAAGTGCTCCCTGATACAACTCATTGCCCGTTTTAATGCCTGTGCAGTGTTTTTCTGATGTTCCAGGCATATAGTGCAGTTCCCAAATTACTAAAGTTTATTTCTACAGAATGCCACAGGGAGAAATTAACTTTCACACTGGCCTGTTTTCCAGATAAAATAAATGGCTATAAATACACGATTAACAAGTGAGGTATTCAATTAACCTAACATAACTTGCATGACCACATCTCAAGTTGGAAGTATTTATTTTTCACTGATTGTAGTTTATAGTGTCTATCCTACTTGAACCTGAACTCTGCAACTACAACAATTCATACAGAAGGGCAAATAGTACAGTTGCTTATGACGTGGTTTGTTTTCCTGAACTCCAGCAATTCTTCAAGTCAGCCACCTTATATGTTGCTAATGCTATCAGTTCAGTGGAGACATTCAGACATCATTGCAGGGAATAAAACAACTGAGAAGGATTCCTTTGTGATGTGTAAATTTCCTTTTGCTAGAAAGTATTATTTAATCATCTAATTAAATGCTCAGCTCAGATCTTTTGATTTATAAAATCAAGGGTATGAAATATAGGATGTATATTAATATTCTTTATACTCACTTTCAGAAATAGATTTAAAATCCCCAGCTTTTATTTTTTTCAGCTATTATGAAGTTTCAGTATTTTAGTATTATTTCCCCCTATTGTAATTCCTTTCACTCTGTTTTTTTTTTTTTTGTCACTTAAGCACAGAAAAGACTAAAAAACTAGATAAGGGGCTAGAGATAGAATCAAAAAGGAACTTTCAACTCTAAGATTGACAATTGTGATGCAAAATGATAAGCAGAGGTCCTTAAAGGAGGCCTTGGTAATGACCTCAATTTTGTAAGAAAGGTAATTAAAAAAAGACTGAGTCCTCAGTGAATATGATTGAATCTGGCATGTCACAGATGCTTTCAGCACAGCCATCTCTTCCAAATGACTTTAATTATCCTATAATGCAACGTAGTATGCCATAAATTTTTACTATATTACAGTGACACTTTGCTCCTTTCTAAAGTTTTGGGTCCATTAACATTCTTACTGTGCCCCACTGACTTACTAAAGTCTAGAAGATGGCTTTAAATTCCCTATGGATTTAAACAGGTCATGCACATTTTCAAAGAAGGAAACTTTTTTTTTGTACTAAAGGGTAGGCAAGAATAATTTGTATGAATTTAAAGGCTATCAGAGTGTGAAGTGGAACAGTGTCTAGCAGAATGACGCATCATGCTTCTGGAAGGAATAGTGCTAGACTGCCCTTTCTCTTTAATGCACTTCTACGGGATCAGGCTTCGGTTGAATAAAATTTGATTCAGCAAATATTTATTAAGTGCTTCCTATGTTCAGAGTCCCATTTTTTTTCTTGGCCTTGAAAGATAGGTAGATGAATAAGACAAGCTCCCTCTTATGATGGAACTTTAAAATATGTATGTAGGGATATACCACACATACAAATAACTATTATGTAAAATGAAAAAGATAAGTTTATATGAGAGAGACAAAGTGGTATTTTTTTTCCTTTGGGACTGAGAGATATAATTCAAGGGAAGACATTTGAAATCAACCAGGATGTTTGCGAAGGGAAAAAGGATCATGCCTTCCCCAAGGTACCCAATAAAAATAAAGATTTATATATACTTATATAATTCCCATTACACTATAGTATTCTTGAGCACAAGGAATGTTATACTTCTATCTTTGTATCACAAGCATGACACAATTCTTGCTATACAGTAGATACATTAAAAAGGCTCCTTGATTAAGTCAGAAGACAATGATTCTTGTCCTGGTCCTGCTACTGATATACTCAGTTTGAGCTATACAATGGAGGATAGGCTGCTTTCAGAGGTGGTAGGTTCTTCCTTGGTTTATCAAGTAAATCTTGGATAATCTCTTTATGTCTGTATGATAGAGTTTGGACCATGTGGCTAGTAAGGTCCCTCCTATTTCTGAAATTCTGGGCTCATGACCTTGGGCAAGCTGCTTGGTGTCCTCATTTATAAAATGAGAAGTTTAGATTAGATTTCTTCTCCAAAGTTCTTTTTTGATTTAACATTCCATGACTGTATAAATCTCTCTCAGAAAATGGCAAAAAAAATATGCCTATCTTGGAAGAGTTAGCATTATTACAGTTAAGAGTTTTCTAAATTTTCTAATTCATGCACAAAACACTTTTGGGCTTTGGGTTAAAGAATATAACTGGGACAAAGAGGGATCAAGAACATTTTCAGGCAAAGCAGAGGAAATTGAACTTGTTTTTATACTGAAAAATTGCCACATGGACTAAGTATTTTTGAAGCACACCAGAATAGCACTGAGCTACTGTGGCTGAAGGAAGTCAGGATCCTAACTGGAAGAGGCAATTAAGATAATTTAGTCCAACTTGTTCGCTGAACATATGAATTTTGTGACTCACCTGAGGTCAAACAGCTAGTATATGACAGGATTAGGATTTGAACTTGGGTCCTTAGTCTTCAGTCAGTGATCTTTCCCCTATATAACTACATAGCTTTCTGGCATCAGGAACTTGCAAGTCTGTTTACAATAACTGTTCATATTCCACTCAGGGACTTGGAAATCTCCTGGGTTAGCTTTTTTTTTTCTTTTTTGAGGGGGGAAGGTAGGGCAATTGGGGTTAAGTGACTTGCCCAAGGTCACACGGCTAGTTTTTTGTGTTAAGTGTCTAAGGCTGTATTTGAACTCAGGTTCTCCTGACTCCAGTGCTGGTGTTCTATTATTCACTGTGCCCCCTAGCTGCCCCAAGAAACTGGGTTAGCTTTTTAAAGGGTTTAACATTGTCTGCATGTCAGATTTTGTTTCTGTCCTCAGTGCACATGATCTCTTACCCCAGCTTACCTTCCTCAAGTTTTCCTAGACTTTTGTTCCACCTGCAATTCATCATTCTATTCCCTCATCAATTCTGCTCAGCCCATCCTGTTCCTGCTGCCTCAATAAAGCATCTTGACATAGCCCATCCTTGTTTTATGTAGTACATAAAACAAGTGTGCCATGCTTCTACCACATGCTCTGCTCTCTTTCTTTCCCTTCCTCAGACTCTGGGAAAAGGAAACCTTCCTTTCTTCTCCCATCCTCAGGTAATTATCACTAGCATAAAAATTTGCTCACCTAACTCTTACCTATTCACACTGAGTGGAAGGAACCACATGGTTTTCTGGAACATAATTTCATTTTTTAGTGTGGGGAATATACAGATAAGAAATGATCCCACCATACTGAAAGATGCACTAGATTAGAGCAACTAAAAATGCAGATTTGTGGCATAAATTTGACTGAGTTTCTGAAATGTCCAAGTAGAATTCAGCCCTAAAAGTAAGGGACAGATTAACTGTATATAAGACGTCAGCAAAGCAGTGATAGGAATGCAAACCACATCTTTAAGCTGTGGAGAGTTCCAACTTTACTTGCTTACTCCTAATGAATGTAAAGTATACTCATTGTAAGAAAATGACAGTCATTTCATCATGGACGGTAGGGATGGCCAAGGAGAGAGAAGTGCCATATTCAGGGTGGATCTATGTTATTTTCCATCTTCACTGCAGTGATCATTACTTCCTTCTGTCTTCCCGATGCTCATTGAACAGAATGGAGCATCATTGATCTCCGTTCTTTTATGAAAAGCTTCTCATGTTAATGGGGAAAAAAAATTAAATGAGGAAAATCTCCATTCTGCCCAGTGCTCTCTCTTGGGATGGAACAATTTACCAAAGATACTTTTCCAGGTGAAACAGCTGCTAAATCTTTTCATTTATGTGATACTTAGAAATCTTAAGGGAAAAAATGAAGATAAACAAATGGAAAGAATCAATAAGCTTATCATACTGCAACTGTAAGTCAGACTTTCCTTAGCATTTCTGAATGGTGGTGAAAAAAACTAACAATGTCAAAAGAGAACAATATTAAAAGGCATTTGGAAAAAGAACCTAGTAAAAGAAAACTTGTACTAATTAAGAATTAGATTTTTGCCACCCAAAACTGACTGGCAAAAAGAGGAAGAAAAATAAAACCCTTCAGTTTTCATGTACATGGATAATAATTATTCTTATTTAATATATCTGAAAGAACACAAAAGGCATCCTAGGAGGAACTCTCTTAGAAGTTCTTTAAACCCAATTCATTTTGAACCCCAATTATATCTGAAAGCACGAACAATAGTCTAGCTGTGAAATTGGAGCTAGTTTCATTCAGATTTCTTTGATGACACCCCCTAATTGCCAAAGCAGAAATAGAATTTCAAGAAGATAAAATAGAACAGTCATTACTATACCCAAACAGTCAAGTATGCACTAAAACAAAGGAAGATTCTTCAGTTAAGAGTTAACATTTGTCTTTTTGTTGTTGCTATTGTTATTTTTCTTTTTTTTTTTCCCCAGCCAACCAAATGGGAGAATGATGTTTGAGTGCTCAGACCCAGGGGCAAAGTAATGATTCATGAAGAAACTTTCTGGAGAGAAGGCATGATCCACCACCTCCTGCTTAGAATGAATCTGGAGAACATTTGTCTTCTGGGTCAGTGGTAAGAACTTCCCAGAAGAATTTAAGAGACTGAACTCCTCCAGGAAAACAATACATGATATCATTGACCTTAATCCAAGTTCGGTAAAATTCCCAAGGGCAGTAGATTCAGTTCACAGGAAAACTTCAAAAGTCTAAGTTATAGATATTGGCCATTAAAACTCTATGACCTGAAAATCAATAATTGTGTGATTGGATTTTAGAGTTTTCTCAGATAGTTCAACAATACAACTTGGTAATGGTGTATGTAGTATGATAATAGTTTCAAAGAGGCCCAATGGAAGCTCTGAGAATGGGAGTTATTACAGTTAATAATTTGGTTGCCATAAAATAACAACAAAAATCTGAAGGTCACATCCTCCCTTCTCTTTTAACTTAGATCATAAAATGCTATTGACATTATTGGTTACTGCTTAGGGCTGGCAGTGATAAAAATGATTCATTCTGACCAATGGAGATTTATGCTCACACAGTCTACTTAAATCTAAGAAAATTATTTTGTTTAGATTTTTATTTATTGTGACAGAATTAATCTAAATAAATAATTCCGTATGTCCAATGTGCATGGCTTATGAAGACTACCTACTGATCATGTGAATAACCAAGATTGGTACTTCTGGGTTCAATGCCTTAAAGAAACATGTAAGTCTGAGAGAGTGCACCATTCTCATTCAGTCTTCAATCTAAGATTTACCTAACCACAAGAAACGTATATCTCATTTTAATGGCTATGTATAGAATGGGCAAGTAAGCGGAGCAGTGGATAGAGTGCTGAAACTGGAGTCAGGAAGACTCATCTTCCTGAGTTCAAATCTGGCCTCAGACACTTATTAGTTGTGTCACTCTGGGCAAGTCACTTAACCCTCTTTGCCCCAGTTTCCTCATCTGTAAAATGAACTAGAAAAGGAAATGGCAAACCAATCCAGTATCTTCACCAAGAAAACTCCAAATGGGGTCATGAAGAGTTGGATACAACTGAAAATGACCCAATAATAACAAAAAGACAGAATGTTAGTATTGACTATGAATGGAAACTGCCTTATTTCTGGATGGATAAATGATATCTTTAGGTGTAAATCCTCATTAACAACAAAAAACATTTCCATAGTGCTTTAAAGTTTGAAATGCACTTTCTTATACATTATTTTATTTGGTTCTTACAACAACCTTCTAAGGCAGGTGCCACTTTTATCCTCATATTACAGAAAAGGAACTTAGGTTCTGAGCAGTTATGGAAATTGTTCAGGGTCAAACAGTAATTGTCTGAAGGATTTAAACTTTAGGTCTCCCTAACACCAAGTTCAAAACTCTTCTTTTGCACCTTCATCTTATGACAACTGTTAGAAAGAATATCATCTATTTTTAAGAAGTGTATTTTTGTTTTAAGCTTACTAAACCATGTTGAGTGGCTGTAATGTAAAATAAATTATATTATCTCAGTGGAAATTTAAACTCAGCGATGGTTAGGAATTCTGGAAAGAGCAATAAAAAATTCAATCCAACTAAACAAACATTTAAATGCCTATTATGTGCTGGCCACTGGGCTAGATGCTGGGGATTCAAAAAAGAAAACTGAAATAGCTATGGCCTCAAGGATCTTGGATCCCATTGGGGAAGATATGTCATATTGAAAGGAGAATAAATACAAAGCTATACAAGCTAGAGTCAGTCTCTAGTGGGGGCTTTGGTTATTATTACATCAGCCAATGTTTTGTCACAATAAATTCCAGAATAAGAGAGTCACCGAGGCATGACATACTTTTACCTTCATAAATGTAGATACACTTTATCTCTCATAACATTCCTTATTTTTCCATCATAAAGTGGCACTGTTGTGGAGAGATCATTCACTGACTTTGGAAATGGAGGATCTGCGCTTGAATCCCACTTCTAAATTTTTAGCTACATCAGGCAAGTTATTTCCAGGAGGTAGAAGGGACTCTGTGATTATCTAGTTTAATGCACCCCCAAGAAGAAATCCCTTTACCATATCCCTGAAGGTAACCCTGTAAGATCTTCATTGATCAAAGTCACTACTTCTTAAGGTAGGATGCTCTACTTTTTGAGAGCTTCCTATCATCAATTTGGATTTACTTTAAAAAAAATTACTTTGCATATGCTTTATATGTTCATTGAATTGATTTACTTTTTTACATGTTTGATATTTCTGTGTCTTTGCAGGTTTCCTCCATTGCTTCTAACTCTGCCCTCTGGGCAAAATAGTAAAAACTGGGGCCCTCTTTCCTGTGACATCCATTTCAAAGAATTTGAAAACATTTATCAATACTCTGACACTCAAATCTTCCTTTCTCTTAGATAAATACGACCCATTCCTTCCACCAATCTTCACTGAGTATCTATTGCAAAAGTATGATCTTTCCAGGGAAGGTCTATGAAGTCAAAACATCACAATAATATTAAGATGTTTTGATTTCTAATATGATAAATATTGATAGTTGTAAGCCACAGAGACAGAAAGCTCTTTGGGAGGCTCTCAATAAATTTTTAAGCTTATAAAGGGGTCCCAAAGCCAAAATACTTGAGAACTCTCACAGAGAGTTTGGTTTCAAGTCTCTCTAACACTTTATAGCCCTCTTACTGATATGCTTTTGCTTGCTATGTCCTCCTAAGATTTGAAGCCCAGAACAGAGTGTAATAATACTAATGGCAATAGCTAACATTTATATGGTACTTTAAGGTTTGTATAAGGAGATATCTTATCTCTTTTTATCCTTATAACAGCTGAGTGAAGTCAGTGCTTTTATCATCCTTATTTTACATATGATAAAATTCAGACTAAGAGAGGTTAAGTGATGGCCCAGGGTCACACAGCTAATTAAATATCTGAGGCAGTATGTCTTCCTGACTCTAAGCTGATCAGTCTATCAACTATTCAAACTAACCACCCCACAATACTCAAAATTGGTCTTAGGGCAGAGGACATCAGTACTTATAAAACTCCTTCATTCTGGACATCACACTTCTGTTCAAGTAGCCTAAAATCACACGAATATTTATTGCTGCCACATCATACTATTGATTTATATTATCTTTCAGTCCACTTGAATTTCTATGCTCTTTGTAAACAGACGTAGCAGTTAGGTAGACCTGAAGTAAGGACAACCTGAGTTCAAATCCAATCTTAGACACTTGCTACTTATATGCCCTAGGGAAATAATTTCACATTAGTCCACCTCAGTTTCCTCATCTGTAAAATGAGGCAACAATAGCACCTACCTCCTAGGGTTGTGTGAGGATAAAATAAATTAATATTTGTAAAGCACTTTTAAAAATTAAAGTGCTATGGAAGTTTATTATTATTAATTATTAAATGAAATATTATTTAGCAACATTTCTTCCATCCTGTACTTGTGTAGTTTGAGTTTTTTTAACCCAGTTGTAAAACTTTATATTGCCCATTGTTAATCTTAATCTTGATAGAAGGATCTCATTTATCTAGCCTTTTGAAATCTTTTTGAACCCCAATTCTCTCATACAGTGTATTGGCTATCCCATCCAAATATGTTTCCCCTGCTGATCTGACAAGCAGGCTATTATACCATCTCTCCAGTACATGTTGAATGGAACAGGGTTGTGGCCATCCATTGATATCCCAAGAATATTTGCCTACAGACTTCTGTCCAGAGGGGCCCTGACCCATTAAGATCATGAATCTACCTCATTCCAGTGTCATCTTCACAGATATCTTTTCCATAAATGGAGCTTTGTAAAAAGTCTTACTGAAATTTAAGTATCCTATGATTACAATATTCCCCTCAATCACCAGTATAGTTAGTACAGTGAGATATCTCTAAGTACCCTTCTAACTCTAACTCCTATGGCCTTCAATGATCAATTTGGATTAACAATAGAGGGAAAAATACTTTTCATGTATCCACCCTAAATAAATAGTCCTATTCTCTCTTTTTTAGTGTTCACAACATAAATTGCTAAGATTGAAGGAAGATATTTCATTTCAGCACAAGTTTTTATGTTGATTATTTGTTTTCATGGTCTTGATCAAAGAGGCACAGAAATGACCTCATTAAACTTCATTACTTAGCCATTACATCATAAATTTATTTCTCTTATGGATTAAGGCTTTAAAATAAATAGAAATTAATTTAAGGTTCTTAGGGCTTCAGTATTTGACCTTGTAATTCATTCACAAAAAGGAGCTAATCTAACAGGAAAAAAGTTTATTGCTTTCCTTAGCAAGTAGTTTGCAGATTTATCTGACATATTCTAAATAGGGAGAACAACAAATATTTCTGTGAGACATAAAGAGATTTTAACTTAACATATATGCATAGTAGAAATCTAATGCCTAAAATCTGACATCTTCAGTTAACACTAAGATCAATAGGTTTCTTTTTTCTGAGTGAAAGAGTTAAACTTAGAAAAGCAATTCATATGATACCACTCCAGCAAAAATCGGGAACCTTATTGTGGTTTTAAATCTTTCTTGAGCTAGAGTCTGCCATGCTTCCAATGACATAAGAAAAATCACCTTTAAATAATACAGCCATGTATTTTTAAATATTGAAATGCACATTAAACAATGATTTCCACAATGTAACATGATTTCTCTCTCCACTACTTGTATCCTATTATGATCCCCAAATGGTTTTAACATGTTTGTGCCTTTTTTGGTATTGCAACATATTTATGTTCCAGGGGTGTGAAATTACTTCCCTCAAGAGTTTTTAATGATGTGCCTAAAACAATGCTGCAATATTAAGTTTGATTCTAACATATTCATCATATACACAATTTATTTCTGTACTGTGAATGTCCTTCAGCTGTGAAAGACAAATGATTTTTATTTGCTTGAGCCCTTCCTCAGATTATATGGAGGAAATGGGAAAAAACAAAACAAAACACACTAACCACTGTCATTTTCTAACTCCGGATTTTATTAATATTTGTACTATTTTATTTACTGAGGGAAAAAAAAACTGACCCTCCATTATAGTCTACTTGTGAAAACTCATTATATGGAGGTGACCCTGAGTTCTCAAGGGCCATGGCAGTACAAGCTGACTCAAGGATGGACTGTGTACTCTCTGAGAACCAGCTCAAATGAATTTGGAGAGCTTATCATCAGGTACTGAATCATTTTGGCTTTAAGAGTTCATGAAGTTTCACCTACTAAGTAATGAAAGGGTTATAATCTGCATAGGTTGTGTTTGACTCTTCATGACCCCATGGAGCATTGTGTGCTAGACCCTTCTATCCTCCACTATCTCCCAAAGTCTATCCAAGTTCATATTCGTTGTTTTCATGACACTATCTCTATCTCATCCCCTGCCATCCCCCTTTCCTTTGGTATCCATATAATTTAAGTAACAGGTTTTTTTTGAAGTAATGAGGTTTGTAGTGAAAGCAACTAATTTATGGAATCATGATAAATGAAATGCATGCTATCCTTAAATGTATTACATATTTTTCTGTATATCAATTCAAAATTAATTCAAGTCTTGCTATATGCCCTGATATCCCAAATATAGTAAGGAATTATGATTCTGTTGGCATAGGAACTCTCTCCACTGATGCAGATTGCAAACTGTCTATAATTGCTAGTCTTAAAACCTGAAGATCAGTGAGGACAAGTGATTTGCTTCTGGTGATACAGCTAGTGTCAAAGATGGTATTTGAATTTCTGGGTTTTTTTGCCTTCGAATCCACAGTATTATGCCATGCTATTCCTTATGTTCTTTGAAAAAGAAATGAAATTATATCAAAGTGTTCAGGCTGAGCTTAAGTTTTTGATATAAAATGCAAAATGTGTGAAATTCAAATATTTTGTGAAATGAACAATTATGTTGATGGTTTCTGCAGCACAAACTGTCAGTTTAAAAATACAGAGCTAGATATAGAAAAACTTTGAAGGACCTAGAATTAGCTTGTTTCTTCATAGGTGTCAGAACCTGCTCATAGAACCCTTTATCACCCAATAATTCCATACCCACAGATCTCTGGCTCTTGAATTTTATCCAAGAATATACCATAATATATGGCCAAGTCAATTCCAAATACTCCCTTTTTAATCACATCTGTTTTCTTGAGCCTGCATTCTAGAATAAATACTATTGTTAGACTTCTAGTTTATGTGCCTTCCCTCCCTCCCTCCTTTGTTCCTTCCTTCCTTCCTTCCTTCCTTCCTTCCTTCCTTCCTTCCTTC
>NW_027187419.1:57188333-57270419 GCF_028583685.1 Petaurus breviceps papuanus | reverse complement strand
CTTCCTTCCTTCCTTCCTTCCTTCCTTCCTTCCTTCCTTCCTTCCTTTCATTAAAAACTAGGAAGAAAAACAGTGATAAGAACAATACAAAGTTATTAATGACTACCAAACAATTTTTAGAGCATCTATGAACATGTGCATGGTCTTTAAGATATGCCTATTTTTAGGGGAATATTATTACCTGAGGTCTTGAAAAGGGTCAGCTCTGACAAGTGGTGTTTCTACTGAGTGCTCAAAAAGAGCTCCTTCAGGCCCTAAATGAAAAAGCAAGAACCATTGTCAAAATGATATAATAAACACTGCTATAAAATAAATGTCATATTTTAAGGCATGCCACCATGATCTTCAAAGAATAATAATTGCAGATTATCCAAATGGCAATATATAGAAATGAAATTTATTTATATAAATGGAGTTTGTAATAGTAATTCTGGATTATGTCCTTGACACTAGGTCATCTTTAATCAGTCCAGAGTAATTGACTGATGCAGATTATACAAAAATGGCAAAAACTATACAACACGTTAAATGCAGTTTGTATATATTTTGCACTTACCAAATACCAGATTTATGACTAGAATTTATGTATCATAAACTAACAGATGAGATCCCCCATAAATATAACCTCAAAATGTCTTTGATAATTAAATAAAATATAGTAGAATTGGAGCATTATCCCAAACAAAACTGTTTCCTACAATCATCCAGACATACTACCTCTCCATAAAAATGAAAGGCTATTTTTAATAGATGTAATTATACTAAATATTCCTAATCACAGTTTGATTTGGAATAGAAGATTCCAAATAGACCAAGAAAGAGCAATAAAAAACATTGTGGCAATAGAAGGAGGTATATGATCACCATGATACTATCTACCACAATATCCTGAGAATATTTTCAGTGATCGTACAGAAGATAAATTTCTATCCCAATACTTTTTACAAAAGCAGTCATTTTATCCATGTGGGTGATACTCCTTAGACCATAAAAATAAGAGATTGATATCAAGATAATAACTTATCCTAGAACTGTTTCTATATGAAGCCTTTTTAAAAAGTTGAAAAGAGTAATAGTAATAATAATAATAATTGTAACAATAACATCACTGAATATATATAATCTCCAAACTATAAGCAATGGAAATCTCTCAATATACAGAAATTTAGCAGAAAAAAATCAAAGCCATGTGGGAACAGGCTTTGATGAGGTACACATCATCCCTCTTAACCTGTTTGCTCCCAATAGAATGTACACTCCTTCAGGGCAGGAACTGTATTTTTTTTCCCCTTCCTTTGTATCCCTATTACTTAGCACATTAGTAAATAAATACTTGTTAACTGACTGAGTATTGGGGTTGTATTGAAGATACTTTCATTTAATCTCCAGAAGATGAGCTTACATCCCAGCAGTTTAATTGGGAAAAAAAACACAACTATTTGTCCAGCATTGAACATTAGAGAGCATTAGGAGCATAACAATTTGTCCCAGGACTGTTTCTATCTGGATTCCACTGAATAGATGAGAATGAGAAAAGTAATTAATTAATTCACAATAAAAAAAGTATTAATAGAAGCTTATATTTCCATGTGCTTTAAGATTTTCAAAATACTTCAAATACATCATTTCTCTTGATCATGAATACAGATGTTCTATAACACTTTGCCAATAATGACCCTTGGAGAAGAAGTGGTATCAAAACCATTATTTAGGAAGTGTATAATTGGAAGAGTAGGTAAGATAGTCATTTAGCAAAGGTTAAGATGGAATGACAAGGTTACACTGGTATTCACAAAAATAGGCTTCCAAAATGTTCTTTTGAGATCTTTTATGTGGGATTTATACAATTATTGGACAGGATTTGGACAAGATTCACATAAGATGACAAGGTAGGGATGAACAATGATGGGACATGTAAATCCAGAGAGAATCCTCACAGTGATGAGACCAATGATCCATCTAAGATGAAATATTTTAATCCATATATCAAAACACATTAATATTTGATCATTATTGAAGGTGGGGGATAAATGAGATGAGTTTCAAATAGCTCCCCTTTTCTTCCATTATACAAAAGCTTCTCCATTAGAGAATTAGCCCTTCCTTATTTAGCATGGTTCTATTTATTTCCCTGTCTGTATTTGCTTTTGGATCTCTCACCTTTACTTATTTGACCTTCATGATTTTACCCATTTGTCAGATATCCATTTATTTAAAGCCATTGGTAAATTGCTTATATTCCAACACCCCCTACTTAGCCCAATACTCACACTTCCCATAAAACAAATTAACTGTGAGAGTGGGATCATAAAGAAGAAGAAAAAGAGAGAGGGAGATCTAAAGAACAGAAAGGAAAAAAAAAGAGAGCAATATTATTGAAAATAATTGTAGTTCCTCTCCCTATTACTATTTTCTTACTACCAGACAATGCCTCCTGGAGCAGTAAGTTTATTTGCAACCAACAATATTAAAGGTATGCAATGCATCTTAATGGTGGAAAGTCCAGTATTAAGTCTCCAAAGGAAAGCCCAAGTAAATCCTATTAAAACTGAAGGTAAAAGGGAGAAAGGGCATGCCTATATACTACATAAAGAAGCTGAAAATATAGCTCCAAATATCCATATCCTTCAGATAGCACTTTGCATATTTACTGCATCTTATTTATAAAATTGTATATTTTTCCTATTTGGTTCCAAAGCAATGAAGAACTGAAAATTTGTTTAAAAACATAAGTCTTTTAAACAATTAAGTCTATGAAACTACAAGCACAGAGTCTAAAATATTTAGTTGACAGGTGGGTGTATTTGTGTGTGTGTGTGAGTCTGTGCTTTCTCCCAGGGTCATGGAGAATTCTCATGGGAAAACCTCCACCAATGAAGATCAGTAACTTCAATTTATAGCACCAGAGAAGACTTGGACACTGAAAGATGAAGTGACTTTCCTAGGGTCACCTGGCTAGCATGTGATAGAGGCAGAATCTGAAGCCAGGTACTCCTCATTCTCTGCCTCCCATTCTACCTCTTATATATTCTGTTTCATAGTCATAAAAGTTTGCTTAATATGATGCATAAACACAACTCCATTATCCATTGCATTATATTAAAATGGTTTTTGAATCCACTGGTTGATCAATCAAAAGGTATTTATTAAAAAGTATTTATTAAGTGCCTGCTATGTTCCAGGTAAAATACCTTGGACACTGGGGCTATAAGGACCAAAATGAAGGAGTCTTGGCTTTCAAGGACCTTATGTTCTACCGGGGGCAGATCACATCTATGTAAATATACACAGAAAAAAGACAAATTAAGCATTAGGTAGTATGGGGTGGGGGCACTGGCAGTTGGAGGATCCAGAAAATCTTTATCTTATAATAATGATCATAGTGACAATAATAATTCACAGGTATATAGCACTAAACTTTGCAAAGTGTTTTACAAATGTTAACTCATTTGATCCTCATATATCTCTGGGAGGCAATTGCTATTATTATCCCCATTTTACAGATGAGGAAAATGACAGGGAGTTTAAATGACTTCCTAATGGTCACACAGCTAAGGGCTATATCAGGCTGGATTTGAACTCATGTCTTTCTGACTATGAGTCCTGTGCTCTATCTACTTGGGCATTGAGTTGAATTTTGAAGGATATAAGGGATTCTAAAAGGTGAGGAAGAAATGTATTACTAGCAGGCCAGTTCAAAAACATGGAAACCTGAGATAAGAGTTTCCTATGTGAGGAATAGCAAGCAGCCTTTTTGGCTTGATTGAAGAGAGTGGAAAGGGCAGTCATGTATGGGCAGGCAGGAAAGGTAGGTTGGAAGGGTCAGGTTATGAAAGGCTTTCAAAGTCAAACAGATGCCTTTATATTTTGCTTTATGGACAATAAGGAGTTATTGGAATTTATTGAGTAGGGGAGTGGTATGGTCAGATCTTTGCATAAGGAAAATCCTTTTAGCAGCTGTTAGATTTGAGGGGGAAGAGATTTGAGGCAGGCAAACCAATTAGGAGGCCATTACGATAGTTTAGGAAAGCAGTAATAAGGTTTTGCACAATGGGACTGGTTGTGTGAGTAGAGAGAAGACGTTGTATGTGAGATGTTTTGTGGATACTTGTAGTGCAAGATTTACCAAATGCTTGGCTGAACAGTGAAAGAGAGGATGAGAAGGCAAGAATAATACCCAGATTGTGAATTTAGGATATTCGTGGTAAGCTCATTAGAAATACAGAATTTAGAAGTAGCATGAGTTTTAGGGAAAAGATAGTAGTCCTGTTCTGAACTTGATGAGTTTGAGATGTCTTTGGGGCATCTGGTTTGAAATGTCCAATACAGACTTGATGATGTTGTAGATGAAGTCGGAGATGTGGGATATATTTGACCATGAAACTCTTTTAGATATTTTGTCCAGTTCAGATGGTGACCTATCCTGTACAATTCACATCCAAGTACTTTCCACATATCACATTTATTGTGTTCATACAGCACTGTTAGAGGCACAAATACTTCTCAAGTGTGACAGTTAGGATGAGCCCTTAAATTACAAAACTATGTACCTTAAATATGACATCTACCACAAAGTAGGATTATTTATCATGCATTTTTGCATAATTTATCTTATTGCATTTATATAAAAACATAGCATGGTAGCTGAGATAAAAATAATAAACTCATTTGGTCCCTTCCACCCTATATCTGAAATAAACTACACTGGTAAACCCAGCCAAAGAGACAATGTATTCCAATTGCTCAAGCAGATTACAATTTTTATTGGAGCACCAGCTGTTCAGTTGCTTTATTTCCATGATACCTTAGATCATTGTAAAAGTCCTATCCACAGTATTTTACAGAGAAAAGGGTTTCACACTGATTTTCAAAATACATGCCAATTACTTTCCATCTAATTATATCATGGTGTGTATCATAGAACCATTTGATTATTTTAATGTTGTGCTTGCAAGTAGAAAGTCTTAAGACCAAAGATGTATTGTTATATAAATTCTGCAATTGTGTTTGGTCACAAAAGCTTTAAATATCCAAGTTGTTCTAGTCTGTATACATAATTGCCATTCACCCTTAAAGTAAAAATTGCTCAAAGACTGTTGGTGCATCATAGTTGAACATGACTAAAATGCTTTTGCAACTTTTTATAATTTCATGATAATGATTATTATAATTTATTATTATCATATATATTATTATCATATAATTTCCAAGGTAATTCAATTTTTGTGAGGCTTGAGCATCACACTCAAATATTTCCCATCCCAGATCCAGGGAAATACAAGCAGTTTTAACACCTGCTTAATGTTGAAAATGAGAAATAATTATTTGAAATGTCTTATAGCACATTATCAAAAGGATGATTGCTATAGGAAAAATAAATGAGATCCAAATGGAGTTAGATTTTGATCTAATTACAGAAGCCACACATTTAAGAAACTATGTAATGGACATTAGTTAGAAAAGAAAGATGTTATATGAAATACATATAAAAATCAATAGAACTTAAAAATTTGTTAGACACAAGGATTGTTTTTTTTGGAGGGCAATTGGGGATAAGTGACTTGCCCAATGTCACATGGCTAGTTTTTGTGTTAGGTATCTGAGGTCAGATTTGAACTCAGGTCCTCCTGACTCCAGGGCTGGTGCTCTACTTACTGCACCACCTAGTCACCCCCAGACACAACTTTTTAAAATTATATGATAAAGGGGTGTGCCCAAAGCACACTACTAACCTGGACATGCAATTCTGGGTTCATATTTCAGCTCTGCAGTGACTAGATGGGTTACCTTAAGCTATTTAAATTCTCTAAGTTTCAGTTGCCTCATCTGTAAAATGAGGCTCCCAATATTTTACCTCAGGGAGTTGTAGTTATGAACAAGTGAGATAATAAATATGGAAAATACTTTGAAATCACAAAGTATCATGATTATTAGTGGCACATATTTTACTTCATTAGAGTTACTTTTTCCCCAGAGGAAGCTGGGTTGCACAGTGGAAAGAATTTTGGGTCTGGAGTCAGGATGACTTACGTTCAAGTCCAGATACTGGGAAAGTCATTAACCTTTGCCTCAGTTTCCTCAAATATAAAATGGAGAACATAATAGTACCTACCTTCTAGTGTTGTGAAGATCTAATGAGATAATAATTGTAAAGTGCTTAGCATAGTTTCTGAAATACAGTAGCTGCTTAATAAAGGTTTCCTCTCTCTGTTCCTCCCTCCCTCCCTCCCTCCCTTCCTTCCTTCCTTCCTTCCTTCCTTCCTTCCTTCCTTCCTTCCTTCCTATATAGCTAAAATAAATGATACAGAAACATTCTTTAAAAGAAACCACACCCATGCAGTGCAATTAGTAGCAGCAAACAGGCAGAACATAGTGGCCAAAGCATTTGGGGAGTGTAATGAAATCAACCTGAATACTACAGAATTAGAATACAATGAAAAACAAATGGAAAATGCATCAAAGCTGTCAAATGGCAGCAATAGTGAGCTACTGCTCTTCCTGAAGATTTCAATTATAGAATTTCATGGTGTTTAAAATGTCTACCTGTCATATTTTGTAGATGGATGAAGCTATCAATTTACCTTTCCATTCTAACTGGTTTATTCAATATTCATTAGATATGTTGACTATACATCTGCCTCAGTTTTTGCATTGGATGCTCTGATTCATGGGCCATTATGTTGATTCCTGTCTTGGCTCTCCCCTTCCACTTTTCTGAACCTGAGTTTTAAGGAAGCTTTGTCCTTTTTTATGTTTGAAGCTTTCAAACATTATTTTGAACATAACATAACATAATGAGACACAACATAACATAATGGTCATAAACCCCAGTTGTATACTTATTTCCCCATAATATAAAGCTTATTTTATTTAGATAAGAACCCTATCTGCTGTGCATTAAAAAAAGTGTGGTTGATTAACTCCCTAAACTCAACCTCTGATTGAATCTGATAACAAAGAGTTCATCAAAGAAAAATCAATGACAATCAGCTTTATAGCAATTTATCACTTAAAATCTATGTCAGGAACCTAAGAACAGTTTTTGCACAGAGGGACTCATAGGTAAATTTGCAATTCTTTTTAGCAACTTTCTTGGCCAATACTTTCAAGACTGCAATGATTCAATCAAGCAAAAAGTTTGTTATATAGGTGGCACTTTCCCTTCGAGACAATAACTCAATTCAAGATGCTAGAATGCTGATGATCCAAAGACAAAAACAAAATAATCCTTGCCTGTAAGGAGCTTATAGGCTACTGGAGGGTATAATATGCACATACATAAATAAATGAATGGTGATCTGAAGAGTAGTAACAAAAACAGGTCAGGAAAATTTAATCTTAAAGGAATATAGGATGCAGAGGCAGAGCTAGGGAAAGAGGAAAGGATGCATTCAGGCACTGCCAGATGCTGGCAGGAGATGGGTATATTGGGACTGGTTAACAGCTAACAGTTTGGTTTGACTGGGGAAATAGTGTGGATAAATGGGAGAAATATGCAATAAGAATGGAAAAATAGGTTTGATTATGGAGGACCCTTTAATACCAAGCAGTAGGGGCAGAATCAAGAGGGAGCCACTGAAGCTTTTTAAATAAAGGAGAGAGAGAAAGAGGTAGGAAACCTATCTTTCAAAGATGATTTTAGCAGTTATATAAAGGACTTATTTGAGAGATAATATCCTGGAAGTAGAAACCAAGTAGGAGATTATTACATTGCAGGGATTAACACAAGGGGAAAAGATAAGTAGCCAGAATACTACAACTACAACAACAACAAAATAATAATATCATTAGTTATATAATACTACACATAGGTATACATAATGTCTATAAAATAGAAGTTTTAAAAGTGACACTACAGTTTTTCAGGGCTGAAAAGGGAGAAAATCTTGTGATTTTGTTGTTATTCAATGAGTCATGTCCTACTCTTCATGACCCTATGAACCATAGTGAACCAGGTCCTTCTATCCTTCCCTATCTCCTAAAATTTGTCTGAGTTCATGTTTGTTGTTTCCATGACACTATCTATCCATTTTATCCTCTACTATCCCCTTCTCCTTTTGCTTTCATTCTTTCCCACTTAGTCCTGTCTTCTTATTATGTGGCCAAAGTATTTAAGCTTCAGCTTCAGTATTTGTCCTTCTAATGAATGATGTTGTTCAGTTGTGTCAGTTGTGTCCAACACTGTGTGACCCTATTTGGGGTTTTCTTGGCAAACATTTTGGAATGGTTTGCCATTTCCTTCTCTAGCTCATTTTACAGCTAGGGAAACTTAGTCAAATAGGGTTAAGTGACTTGCCCAGAGTCACACATCTAGTAAATATCTGAGGCCAAAATCAAACTCTTCCTGACTTCCTAACTTGAGGGCTGGTACTCTATCCATTATACCACCTAGTTGCCCCTTCCAATGAGAAGTCTAAATTAACTTCTTTAAGTGTGAACTGATTTGTTCTCCATGCTTTCCAAGCAACTCTCAAAACAGCACTGCAATTTGAAAGTGTTGATTCTGAGATGCTCAGATTTTTTATAATCCAACACTCACAATCATACAATACTACTGGAACAAAAAAGCACACATACACACAGCTTTGACTATATGGACCTTTGTTCTCAAGATGATATTTCTCCTTTTTAGTATGCGGTCCAGATTTGCCATAATTTTCCTTTACAAGGAGCAACTGTCTTTTACTTTCACGGCTATAGTCATCATCTGCAGTGATCTTTGAGCCCAAGAATAGAAAATTGGACACTGCTTCCATTTTTTTTCCCCCTCTACTTGCCAGCAAGTGATGAGATGACTTACCATGATCTTAGTTTTCTTAACTTGTAATTTTACCATTATTTATTTGATAATTTTAGGCTTTAAGACCAATACTACAGAGGCTGGTTATCTCTTCCTATCTATCAAGCCATCAATTAAAAACAAAACAAAACAAAAAATTCCTTATTTGCCTACTGTCTGCCAGGCTCTGTCCTAGTCCCCTTCCTAAGTGCTCACAAATGGTTTAACACATGATTCACTCAATAATCTTTACCCATAAATGCCAAATGATAGGATGTTTGTTTATATATCTTCTTTCTCCATTTGAGAAAGTGGGGAAAAATCTACCCTTCAAAAGCTATATACATGGTGATTGGTGGAAGAGGTAACCTGGAGAAAGATGGAACATGACTGAAGAAGAGTAGTATTAAAGGAAATGCAACTCCCTAGGAGCTACTTCCCAATTCCTTAAACCTCAGGTGTCACGCATTACCTTTAAGTTAACCTTTGGCCTGCAATTATGCTTCTAGGAATGTTCAGCATTCCCTCCCTTTTCATGCTTCAGGCCACCTACGGCTTGGCCACATTCTTGGCTAAGTCCACTGCCTCCTAGCAAGCTGTTAGCAGCTTCTTTTTCCTCCTGCTGTTTCCTTGATTTTGAGTTCTTGATGATTCCATGGGCTTCACATATTATTTAGCTCATGTTTAACACTTTCTAATTAGTTTGGCTTTCTCTTGAGAGTTATTTTGCTGATCTTGGAGAAGACCTTAAATCAGCTTTTCTTCATTACAGCCACTATTATTTTATCTTTACATTTCTGGAGAAGAAAGGGAAAAAACTAAGGAAAAGTATATATTGCAAGACTGACTTTTATTCTGTGAAAAACTCCATGTCTATCTTCAAGTCAATACACTTATCTCTTGGGAACTAAATCACTAGTTACTTACTTAAATCTTTCCATAGTTTAGCTACAACAGAAAAGTTATTTTACATAGAATGGCTAAAGGTTATGCTTTAACTAGGATACCAAGTCCCAGGCTGATCCGTTAATGCTGACTACTTTTTACCAAAGACTTTATAAAGGCGTCATATTGTTTTCCCATCTGAGTATTTTAACATGTTTGAACATAACAGTTTTTTGCTTTTTTGTTTTTCTATCTCCAGTGTTCACTGAGGCACACATAGTAGAGATAGTGAGTAGACTTGTGATTTTATTGGTACTGGAAGCTCTAGGTGATGAAATTTCTATCAATGGAGGGGGGAACCTTCTCTTTAATTTAGAGTCTTAGTTGTCTAGGGCACAGATATGTTAAGTGCTTTGTCCAGGGTTATGTAGCCAATTATGTATCAGAAGGCAGCTAGGTAGTATAACAGATAGAGTGCCAGACCTAGAATCAGGAAGGCCTGAGTTCAAATATCGCCTCAGAATTACTAGCTGTGTGACTTGGGAGAGTCACTTCACCCTGTTTGCCTCAGTTTCCTCATCTGTAAAGTCATCTGGAGAAGGAAATGGCAGACCATTCCACTATCTCTGCCAAGAAAATCCCCCAAAAAGAGACCATGAAGAGTTGAATACGACTGACAAATGACTAAACAACAAATGTGTCAGTTTTGGGACTTGAACACAGATCTTTCTAGCTTTGTGGTTAGCTCCCTATATTCAGTGTAGTGTGTCCCTTCTATAGTGCAACAATAAAGTCATTATATACTTTCTTCATAGGTCTAAAGCTCCTTTAAGAATTATGGAAATCTTATTCCTTTCATATCAGATGAATATTTTAAATCTCGTTCACATTCTGGGCTCACCTATTACAAATACCGCTAAAGCAGTGACCTGAGTATAATTAATTCATTACTTATTTCTTATTTGCTCTCTTTGCTTTGTAATAGGTTATGCCTCTATGCTAATCTCTGTTAACACAATTTGCAATGATATAAATGTTAACTATTCAAAAACAGCTGATGAAATTGATGATGCTATACATAAAAGACACAGCATATGTCAGATACCACACTATTAGCCTTATAAAAGATAGAAATCAGTCTTTGGTGAAAGAAAACAACTTTCCTTCAGCAGTAGATTATTTCAGGGAACATTGAAGAATCTGTGCAATTTATTACAAAGTATCTCAAAGTGTATACCACTCAGAAGTTAGTTTAGTTTAGGTTTCATAAATTCAAGAACATTTCTTTAGATTTTGTGCCTGAACAGCTCGCAGAGGATTTACTAGTCTCTGGGAAGGCTTTTGGTAGAACCTCTAATGTTTGTCACGTAATCAAACTTTAAATCAACAGAGAGTTTATGCTTTTGAAAGGCCATAACTTCCCGAGCTAACTGCTATAGCTTTATCTGGGTTATTTAGAATAATACTTAGACCTATGAGAAGCAATTTCTGACATCATTACTTTAGTTTAGTTTCTTCTAGTTGTTATTTTGGATGATTTAAACATTCTTTCAGTTTGAGGTCTTTGCATATTTTTAAGATTAAGTTTCTAGGCTATTTTTTTTGCTTGTTAACCTAAATTAAACTCTAGTATAAATTAAATAAGACAATATATTTAATAATGAGTGTATTCCAGAGGGAAAACAAATGTAAATATAAAGACAGGTTTAATGAAGCTGGGAAATGATTTGGGACTGTTTATTGATATGTAAACAATATGGTCTCATAGGGCCACAGGCAGCACATGTTGTGAAATACAGCTTTCTTACAAGGTATTTTCTTTTCAGTAAACTGTTTAAGTTGCAAAGCCAAACAAACCCTCTAAGGGAAATTTGAATTACAAGTTATTCTAAAGCAAGATTCCAGCTAAGGTCTCCAGATGTGTAAGACTGCCATTTGTAAATCATTAGATTTTAGATATACAGGGAAAAGTACAGCTTGTAAGCTACCATTTCTCTTTCTGCCATTTATGCCTACTGTGTCTTCAGGGATAAAATACTTCATAAATCTGAATGCAATTCTGTCTTTTGGTTTTGAAGATGATGTTCTTAGTAGTGATTATTCATCTGTGGGGGAGAATGGTGTAGCAGAAGATTATTGCCTCTGGAATTGGACATCCTGGGTTCAAATCTCACCTCTGACAATTATTAATTGCGATTTTTGGCAATTAACTTACTCTCCCTTATAACAATAATGATAATAAAAGATATTTCTTTTGAGCTTAAAGAAATGCATAGTGTTTTACAAATATTATTTCTTTGATCCTCACAACAATCCTGGTGCTATGATTATCTTTATTTTAAAGATGAAGAGACTGAGGCAGGCAGGTTAAATGACTTGCCCACGGTAACTTAGGTGGCAAATATCTGAGGCCAGATTTAAACTTAGGTCTTCCTGACTGATCCAATACTCTATCCACTGTACCCCTGAGCTCCCTAAGCCCAGTTACCTCATCTCTAAAATAAGGTTTTGGGTTAGATGGCCTCTGTTGTTCTCCCTTTCCAGCTGTAGAAGCAATCCCCTCAATTATAAACCTATGATCCTATGACCAGAAAGGCCAACATGTAGCTGACAGTGTTTTCCATTGTGGACCCATATGGAAAGTGTACCCTGCTTAACATTTATAGTCCATTATCCAAAGAGTTTGTTTGCAACTTTTCTTTTTATAATTGTGGCTGAATTAGAGTTTACTTAAACTGAGCAAGTCTATCCCTCATAGTTGTAATCTGAGTCTGTCAGCTGCATGGTTGTTTTTTTTTTCTTCCAGTCACTGACATACGTCCTTACTAGACAATGTATTTCAATGAATTGTTGATGAGTTTATTTAGCTCCTTAATAAGGATATTGAAAAACAAAACAAAACAAAACAAAGCAAAATAGGAAATAAGCATAAAAGGGCAACCTGGAAAGTGAAGGTTCTGAAATCTATGTCACTTGAGGTCATTGGAAATATTTAGCCTGGAGAAGAGCTGGCTTTTGCTCCATTCTTAGGTTGCTTATGAGACAGCTGCATGGACGTGGCATTCTATTTCTGGCTTCTGCGGTAGAAGGTTACAGGGGGAGTGGGAGAATAAAATCACAAACTAAATTAAGGAGGATAAAGTTATTATGTAGGAAGTTTGGAAGGATTTGTACTGGTCAATTAGGTTAGAGGTTGAGTTTTGGCAAAATTTGAGAGAAATTGAGGAAAATTTGAAGAAGAACAATTTGCAGGCCCAGACACTGGATCCTATTCTGGGAGATGAGACAAGCAGGATCAAAGAAAATTACAGAGACAATAAAAAGACTATGGGAGATTAAGGGGGAATTAGGAAGTAGAACTTGACCGTATAGAGTTAAGAAGGAGCAGGTGATGGACAATGAAAGGCAAGGCAAGGCAAGGCAAGCAAGAAAAGGTAAGTGGTACAATTAGAAAGTTAGACCAATTGATAGAGTGGATTGATGAGTGGGGCAAATTTGTGATAAAGTCAGGTGATTGGTTCATTACTGGAAAAAAAAAGTGTGTTTATCTGTGATTGAATTGTTATTGAAACAAAGGAAAGGAATCTTAGTTGGGCTGTCAATTTATTGAGAGGCATTTTAGGATCATTAGCTACCAAAGTTCTTCCACTTCCAACCTTCCTATATTGGTTAGGCTAGCTTTTTTTTCCTCTCCTCAAAGACAAGGAATCTAGCCTTAAAACTTGATTGGCTCAAGGAGATAAAGATTTAAGTCATGCCTCTATTAATGCAATTTCCTGGTGGCCATATTGTTGTAGTATCTTGGTTCCTTAAGGGCATAAATGGACTTGAGACTCTTCAGACTTGGAAGATGTTTAAGACATCACACTTTGTCCTACTGACCAGATTTGCTTCTTTATTGGAAGGCACTTCTATCTCAACTAAATACTTTGGTATCTCTTCTATGCTATGGCTAAGTGACCTCTTTGTTAACTGTTAAATGACCTGTGAGTGACTCCTTTCATTCTCCTATCAATCCTAAACTACCAGGTTGCCAGGTTGAATAAGGCTTGATTTGTTAGAAAGATGTAAAAAAAAAACACAAACTAAGAAACTTTAGCCAAATGTTAGGAATAAGGTATAAACTTCATGTTTAAATAAAAAAAAAAACTCTGGAAAGAAGCTGACATGATTGAAGAGCTGGTTCCTCTATATGTTGGTTTCTTTCCCCAGAGTCTTTATCTCCTTCCCTTCAGGATTCTGAAGAGAATTTGGAATAGTGTGGCCTTTCTCTTGAAGCCAGAAGGCAGGAGATAGGGACTCTCTACTCCCCAGTTCTAACCAATGTTGCCCATAAAGTGGGCACAAAGCACCGAGTAATCAATCTCCCCCAATGAAGAGAGCCTTATGCAAAAGATCCTGATGGACTCCTAATAAAGCTGCCCAAGTCCTAATATCCTAACTTCCTTATGCCTTATGATCCTCACTGAACAACAGGTATGCTCCAATTTGACCACACAATCTAGCTTTAACCACACCACTGGCTCCCAGACTCAATACAGCCATTGCCTCTAGCTAGCCTCTGCCCCTAGATCCAATTCCCACGTTTAAATAGGTATGTCCATACACTCAACCACATCCACATCATCCATCTAGTCCAAGACAGGACCACAGTACCTAACTATCCATCTTGACCAAACAGGACCACTAGTTAGTCGATTAGAAAGCAGCACCACCAGGATATAGACCAGGATGTTTGACCACTGAACCATAGAAGGGGCTTCCCTTAAGATGGTGCCTGAGCAGTAATAGTATAGAACTGATCTAGAATAAACTTATGACTTAGAGAGGTTTATAATATTATCATACATAAACACCCTCCCACCCCATTTGAGATTTTCTGTATGCATAATGGATAATTGAATGCACAGTTCTACTGAGGCTGGGACCCCTCCCCCATTACCTAATCCCTTGACAAATCCCTCTTACCTTTTTAACATTCATAATTTCTGTTGTGCAATCAGCATTATTACACTATAAAATTGCCTTTCTTATCTTACCAAATTGCTGGTTCCTCTTGGAGCCCAGCCCGCTTCTGAGAGGCATTAATCCTCAATCCATGCCTTCACTTGGATTTGAGGTAGTCTGAGTCTGAATTCTTTGAGACGACCCCCACAACACACCATAAAACTGCAGCAACCCTTTGAGCCAAGGGTTACACATTTATAAGCATTTATAAGAAATAAAACTGGAAATATCAAGCATTATAGAGACTAGGGGAAATGGTGCAGTTCTTTGCATTGAGGGTGTGATGCTTGTCTTTCTGCACAGTGGAATGACTTATCTATATTCCAAATATAGGTTGATTTCCCTCTAGAGCAGAAGGCAAAGGGACTAGAAGAATGCTTCTTCACACTCTGGGTTGTTAGAGAGAAGGAAAGGTTCTGAAAAAGAAACTGAAGCAAGGCTTCAAGGGGGGAAACAGGTGTGGCAGATGAAGTTTTACCCTTAGTAAAATGATGGGTAATGGAAGACTATTACACAGAAGGAGCAGGAAAATGCCAGCTACAGTTAGAACTTAAAGCAGATTTGAGGCTCTTACTGAAGAGAAGAGAACTGGATGTTCTGAGGAGGAAGAAGCTACACGTCCATCTAAGAATGATGTAGTAGAAATGCAGAAGCTATTAAGTGAGAAGCCATCTGGTAAGGGACGAACGAAGAAGATAAGAGCAGTAATTGGTGGCAGAAATATTCCCTGCTTAGAGGTACTAGAACAACTATTTGTCAATCTGATAACAACAAAAGGTCTATTGTCCAGAGCATGTATCTAAGACATAACAAAGAACCTCGAAAGACTTTTCAAAATTCAGGACAACTACCTACTTCTGGTGATTCACAAATGACACATCCTCAAGAAACCCAAAAAGTATTGCTAGCAATTCTGAATGGCTATGTGCCGTTAAAAAAGAAAACAAAAAGGATAAGTAAATTTGGGGTGGAGCATGATTTAATTGTTGTTGTTCAGTCATTTCAGTTGTGTTCAACACTTAGTGTCCCCATTTGGAGTTTTCTTGGCAAAGATACTGGAGTTGGCCATTTCCTTTCCCATACTATTTTACAGATGAGGAAACTGAGTCAGAGTGAAGTGACTTGCTCAGGGTAACACAGCTTGTAAGCATCTGAGGCCAGATTTGAACTTAGGGAGATGAATCTTCCTGACTCCAGACCCAGCATTCTGTCCACTGTGCCACCTAGCTGCCATGGACTGTGGTACTATATGTATTAAGAACACAAACTTATGTTGAGGAAGTTCAGGAATCAAAGGTGGGAATTGGGGTACCCATGACAGACCATGAAAAGAGGCTGAAACAAGTGATTTTATCATTGGATTATACTACAGACTTCCTGGATAGGAAGAATAAATCAGAGTTTGGAAAACAGATAACTAGTCTGGCACAGAGGCATGATGTAATAGTGATAGGGAACTTCAATCATTCAGACAAAGAGGAGTTAATAACTTTATGACTTGCTTTAGTGCTAATTTCATTCTTCAAAAATGGAAGAACCATCAAGGGGAAATTCTGTTCTTAATCTGATTCTCACTAATAGATAGAAACTGGTTTCTGGAATAGAAATGATGGTAATCTTGAAAGAAGTAATAACTTCATCCTATAGATACAGGGAAAGAAAAATCTAAGCATGTTTGACATGTACCTTAAATGTGGCACAAGCAAATTTCAAAGAATTCAGAGAAAAGATACAGTTCTATGGAGTAAAATGAAACAAGGGAATTCAATCCAGGAAGGATGGGAGATGCTGAAGACTAAAATTCTGAAGACACAAAGTGAAGTAAATCCAGGGAGGAGGGAAAAACATGAGATTTGTCTGAAGAGACTAGTGTGAATGAAAAAGGAACTTAACAACCAAATTAGATTTTAAAAAAGCAATGTACAGAAGGTAGAAGCAAGAGCAGGTAACAGATGATGAGTATAAGAAATTATTATGATCCTGTAAAAGCAATATGAGGAATGCTCAGGATTAGAATGAGCTGAGACTGGCAAAGAAAGCTAAGCTCAACAGAAAGAAGAAAAAGGAAAGTCAAAGAAAGTATAACATCTTTTCTTGGTTTGGACTGATCAATCCAAAGCCTTTCTAGCTTGATAGAACTTCCAGACCTTGTGATCCTTAGCCTAGTCTTTAAAAACTCAGAATAATTTCTATGCTCTAAGGTAACAGAGTAAGACCCTAGTGAAAAGTTAATTCATACATCATTGGATTGTCTATTATTCAAATGGAAGAATTAACATTAGCTTCTGGTTTTGTGTCCCTAATAAAAATCTGAGATGTACCTAAGTAGGTTTTACCTGTTGCAGGATGGTACACAACTTTAGTCTCTTTCACATTGATTACATGTTATAGTTTCATATAGAGTAACTAGGTGGCACAGTGGATAGAAGCCTATATCTAGAGTCAGGAAGACATCTTTGCAAATTCAAATCTAGCCTCAGACATTTACTAGTTGTGTGACCCAGGGCAGGTAATTTAACCTTATTTCCCTCAGTTTCCTAACATGTAAAATGATCTGGAGAAGGAAGTGACAAATCACTCCAGAGTCTCTGCCAAGAAGAACCCAAATGGGGTCTTGAAGCATCAAACATGATTGAAAAATGACTAAACAACAATAAAACAGTTTGATCACAAAGTGCTCCATAGTATTTTTATGAGTGCAACACAATACTAGTTTTTGATGCTATTTTCTACTGTAATGGAAATGCAAATTTGGAAGATCTTCCCTGCCCCTAGGCTAAAGTGCACCTGAAACCTTGGGTGAGAGGCTTGTTTTTCAGTAAATACTTCTTGATTGGCCAGTGAGTCAATAAGGTTGTTACATTTTCTGAGCCAGGAGAAGGCTATATAAGCCCTGATGTGTAGCTTTGTTTTGGGACTCACTTTGAGAAGTGTTCTGTGATTTGATCTGAATTCTGGGAAGCCGTTGTTGAGAGTCCCCCAGCTTTGAAAAACCCAGATGTGGAAACCCAGATGTTGACTGGGTATGGATGTAATGGTTGGACAGTTTGGAAATCTGTCTACTTGATCTGTTTCTGTCCTGATAATTCTGCCTGTATGCTTTGAGGTTCGGGGTGCTGACCTTTTTCCCCTGAACAAGGTAAACGATATATGTCTGACTGATTAAAGTAAGCTTGTTAACCCATTTTGAGTTGCTTTCCTTTAACAAAGCAGATCCAAGAACCTGTGGTGGCGGCAAACCCTGGGGGCGCCGGGGTGCTTGCTGCTACATCTACTAAGTTGGGAAAATTTTCCAGATATACAAAATGTACTCTGACACTAGTTTTTAGGTTCCCTCTCTCATTTGAGGATAGAATATGTGTCCCCATTGTCTAGCACATGCGAGGCGCTAAAAAAATGTTTGTGGAATCAAACTCCATGGTTCCACAATGGAAGAATACCCCAATTCAAATGAGATATCATGAGAAATTGTGTCATTTCATGAAGTGATCATGGAAAGGTCAGACAAGTTATCATCCATATTCATTGGTATAACCATACAATGCTCTGTGGAGTAAGTGCAAGATGTTAGTGTGCTTCTTTGGGGGGGGGGGGGGCAGTTTAACATGCCTAATTTAATAGTTCTCTTAATGGCATTTTTGTGTTTTGCAAGACCTGGATCTTGATATTATTCCAAACAATTTTCCCATAATCTCTTAGTAAAGTTGATATTTCTATTTTTTGTGATCATTTTGTGACCAGTTATACATTCTGGGTAAAAAAAAGAAATTGAGACCATTTAGAGATCTAAGTTCCAAACTGAGTGGTGAAATTTCATACAGATTCTATCAGTTATCTAACTAAAGACTGATTCTTCAGTTCTCTGGCTAACAATTGTTTATATTGCTTTTGTTTATGAGTAGTTGCCAGATTACTCCTAAGAGGAACATGAGTTCGATGGCACAGGTAAGCAACAAGTCTTATTTTTATTGAATCTGAGAAAAGTATCGAAAAGTGCTGGGGCAGCTATGCAGGGATTCTCAGCGTTAGAAGGGACCTCAGCAGTCACCTACTCCAATCAATACCTTTAAAAGAATTTCTTATTCACACACCTGAGTGGTAGCCAGGTGTGGCTAGAATCAGATACCAGAGTCAGCTCGAATTGTTACATTTTCAGTGTGAGCATCTATATCTTGGAAAATCAGAACTTGATTTATTGTTTGCTGATTGTCCAGATTTCAGAAAGTGATGGTAAATATTTTAACAATACAGGTTAAACTTGAATGTCTGTTATGTGTACATTTTTCCAGAGAAGCAGTTATTAAATATTTACTCCCCTGAGGGGAATCCATTAGCTCCTCAGTAAGCCCATTCTTTTAGATATCTTGATAGGAAGTATTTCCTTATATTAAGACTAAAATTGTTTCTTTGTGTCATCCAATAATTGCTCACTTCTGCTTTCTGAGTTGAAGAAGAACATGCCTAGTTCCTCTTCCATAATATTTAAGGACAACTCTCATGTCTTCTCTTAGTCTTCTGTCTTCTAAGCTAAACATCTTGAGTTCCTCCTACCAATCTTCACATTCATGAACACAAGGTTCTTCCCCAACATGGTTGTCCTCTTCTGGATCCTTTATGACTTACCACTGTCCTTCCTAAAAATTGTACCACATATGAATTCCAGGAAGTCCAGATCTTATCTAACAAGGTCAGGGTGCAACAGGATTATTACCTTATTCCTGGATACCATGCCTTTCTTAAAGCAGTCACATAAGCTTCCTTGGCAGCCATAGCAAATGACTACCTCATATTGAATTTGCAGTTCATTAAAACTCCCAGTGCCTTTCCCTATCTTGTACTTGAAGTTTATTTGTTTGAATACAATTAAATAACTTTACTTTTAACCCCTTATTAAATTTACTTTTATTTGATTCAGGACATCTGATTTCTAGCCCATCATGATTATTACATTTGTGGCATCACTGTATGTGATAACCATAATATCTATACACTTATCCATTTGGTTGAATAAAAGAATGTCAAGTATTATAGAATGAAGCACAGATCACCAGGGCCCACCACTGAAGAGCTCAGAGCTGTTACTATACTACTGAAGAAGGTACCCAGATCTATGCATGATCACTTGTGGGAAGCAGATAAGCTAGATGTCATGCTATTAATTCTTCTACAGCAATAATGAGGCATATCTACTCCACTCACCATTCCACATACATCTATGGAGGCCTGACCTTGGGGATTTTCATTATGACACCCAGTTCTCTGAAGAATATTTGTTAGAACCCAGGATTACAGAAGGGCTGTTAGAGGTTCCAGAGTCCATCCCTCATTTTATAGGTGAGAAATGAAGGGGTGGAGCTGAAATTTGAATTCTAGGTCCTTTGCTCCATCACTCTTTCCACTATACTGTTTTACATTCTGGAAGTTCAATGCCAAATATATAATCAAAGGGTCATTTACGACTTCTTGTTCTTTGTAATTCTAAATGTCCTATCTGTTAGGCTCCCTGACCACCTACAAAGATCAGACCTATAATAGGGAAAGTGAGAGTATAGGAAATATGAATGTCTGATTAAGTGATGAAGCAAAAGGTATGTGGAATGTCACTTGGAACGATATATGTATGTTATCAAAAGATGAGAAACCATTGGGGAAATTAAATGGGAAAGGATAAAAAGATGATAAGCTAGTAGGAGGGGGGGGAAACTGATGTACAAAAAGATTGTTTAAAGAGAACCTTCCAAAATTTTAGAGCTAATTACAGTTATGAAGAGGGGAAAAAATGAACCACCATCACTAAAACAAATCACTAAAAGATTTTTCTTGTCTTCCTAAAATATGGTAAGTGGGTAAAAGTGTGATTTGCTTTTGCAAAAACAAGTAGTTCAGTGGAATGCCCTGTGGTTTTTCCAGAAATGCCACAAACCTGTTACTCGAAGTTTATCTGTCCCAACCACAACTTCCTTTTCATCGACTGTAAACAAAGGACGGCCATCCTTGGAGTTGATCTGGAATTGCTGACTGTGGACTTCTACCATTTTGGGACCTGAAGAACATATTACAATATTTAATTAGTAAATAAATAGATGCAATGTAATTTGAGCATTCACAGAAGCCAGATCCACCAGCCAATTCCAAACTATTTGAAATTTAATTGTTCTCACTAGCCATGGTGTATACTAATTTTGCTAAGGTTCAAGCCTTACTGGGTAATTATAGTTTCTAAATAGAAAGATAAAAATATAGTTCAAACTGAATCCTTCCTGAAAATACTAATGTATTATCAATATATAGCTTTTTTTAGTTGTTATTTCTTGCAAAAGGAAAAACTTTACCTCACTATGCAGTAAGTAGAGCGCTGGCCCTGGAGTCAGGAGGACCCGGGTTTGGATCCGGCCTCAGACACTTAGCACACACACACACACACACACACACACACAAACCTAGCCGTGTAACCTTGGGCAAGTTACTTAACCCCAATTGCCCGCAAAAAAAAAAAAAAAAAAAAAAAAAGAGAAAAGAAAAAAGAGAAAAAAAGAAAAAACCCTACCTAGTTCTATTCAGCATTATTAGAAATTAGAGAGGCATAATGGATAGAATACTAGGCTAGAAATCAGAAAAAAAAATGAGCTCAAATTCAATCTCAGACATTTTTAGCTGGGTAACCCTGGGCAAGTCATTTAAACACTGTTAGTTTAAGTTTCCCTATCTATAAAATGGGGATAATAATACCTCTCAGAGTTGATGAGTATAAAATGAGATGTTTAGAGTACTTTTTAAACCTTAAAGTCCTATATCATTATTATTACTATTTTGTGTTTGTATTCCTTTGTAAAGATTTTGCCTTCTGGAATATCAAGTTCAGGAGTGTGCTTACAAATTGTGGAAAAATGATTAAGGAAGAATAAAAAAAGAGAGAATTATCTTAGACTCTAATCTGGTGATCTACATGAACAAGAGGAAAATTTTGATCTTTTGGTACTCTCCCAATTCTACACAGTACCTTCTGGTTATGTATTAATATGAAGAAAATTGTTCAAGTTATTTCTGAAGTTATTTTTAAGCATCTGGGGCAGTACCACTCATGAAGCATTTTACATACTTGTAAATGAATGTCTAATTACTTTTGGACTTAACCAAAGATGTTGTTTTTGTCTTCATAAATGAAAGCTATCTTCAAACTGGAAAGGGTAGGATAAATATCTTTAAGAGGGCATTGAAGCCTGAGATAAGAAAGAATATTAAGAGGGTACCATGCTACTTTAATTGAATTCAAGTCTTTAGGTCTATTAGGAGGTTCTAGATAATTTTAAATGATCTTTTATTACTCCCCTTTCTGGCACTATCTAGAATAACAGGCTTCAGAAAAGAAAGAAATTTTGGGCCACATAACTAAATTGAGTCAACACCCTTGTCCTTCCTTCCCTGCCACCTCCAAGTGGATGAGAGCTGAGTATGACACAGGACTTAGCATGCTAAAGGTACAATTTTGCCTTTAGTACTTAGGAAGGGATGAGGAACAGGTTTTAAAGATTCCATCCAGAATATCTCACTAGAGATTCTAGCCACTTGTCCACAATGAGAAGTTGGGTAACCTCTCTGGGCCATCTATAGAATGAAGGAACTGGACTGGATTGTCTGTGAGGGTCTTTCCAGTTCTAGATCTATGATCCTAATATCCCAGGAAGAACAAAGGATCTTAAGGTAGATTCTCTCATTTTTGTCTTCTTCAACAATCCTCTTTAGCAATCCTTTGAGCAAGGCAGGTACAATAATCCTCATATTATATACATAAGGATATGAGATTCAAAGAGGTTAGCTACCCAACTAGTACACAGCAGTGCTAAGATTCAGGTCCTTGATGTTTTGACTACAAGTCCAATATTCTTTTTTTTATAGTTCAATTTTATTTTATTTTCAGTTCTGAATTTTCTCCCTCCTTTCTCCCCTTTTATGCAAGAGAAGGCAAGGAAAAAAACTTATTACAAATATGTATAGTCATGTGAAATAAATTCCTGTATTAGTCATGTCGAAAAAAAGGAAAGAAAAGAAAAGAAATGCCAGTCTGTACTCTGACTCCATCACTTCCATATATGGAAGTGGAGAGAATGTTTCATCATTAAGTTCTTTGGAATCGTGGTCAGCCATTGTGTTAATCAGTTACTGTCTTATTTTTAATTAATCAAATTTATTTTTCTGGCTATATTTTAAGTTCCAAACTGTCTTTGTCCCTCACCATCCTGCAATAGAGAAAGCATGCGCGCACACACACACACACACACACACACACAAACACTACTTTCTCTGGAGGTGGATAGCATCTTCTTTTCATGGGTCCTACAAGTACAAGTGGACTTGAATATTTTTAATAGAATGGCTTAGTCATTTATAGTTATCCTCCAAACAATATTGAATACAACATTCTCTTGGTTCTGCTCATTTCACTCATAATTTCATGCAAGTCTTTCCATATTTTTCTAAAATTAACCTGCTCATCATTTCTTACAACACAATAGTATTCTATCATCTTCATATACTATAACTTGCTTAGCCATTCCCCAATTCATAGTATTTCCTCAATTCCAAGTTCTTTGGCACCACAAAGGTACCTGCCATAAAGATTTTTAGAGCATATAGGTTCCTTTCCTTTTTACCTGATCACCCTAGGAAACAGACCTAATAGTGGTATTGCTGTGTCAAAGGGTATACGTTGTTTTAGAACTCTTCAGACATAATTCCATATTGCTCTCCAAAATGACTGGATCAGTTCACAACTTCACAGACAGCATATTAGTGTACCAATTTTTCCACAAACCCTCTCACATTTGTCATTTTCTCCTATCATTTTAACCAATATGATAGGTGAGAGATATCTCAAACTTGTTTTAATTTGCATTTCTCTAATCAATAATGATTTAGAGCGTTTTTATATGACTATGTATAGATTTTATTTCTTCATCAAAAAACCTGCCTGTTCATATCCTTGACCTTTTATCAATTAGGGAATGTAATGCCATGTACAAGCAGCTTTCCTGAGGACTGCTGCTATGAACAGCTTTCAACATTGTGATTACATAGCATAGTGAACACTCTATTTATTCAAATAACAAATCAGAGCAAAACATTCACTGAAAATCAAAGTACAGCATTCAGAATGTTACAACTTATCATAGAAAATCAAAATAGAGCATTCACAATGACTTATCACTAAAACGGCCACATAGTTTTCACCAAAGTGGTCACGATAGTTTTCAACAAAGTACAATCATTTAGTAACTCAATCATTCAATCATCCTTAAGGAGTCAAAGTTCTCCACTCATGGGGCACACTAAGTTACAAATCCGTCACTACTCAGTCATCAGTCACTATTCAATCATCAGTCACTACTCAATAACCTCTTAAGGGGTAGTGGAAAACATACAGGTCTTCCAATGGTCAAAGCTGATCAAAAGCAACATGGTCTGTCTTGGCAGGGAGTGCGTTTTTCTTCATTTGGGGTCTTTAAGTGAAGGCCGATTGCTTTGGGGGTAGGGGGTGGATGGGATTCTTATTCAGGGATATGTCTGACTAAGTAGCCTCTGGGGTAGGTCCCTTTCACCACTGAGATTCTGTGATTCATACTTACTAAATCTGCAGATGACACAAAGCTGGTAAGGATAACTAATATGTTGGATGACAGAATAATGTTGATATTAGCAGGGATAAAAACAAAGTCACTAGTTGAGGTTAAGAAATCAATAGCATGAGTATAGGATGTGAGGAGGCCTGGACTGATAATACTCAAGGTGAACAAGATGCAAGGGTTCATAACATTGACTCTGGTTAATATCAAGTCAAGAGTTTAAATTTGTTTTCTGAAAAAAATAAAAAGCTAAGACAATGTTAGGTAGAAATGTCATATCCAGAGCGGCTAAGTGGCACAGTGAATAGAGCACGGGCCCTGGAGTCAGGAGGACTTGAGTTCAAATCCAGCCTCAGAAACTTAACACAAAAACTAGCTATGTGACCTTGGGCAAGTCACTTACCCCCAGTTGCCCTCCAAAAAGCAAAATAAAGAAAAAAGAAAGAAATGTCTTATCCACGATGAAGAAAATGATATCTTTTTCTAAACATATGAAGAGAATTATGTTCAGTTCTAAACACCATATTTTAGGAAGGACACTTTCATATTAGTGTTTGTCCAGAGGACAATGATCAGAAAAGTCAGTGGTCTTGAAATATTGCCTAGTAAAGAAGGATCATGGGAATGAGTAATATCTAGCCTGGGACAAAGGAAACTCAAGATATAAATGAAAGCCATCTTACAAAATATGACAGGGATAGGGACTAGGGACTGGACCTATGATTTCATTGGTATAGGGAACTCCCAGATGAGAAAATTTCTTTGACTGATTCAGGTTAGAACTTTCTTTGTAACTTGCAATCTCAGAGAACTGCAGTGTCAAACTCAAATAAAAAGAGGGGAGGGGCAGTTAAACTGCGCATAAGGATCCCTCAGACAGCAAATAGACTTAGAAAACCACATATTAACATTATTTATGTTTTATTGGATTTTTATTTATTTTGTTAAATATTTCCCCATGACATTCAGGAGTGTTGTTGGTTACATTGTAGCTAGCTGGCAGTGTGTTTGACATCTCTGTTCTAGAGTACTGAGAGGTTAAGTGACTTACTTGCTCAGTCACACAGCAAGTCATGTCAAAGGCAAGATTTGAACTCGTCTTCTTGGCTTTGAGACAAACTTTCTATTCATTATGTCAAGCTATCTTTCACAAAATTTGAAGGGCTCCTAAAGAGCAGAGGAAGTAGTTATATTCTGTGCTGCTTCAGATGACAAGGCTACAGTCAGTGGATGGGAGTTACTAAGGTACCAATTTTGAAATCGGGTACATAGAAAGAGCTTAATAAATACTAAAGCTATCTCTGTGTGACCTTATTTTGTTAACCTGAAAGTGAAATGAGCAGAACCAAGAGAATGTTGTATTCAATATTGTTTGGAGGATAACTATAAATGACTAAGCCATTCTATTAAAAATATTCAAGTCCACTTGTACTTGTAGGACCCATGAAAAGAAGATGCTATCCACCTCCAGAGAAAGTAGTGTTTGTGTGTGTGTGTGTGTGTGTGTGTGTGTGCGCGCATGCTTTCTCTATTGCAGGATGGTGAGGGACAAAGACAGTTTGGAACTTAAAATATAGCCAGAAAAATAAATTTGATTAATTAGTTTATAAATTAAGGACTCTAATTTCATTTTGTTTTTTTTGTTTGTTTTTTTGCTTTTTGATGGGGAGAAGGTAGGGCAGTTGGGTTTGAGTGACTTGCCCAAGGTCACACGGCTAGTAAGTGTTAAGTGTCTGAGGCCGGATTTGATCTCAGGTTCTCTTGACTCTAGGGCTGGTGCTCTGTTCACTGTACCACATAGCCACCCCAGGGACTCTAATTTTGGAACCAAAGCTCTTTGTCATCACAATGTAACAGAATGAGTACTGGATTGTTGATCAGGAAAACTAAGTTCTAAGTAAGATTCTAACATTTATTAGCTGTGTGACCTTGAGCAAGTAACTGAACTTCTCTGCACATCAGATCTTTAAAAAAAGTTATTTAATGTCTTAAATTCTTCATCTGAAAATAAAAAGAGGAAGTTGGAATAGATCTCCTCTAAAGGAAGACCCTTCAAATATAAATATACTACATTAGCATTTAGCACAGTGTATGAAATATAGTAAGTGCTTAATAAATATTGATTGATGGATTGTTTACTTAAGAAAAAAATGTAGACAAGTAGTTATTTGGCCAACACAATTCTCAATATCTGGTTTGATTTTTGATTTGAGTGCCCAAATAACATTAATTTTTTTTTTGGGGGGGGAGAGGGGGTGCTGGTTGGACACAACTCAGTCTTTCTCATCTTACCTAATGTATCTTCTAACTACATACTTGCCTATTCCCTTCCCTTACATTGGCTTTTTCTCTGACTCTGGTATAAACTTTTCTTCCATGTTAATTATGAGCTTTCTCCTAAAGGTTCATATTTTGAGCACAGAGTTGTGTCTTCTCAAATTCTGATTAATACTAGTTGTAAAGAGAAAAGGATTCAAAATGTAGCAAAGGAAACTGAAGTTAAAACTAAGGGAAAATGTCTGTGGAGTAATTTTTTCTAAGAAGCTTGAGTTTTCTTTCTCATTGGAAGTTCACAAAAATATTTCTTAGATGCATCATTTTAATTTTCAGGAGGCATGACCCCAAAGTTTGTCTCCACCTATTATTTTTTAATCAAGGTCTAATTGCAGAATTGTCAGCAGTGAAAAGCTTTAGAAGCACAGCATTTTCATGTAGGCTCTAGAAATGTTTCTATAAAGCAACATAAAATAACAGGAGAAGGATAATTTTAAAAATCTGTCAAAGGCTTTGTTAGGAATTTATAAGAATTTCATATCATAATAGAAAAAGCTCATCTTTGTTTTACAAAGCAGAATTTATTACTTAAAATATATATATTCATTGAAATATAAATATTAATTTTTACATTAGAACAAGTTCAAATTCCGTTTTTCCCTAGGTGATAAGTTCTTCATCAAAGAAATACTTAATCCCTTTTAAATAATTCAGAGGAATTTTTAATTAATCTTTCTACTTACTATAATATAATGTATTTGGCTATCATGACCTAACTGGACATTGATTAAAACTGAATAAATAATCATTTTTTAGCAGAAACCTTTAAGAAATAAATTTCACTTTTTTATCTTTGAGATAAGAAAAACTTTATTGGGCAAAATGGGTTTTTTAATGAAGGGCTTCTGCGACAAATAAAGAAAGAAACGTTAATGATTTTATGATGTTATTAATTAAGTCAAGTTTATGAAACTGGCTTCAGGGGCTTCCTTGTAAAAATGCCATCAAACTCTTTCTTATGTACATCATGCCTCATTAACACTCTTTTCTGCCTGTTATGTCTTTAATGAAAAAATGCCACTATTTGAAAATAAAATGCCACAACATTGATTAAAGAAACTCACAAACCTGTTAGAATTGGTCTAGCATCCCACAGCAGCCATTTGTAGATGATAAGTGTACTAATTGTCATCTACAAAGGAATTTGCAAATTAATCCAACATTAGTTTTGCCCAAATGACTTTTGTTAATTTTATTAAACTAATGCATACAAAGAGACAGAATGTTGTAGGACAAACAGCTGGCCTTTGAGTCAGGAAGTCACTGTGTGACCATGAGCAAATCTCTTAAACTCTCAGTGCTCCAGGAAATTAAGATTACAAATTACAGAGCAGTTACTGATATGCACTAAGGGATGGAATTCCCACACTGAGAGTTTCCCAATCAACTAAATCATAGGTCTGGATCCCAAATGCTATATGCATGCAAACACACACGCACATATACAATAGACCTGTAGTGATGATGTGGCATAGTGGAAATACCACTGGGTTTGTGTTAAAGAAGAAATGTTTTTTGAGTCCAGCTCTGATAGTAACTAGCTTTAGGATCACTTATTATATATGAGGTTTGGATATGGTAGCTTTTTTAAGGTCCTTTAAAAAGCTAAACCCTATTGTTCTCCAGCAGGTACTCTTAAGAAAATTCAATTCAGTTCAATTCCATCAATCTTTATGGAGAGTACTATATAAAGGGAGATAAAATGTTCATATATAGCATATTTCTTGTCCTTATAGAGCTTCGACTCGAATCCAGAGTGTCTATAACACACAGTATTATAAAATATGACATATACCTGTAATGCCAAGCAAAGGCAACTTCCAAGGTTTAAAATACCAGCATAGCAGCCCTCCATTTTATTCAGTGACAAATGAAGAACAGAGAAAATCAAAATACAGCATTCACCAAGTGTAATTCAATAATTTCCAAGTACTACTCCACCCCTGGACAATACATTCATTTACTCAATCTCAAAGCCCCTCTTCTCAAATGGAGATTAGTTTCCAATCATAAGCAAAGTACATTCATTTGGTCAACCACAGAGCACAAAAAGTCAAGATCCCAGCCTTGGATCACAACTGAATTACAATTATCATCAGTTAATGCCAAGCACCTTCTCAAAAGGGGCAGTAGAGTGCACAAAGGCCATCTACCCTGGAGTTACAACAAGGTTACCCAAAGGGAGGTCTTTCCTTCATCTTGACCTGAGGCAAGTTCTCAGCAATCTCTGTTCCACAAAGCTTAACAAGGCCACAAGATACATTGCCAGTGTCATTAATTTATTCTCTGCCTGCAGAACAGTCCTAGGATCCCTGAATACATCCAGGATTTCTGTAAGCATACAACAAGAAAATCCTTCTTCAGGGCTTCTGAACCAACAGCAAAGTTTCAGATCCTCTGCAACAACAGCACTGGCCTTCACCAGTGGACACAATGCACTCTCTGTCTGCAGAACAGTCTCAAGATCCCTGAACCAACAGCAAGGTTCCAGGACTTCTGCATCAATAGCACTGTTCTTTGTCTGGCAAAACAACATCAAAACAGACAAACAAAATACTGGCATCACGGCCATGTCTCCTCAGTCCTTGGCAGCTCTCAAAAGTACTGGGCAGCTCGAACTGGCCCTCTGCAATCCTCTCTCTCCCTCTGCCTCCATGATGCTGCTTCCAAAAGTTCTTCTGACTCTCTTCCTCTGCTTGTGCCTCTCTAAATCCATGGCACCAGCTCCTCCCAGTTTAGCCTTCTCTTTTCACCTTAACAAGTCCATCCCACAAGTGGGATTCACAAGCTCTGGGTTTTAACACTCAACCCAAAAACCAAGCCAATACAGGGGGATCTTTAAATTCCATTACTATTACAATGTTTAAGAAAGATGTAAAGTATTGTAGTAGCAACCACACTGGCATACCTAGCATGGCTGCTAGCTGTGTTCTTAGATCTGCCTCACTAGGAAAGACAGCTGTTTAAAGGGTCAACAATTTTTTTTAATCTCATTCACCAGTTCAGGGGAAAATTCAGCACCCTGAACTTTAGAGAAAATACAAACAGAAAAAACACAAGCAGATAAATAAAGACCAACAGATGGGGCTCTGACTGCCTTGAATCAACTTTGCATACATTCCTGGATTGAGAGAGCCTTTACATCTGAGTAGTTGGGAAGCTCTGAACATACGGCCACTCAGAATCTTGACCAGGGAATCATAAGATCCTTCTCATAAATGAACCCCCAGAGCAAAATACCACCTCAGAGTATATATACACATATATAGTTTTCAGAGCCAGAAGGCATCACAACCCTAGTGACTCAGCACCTAATTAGAAATTCGAAAAAAGTGTGAATGTCTTCCTATAAATAAGCCTTCCCTAAGCAAGCTTCCCTTAATGGGCTCCATGTGAGGCTTATTAATGGGCAGGGAAGATCTTATATCCCATTAATATTACAAGTACTATGTGTGATCCAATTAGGGTAGAGAGTTGGAATAAAGACTAAGTGGATTTGGAAGGTTTCTTGGAAGAGGTTAGTTAGTCAAACAACAAGCACTTATTAGACATATAATATGGGTCAGGTACTATGTTAAGTGCTAAGAATACAAAGAAGTGGGGGTAAAGGGAGAAGCAGCCCTTGCTCTCAAGCAGCTCACATGGAGGAGACATGCCAACAATTATGTAAATGCAAAATTACATAAAAGGCAAATTGGAGACAATCAATGGAGAGAAGCTGTTAGCATTAATGGAAATTGGTAAAGGTTTCTTGTAGAAGTGTAGAATTTTAGTTGGGACTTGAAGGAAACCACCGAGGTCAGGAGGTAGAGATGAGAAGAGAAAGAAATCCCGACATAGCAGACAACCAGTGTGGAAAAAAATGGAATAAGGAGAAAGAGTATCTTGTACAAGGAATGGCAAGATTGTTATTATTTGGTTATTTTTCAGTCATGTAAGATTCTTTATGACCACATTTGTGTTTTATTGGAAAAGATACTGGAGTGGTTTGCCATGTACTTGTGCAGCCCATCTTATAGATGAGGAACTGAGGCAAATGAATTAAGTGACTTGTTCAGAGTCACACAGCTAGTTAACTGTCTGAGGCTGGAATTGAATTCATGTCTTCCTGACTCCAGGCCCAGTGCTTTATCCACTGTGCCACCTACCTGCTGAGAATAGCAAAGAGGCCAATGTGAGTGTGTGTGTATGTGTATGTGTTTGTGTTTGTGTAGGAAAAGAATATAAGAAGACTAAAAATGTAGGAGGGGGCAAGGTTTTAAAGGGCTTTGAATGATAGAGGATTTTATTTTTGATCCTGGAGGTGATAGGGGGCACTGGAGTTTATTGATTGAGGAGGGAGGTGAGGTGATGTGAGTCAGACCTTTGTTTTAGGAAGATCAATTGGACAGTTAAATGGAAGATGCACTGGGATGAGAAGAGATTTAAAGCAGGGAGATAGATGAAAAGGCTGTTGTAATAGTCCAAGAGTAGTGTAATACGGATCTGGACCAGAGTGATGGTAGTGTTGGAGGAGATTAAGAAGGCATATCTGAGAGATGTTAGGAAGACATAATTGACAAGACTGGGCAATAAATTGAATGACGAGAGGTGAAGCAAGCAAAGAGCAGAGGAGGATGGCTGTGTTCCCCTTCGTAATAGGAAAGTTAGAAGGAGGGAAGGGCTTTAGGGGTCTGTGAAGAAAATGAGTTCAGTTTTGGACATGCTGTCCAAAAAAACATACATTTTGAGATGTTTAAGAGGCAACTGAAGGTGCAAGAGTAGAAATCAAGAAAGAGGTTAGGGTGAAAAAATAAATATGGGAATCATCAACACAAAGAAAGGAAGGAAGGAAAGAAGGATGTATAAAATGCCAGCCTACTATGAGTCAGGCACTGTGCTAAGCTTTACAAGTATTATCTCATTTAATTTTCACCACAAGCTTGGGAAGAATGTGCTATTATTATCTCCACTTAAGGAAACTGAGGTAACAGAGGTGATGTGATTTGTCCAGGGTCACACACCTTAAAACTGTCTGAAGTCAAATTTGAATTCAGGTCTTCATGACGTCCAGTCCAGCACTATCTCCACTTTGCCACCTACCTGACGCTTAATTGAATTTATGGGAGGTGATGAGATTACTAAGTAAAACGTGTACAGGAAGAAGAGAACATGGTCCAGAACAGAGTCTTGGGGGCACTCATGGCTTGTGGTTATGATTTGGATTGCCCAGGAAAGGATCCAGAAAAGGGAACACTCAATCATGTAGGAGGAAAATTGGAGAGACAAAAGTATCAAGAAAAAGAGGGTGATCAACAGGCTTTAGAGAGGTCAATATAGATAAGATTGAGAAAAGGCCATAAGATGTGGCATTTAAAGGGCAAATAGATTTTCAGGGGTGGGGTAGAAGTGGGTGGGTAGATTTAGAGTCTCTTAGGCTTAAAGAACACTATAAGCAAAATTAGAGAAGCCAGAACGTTCATCAGGTATATGAACTGACGATAAGCAATCTGGTTTGACTCATGTATAGATTATGTGGAGAGGAATAGTATTATTTAACAAATGTCTGGCCAAAAACAATTTATTGAGCAGGGCATAATTTCTCACTTTCTGGAAATATATTTTCATGTTACATTTACAACAACACTAAAAATCAATTCATTCCAAGTCATGGTGTGCTTCTTAATTTATTACATTATGAAAATTCTATAAGAAGAAAAGGCACCTTTTGGAGAAAACTGATATAAAAGATGTTTTATGAGTTATAATAAGGAATCACATATTAAAAAGTCAGTCATGTATTCTAATTCAATTCAATAAACACTAAATTCCTACTATGTGTCAAGCATTTTCACAGTACATCTCAGGTTAAGACACTGTTAAAATCAGCAAACTAAATGGGTTACAAGTGTAGAATTGTATCAACTCATGAAGACTTGGAAGGCCATTCCAGTCTTAAATCTTTAATCCTATGACATAGCCAAGTAGGGAATTTTGGCACTTTAAATAAAGTACCCAATTTGGCTTTTTTCTATAGTTTGTAAATAGAGTGCTTTATTTAGTTTGTTCAAGCATGGCTATAGTAGGAAGTAGAGAAATTGATGTAAAGAGTCATAATAAACCAAGAAAATAGCTAGGGGCATTTGTTTCTGAACTCATCATGTTGTGATTATATATGCATCTAATATGAACTGCAATGAGCTTTCCTCACAGAATAATAGAATTACTTCATCTAACATTTGGAAAAGAGATTTTGTGATTACAAAAGACTTCAAAATTAAGGTTAAAATTATGTGTCCAGGAAAGTACAATGAACAGTTCTAGTACTATATCAATACTAAATAATTAATTCATACTTTGGTTTTGAATCTTTTGGCCTAACTTTTGGAAACTTCGTCCTGGCTACCCCACTTACCCTCACCATGCAGCTAATTAGAGCAATCTGGATCCTTGCCTTTAAAAAATATATAGCTATTAAAATATACTGAATAAGTGGAGAATTCTGAGGAAATTAACACATATGCTATTTTAAAATAAATGTGAATAAGGAAGAGAAAAGGAGAGAGATAAAGAGAGAGAGAGAGAGTTTTTGCATAATGGTATTATTTTCCTAATGCAAGAAAACTGCATTAAGAAATTGAAATAATCTGTAATAACTATTTTATGAGTAATATTTAAACACCATCTATTGCTATAACTTTCTCTATGCCAAATAACAAGCAATGATTAAAGGGTGCTTAGTTAAGTCTTTGAAGGGCTAACCCATATATTAAGGGAGATGAAAGATGTTCAGATGCTCCTGCACACATGTTCTGAAATATAAAAGCCCAGTTTATGCACCTGGTGACATAATTATCAGTAACCATAAAGTTACACCTGAAGAGATTTGCTGTAATTCTAGGTACTGGCTCAACTTTGAATGAAACATTTGTTCCTCTCTTGGTAGTTATAAATGTCCAGCCTTTTCTAAACAGGTTTGAGAATAATTAGTTCTCATGGCTAATTCATATGCAGCTACAAAACTGCAGTATAAATCTGAAATAGTATTGTAGAAATTAAACTATCACTGAAATATAAGGAGCAGCAGACCAGAAGCAGTGACAAACAACCTGAAGTTCAGAATTTATTTTCTGGTTGTTTTTATAATACTCAGTAACAGCCCAAAGTTCTATCACAATGCACGATTTTGATCATACTATATTTTGAAGGAAACCTATCAAGTATAGCATAGGACAAAGTTGATATGTAACTAGAAGAGGGGCAGCTATGTGGATCAGTGGCTAGATCTCTGGCTTGTAGTCAGGAAGACCTGAGTTCAGACACTTACTAGCTGTGTGTCTCTGGATAAGTCATTAAACCTCTGTTTGCCTCAGTTTCCTCATCTGTAAAATGAGGATAATATATCATCTACCTCTTGGGGTTATTATGAGGATCAAATGAGACAATAATTGTACATGCTTATTGCCTCCAGGATCAAATATGAACTCTTCTTTTTTGGCATTTAAGACCTCATACAGCATGGCTTCAACTTCTCAAGTTTATTATGTATTACTTCCCTCTAGGTACACTATAGTCCAATTAAATTAGACTTCTTATTTCTCTTAAAGGCCCTTCATCTCTGACCTTGATGCCTTTGTACCAGGAATACTCTCCCTCCTCACCTCTGTCTCTCAGAATCCCTTGTTTTCTTCAAGGCTCCGCTTCTATATGAGGACTTTCTTGATTTGGTAGCCATCTGGTGTAGTAGAGACAGTGTTGGCCTTGGAGTCAAGGAGATGGGTTTGAATTTTGCCTTAGATACTATTAGATAAGCATAAGAATTTCCCAGCTTAGACACACCAAACACCTTCACCATCTATCCACAAACTACAGAAGTTTTGATTCTACTTAGATGGCACCCTTAAGGGCAGGACCAGGGGAGAACCACATCTAAATTCTTCTGAAAATATGGATGAATTAGTCTCCATATTCTAATCCCATTTTTTATAGTCCTTTGTTTTCTATTGAGAATGATCGCTTATGCTGGGGCCAGTTTTTACATTATTGAGGTAAGCATGGTTCCATTTAGTATACTGATGAGTTTTCTGTTTTGTTCAATATTTGAAAGTTATTGAAAGATTCTCTTGATCCCCCAAATGATCAACTTAATTAGTGGAATTGTCATGTCTGAGAAATAATTATTCTTTTTTCATGAGACACTATGTACATGTCAGAAAACCTAACCAAAAGCTTGGTTGGTTTAAAAAAGATGTAGCATTAAAAGCTATACAATCCCAAAATACCAATAACAAATCATATTCTTATCAAACAGGATGGCTGAGGCAATAGGGTAGCCTATAATTTTAGTTGCCCTTCAAAGTCCCTTCCAATGATAAGTCTATGATTCTAGCTGAAGTTTTAGACTACTATAAAGTTTAAGTGTTAATTATAAATTTAAAATAACAACAATCTTTTTTATAGATCCAAAGCAAACCAAAGTAATTTGTTGAAAAGGGCCATGGAGGGCAGCTGGTTTTAAATTCAAAGAGCATATATTTTTATGTAATCTAAGCACTGATAGAAAAAAAAAATCTGGTACTGATATATTAATTCTTGTCTTAAATGACATGTTATTCTTACTAAAATAATGATATTTTCTTGTTGGTGTTTAGTTGTTCAGTTGTGTTTGACTCTTTGTAACTCCATCAGTCATAGCATGCCAAGCCCTTCTATCCTCAACTATCTCTGGAAGACTGTCCAAGTTCATGTTCATTGCTTCCATGACACTATCCATCCATCATTTCCTCTGCTATCCTCTTTTTCTTTTACCTTCAATCTTGCCCAACATCAGGTTCTTTTCCAGTGAGTCCCATCTTCTCATTTTGTGGCCAAAACATTTAAGCTTTGGCCTCAGTGTTTTACCTTCCAGTGGATAGCCTAAATTACTTCCTTTAAGTACTGACTGATTTGATCTCCCTGTTGTTTAAACTTTCAAAATTCTTCTCCAGTACCATGACTCAAAAATACCGATTCTATGGCACTCAGCTTTCCTTATAGTTCAACTCTCACAGCCACATGTTGCTACTGGAAAAACCATAGCTTTGACTATATGGACTTTTATTGGTAAGGTGACATCTCTGCTTTTTAGTATGCTGTCCAGATTTGCCATAGATTTCCTTCCAAGGAGCAAGCATCTTTTAATTTCATGGCTGTAGTTGCCATCTGCAGTGATATTTGAGCCTGAGAATTTAAAATCTGACACTGATTCCATTTCTTCTCCCTCTATTTGCCAGAAAGTAATGGGACCAGTTGCCACCATCAAATGAAATTCAAAGCCCATCAAATGTGAGACAGGCTTTCAAAAACTCAAATGGATTGATGATCTCATTCACGTAGATATCACCTCCAATGATGTTGACTGAGGCACATTTATGCTACCAATCCCTCTGCAACCATGTTCCCTGATAAATCTGCCAATATATTGAGGGCCTTCCTTGCTTTCTCCCAGTGTCACAAAGATATGTGAGTAGGGCACTATATAAAATTTGATTACACTTACTTTTACAAGGAAAAACTTGAGTACAAAGCTGAAAGGGCTTCTTTTATTTGACAGGGGGATTTTTGCAAGAAATGACTACAGACATTTTATGTCTGAATTTCAGCATGACATTTGACAAAGTTTCTCATGATATCCCCATGGGTAAGATGAAAAGATATGGACTGAACAATATTACAACAGCTGGTTGATGAACAGATCGATGTTAGTTTGAAAGAGGTCTCTCATGGCATGCCTATAGGGCTCTGTCTTCAGTTCAGTCAATTTAATATTTTTATCAGTGACATAGATGAAAATAATAATGGTATGCTTATCAAATCTGAGAATGACACAAATCTAGAAAGGATAATATTAGCTTGTAAATATCTGTATATGCTGGAAATATGGACTTTTTTACAAAATAAATTTGAATATGAATGAATAAAAAGTCTTGTGCTTAGGTTTAACATATCAACTGCAAAAGTATGGGATGGTGATTGGGGTGGGAACTAGACTTGACAGCAGTACACATGTATCAGCAATGCCATATTCACAATGCCTATGGAGATTACAAATATGCTGATATAATTATCCATCACAAAATACATCATGCTTGCCATATGGTGAAATAAACTAGAAAATTTATTAAGATACCAAAAGACTGAGTCCCAAAACCAGAAAGTGAAAGCCATCAGAGTAGTTATGATATTGGCACAGGTAGATAAAGTAGAAAGCACCCACATTTTCAAGCCTTTAAAACAGAACAAGCTACCTCAGGCAAAGGTCCTCCTCTCCCCACTCACAGCAACCACCCAGCGTCCGGGAAGCGCACTCCCAGCAGCTCTGGCCCCTGGAAGTCCTCAGCAGGAGTCCTTAGCAGAAATTCTGGCTAACTCAAAAAGGGCTTCGCGCTGCCGCTGCCTCTGCTGCTGCCGCCGCCGTCACCACCACCACCAGCCACCGCAGGAACTCCAGCTTGGCTTCTGCTTCCTCTTGCTCTGCCCCTTCCTGCTACGTCAGCAAGTCCAATGGGGCATGGAAGATCTTTAAATCCCATAACCCTTACATTATGTGACTTATAGGCTACCATTAAAAGCAAATTAAATAATCAACAGCATGAAATGGTAACCCAAAGAGGCATATGAATATTGTACTATATTAATAAAAGTACAGTGTCCAGATCATTCCCTCAACAAACATTTATCAAAGGCATTGGGTATATAATGATGAGAACAATCATTGGGGTAGTGGTGGTGGTAAGAGAGGGAACAAAGTGTAGACTGGTAAGTAGAATAAAAAGTGAGATGAGATGGGGCCAACTACAAGATAAAAAGTACTCCTAGAAAACTTGAGGAGGGAAAGAGCATTTGTATCTTGGAAGGTTAGGCTAGGCATCATGGTGGAGGTAGAACCTGACTTGAGCTTTGAAGGATAGTTCTAAAAGTTGGAATTGAGAAGTGACAGGGACAGCCTGTGTGAGTGCATGGAGATGGAAGGTAGTGTGTTGTGTTTGGGCAATGCTGGATTTTGATATAAGTACTAGTTCATTTTGGCTGGAATGTACCTAGAATATCATGTAAAAGAGCATTATAAAAATTAGGCTGAAAAGGTAGACTGGAACCAAATGCCAGGTTAAGGAATTTTTACTTTATTGGCATTGGGGAGTCACTGAAGAGTTGGAGTAGGGGAGTAATATGATGAAACTAATACCTTAGGAGAGAAGTTCTTCACTTGGGGTCTGTGAACTTCTAATTAATATTTTATGTCTTTCAATATAGTTGGTTTCCTTTGTAATCCTGTATATTTATGCATTTAGAAGCATTATTCTCTGAAGGGGTCCATAGGCATGACCTGACTGGCTGAATTGATAATTAATTTATAAAATTATGAAATGGGAGCAGGTGAACCCTCTTCTTTGGGTAAATTGCCAGGAAAATCCATGATGGTAGTGGGAAACAGGGCTATAATCATACTTTGATAGGGCACAGTGGGTATAAGGGAAAATGTCATTAAAAAGTACAGAGATAAATACCAAAATGGAGGGTAGTACAGAGGCAGATGGTGTGAGTTTGGGGGGGATAGGGTGATGAAGGGAGGCAAGCAGCAATGGGGAAGGGCATGGTGAAGGGGAGAGGCACAGATGACCACTCACATAACCTTGTATTAAACTTGATTGCACTCAGCATCATAGACCCAGATAGAGATAGAAGAGGGATCAAGAGGAACAAGTTTGAGGTTTCATTTTATGGGATTTGGGGGGAACAGACTAACTCTTATCTGTGCCAGCTTGGGGTTAGTCATTAACATCTTCACATCCTCTCAGAGTTGTTGGTAAAGAATTAAAATTAACATACCATGTCATCTCAGAGTTACCAGCATCATTTGGTGATCTGCTGGTCTTATTAAGGATGTCTGGAACTCATCTGAAATTTACATATCATAGGACAAAAAGGCTCTGACAGCAAAGCCTAAATGCTTTTCCCTGATTCAGCATATATTACAAGGATGTGATTTTTGACTATATATATATAATACAAGCTGTACATTATGCTCCTTTGATCTTTGGAGATAGTTTGTATGTGACTTCCAGGTTCCCCTTTGCAATATTGCTTCATACCATGACACTTTAGATTGACTATTTATAAACTTACTATATTTGACTACAAGGGGTGTTGTTGGTGGTGGTGGTGATCGGGGCACCAGAGCAAGATATTATTTTAGCACACTGGCAAAGGGTCCATAACACAAAAAAGATTAGGAACCCCTGCCTTAGAAAGATTACTTTAGCAGCTTCAGAGAGGAAGTATTGGAAGGAGCAAGACTGAAGGAATAGGGACAGTTAGTACTCAGAGTGAGAGCTTGAAAAGATCGTATCTTAAAATGGCCAAGGTCTCCCACTGCATCTTGGTTCATCTGTAGTCATCCTGATTGATATCTGGCTACTGGACCCAAATGACTCTGGAGGAAAAAGTGAGGCAGATGGCTTTGCACAGTCATCCCTCACTCAAATCAAAATCAATTTAAGTCATGTCATTATCTTCCTGATATCATGGTCCTCTTCAAGAATGAAGGACAAACCACATGACACAAGTTCAGGGAAGAGGGGGTAGGGCCTGAATACCAATAAGGATCATGTGAACTGGAGAGAAAGGGTTGGGAGAGATGTTTTGGAGGCAGACTCATCAAAACCTGGAAACTGTCTAGATTTTTTTTCCTTTCCTGTTTCTCTCTTAGCACCCTGAGGCAGTGTGGTAGTGCTAGACTTGAGAATCAAGAGAGATATAGGTTTGAGCTTTCTTCTAACACTCGCTGTGTAACTGCAGGCAAGATACTCTGCCTCTTGGTAGGACAACTTCCTCATCTACAAAATGGGGACACATACCAATATTATCATGAGGTTTCTGTGAGGATGGAATGACATCATGCAGGTGAGATGATATTAGGAAAAGTGCTTTGTAATTATTAGCATACTATATAAATAAATGCCAACTATTCTCACTGGCACATAGTAGGTACTCAGTAAATCTCTGCTTGATTTATTTTTATGCTTTATGCAACAATAATTTATGGCTAGAAAGGACCTTAGGGATCATCTATTAAAACCCCTTATTTTAAAGATAAGAAAACTGAGGACCAGAAACATTATGTTGAAGTTAAATTTCTGACAAGGGATCATTTGAATACCATTAGGGAAGGGAAACTCATTTCCTCCTAAGACAGCTCCGATTTTGTAGATATTTCTAATTGTGAGAAAGTATTTCCTTACATCTACAAAAGAATTTGTCTTTTGGCAAACTCCATCCATTGTTCCTGATACTGGAGCCATGCAGAAAAACTAAAATCCCTCTTCCCTGAGAATAGCTATTTCCACCTCAAGTCATATTTTCTCCAGGTCAACCATCCTTTTATTGCCAGGTGTATGATCCATATTAGAAAACATCTGATCACAAATTACTAATTCAAATTGTATGTACACACATATATAATTACTTTGCTGCACTTGTAACTCTTTCTTAATTTATAGTTATATTAACTAATTTCTAAGATAATCATATTTTCGATATATCTTAGGGAAGATAAACTAATCTACTATTGGTAATGTTAAAATATTTGCAACAAAAATGACATTAAATTCTACAGCTCTAGAGTGATGTGTACCCTCCTATAAGACTATTTAAAGAATAAATATGTTACAGGATGTTAGAAATGGTACATAAAGGCATCATGGTGTGGTGGATAAAGAGCCACCCTTGGAATTAGCAAGGCCTAGTTTTAAGTTCTACCTTTGACACATCTTGGCTGTATTACCCTGTGCAAGTCCCTTAACCTCTCAGAACTTGAGGCAGCTCTCTTGAAGTTGTAGAAAGTACTCCACTGAGCACTGATGGAAGGAATTTCCTCACCTGGGAGTTTCCTATACCAAAGAAATCACAGGCCAGTAGTCAGATCCTACAGTATCCCTGTTCCTACAGTAGTCAGAGGAGATTTTCTCTAAAGTGTTTATCTAAAACTAGAACTCTAACATTGGTTTGGAGGCATTCCTGATGTTTTTCACATGTATGCAAATGTTTCCAGATCTTTCCCTATCTTAACCTCATTCTCAAGTTCCAGATAGCTTTACCTGAATTTCTTACCAACTCAACAAGTTCACAAACAAAATGATTTACCATCTCCCTGCCCCCATGTACCCAAATTTGTTTCTCATTATTTCACTATGTTACTCAGTGTTTCCACTTTTCATACTGTCTCCTGTATTCAGAACCTTGGAGTTATCTTAGATTCTTCTCTCTTCCTTTGACACTTATTAACCAGAGATAATTAGTCTTCCCATATGTCTTTGAAACCATCCCCTTCATCATTTCTTACAGCACAATAATACTCCATAATATTCATATGCCATAATTTGTTCAGCCATTCCCCAATTAAAAGATACCCCCCTCCCTTAGTTTTCAATTCTTTGCCATCACAAAGAGCTGCTATAAATATTTTTGCACATGTGGTTTCTTTCCCATGTTATCTCTCACATCCATCTTATACTTCTATTACTACCATTATCACCACCCTAATACAGAAATTCTTAATGGACATTCCAAGTTTACCAGAAGTTTATCAGTAATATATCACAAATGTTATGGGAGAGAATCATTAAAATTTATGACATCTTCATGATGTATAAGCTGAGGTCACATCTTCCATATAACCAGGATAAGATTGAGCTGGGTGAAATATACACTCTTTCCCTTAGCCCCTCTTTGAAATGTCCTCCTGTGATAGTAATGGCATTTAAAGATTCCCCTGTATTGGCTTGGTTTTCAAACTGATTGTGTTAAAACCCAGAGCTTGTTAATCCCACCTGTGGGATGGACTTGTTGATGTGAAAAGAAAGTCATGAACTGGGAGGAGCTGGTGACTTAGATTTGGAGAGACAAGTGAGAGGCAGAAGAACTTTTTGGAAGCAGCACCCACGTGGAGGCAGAGAGAGAGACTGAGAAGGATTGCTGGGGGCCACTTTGAATCACCCTGAACTTTTGAGACCTGCCCCCGGAGCTGCCAAGGACTGAGGAGACATGGCTGTTTTGCTGGTACTTTGTCTGTTTTGATGTTGTTTTGCCAGATTTGTCCACTGGTGAAAGACAGTCCTTTTGTTGAAGAAGTCCTGGAACCTGGCTGTTGGCTAAGAGATCCTGAGACTGTCCTGCAGACAGAGAGTGAATACTGTCCACTGGTGAAGGACAGTGCTGTTATTGCAGGTGTCTGGAGACTGTCCTGCAGACAGAGTGAATACTGTCCACTGGTGAAGGACAGTGCTGTTGTTGCAGGTGTCTGGGAACCTTTCTGTTGGTTCAGAAGCCCTGAAGAAGGATTTTCTTGTTGTATGTTTACAGAAATCCTGGGAGAGGGTTTTGCTAATGTTTTCAGGGGTCCTAGGACTGTTCTGCAGACAGAGGATGAATTGATGAAGAGACTGGCAATGTATCTTGTGGCCTTGCTAAGCCTTGTCTCCCCAGGAACTAAGATTGCTGAGAACTTGCCTCGTGTCAAGATGAAGAAAAGACCTCCATTTGGGTATTAAGTGCTGTGCTTAAACTTGATGTAACTCTGGGGTGGATTCAATTGTGATCCAGGGGTGGGGAACTTTTGACCTTTTTGTGCTCTGTGATTGACAAATGAAGGTACTTTACTTATGTTTGGAAACTAATCTCCATTTGAGAAGAGGGGCTTTGTGGTGGACTAAATGAAGGTATAGCCTAGGGGTGGAGAAGTATTTAGAACAGGGACTTTGTAATTGATTGAATGATTGGAAGGTCCTGGGGTGGGGTAGTCATTGGAGATTATTTAATCACACTTAGTAAATGCTGTATTTGGAATGATGTCATGTTTTGACCTTCTCTGTTCTTGGTTGGTCACTGAATAAAATGGAGAGCACCTATGCTGGTATTCTGAACCTTGGGAAGTTGCCTTTCCTTGGCATTACATTACATTACACCTCCATTTCAGGTTTGCTCTCATTTCATCTTCTCACTAGGTTTCCTACTCTTCTGAGTTTCACTTTTCAGCACACAGAGAAGAGTCAAGCTATGTGACTCCACTTTTTCATTGAATTTCATACAACCCAAATTGTTTAATTAAGAAAGGAAAATAGTTAAGACTTACTGTTTATATTGTGATCCTGATTGCTATCCATCCATCCATCCACCCACCCATCCATCCATCATCTATCTATCTATCTATCTATCTATCTATCTATCTATCTATCTATCTATCTATGCCTTCATATGCCAGTCATTCATGTTTGCTTTTGAATTTTGGGGGGGGAAGGCATTTGATCCTGATTTTTGGTTTATGCTGCACCTCAAATTATGCTAGTGTTTTTTTAATGAAATACACTAGTCAGATATCAAGGGATTCATTCCACTCCCTTGAGGTGAACATAATAATCTATTTTCCTAGGGTTTCCTAGAGTACTGAGTTGACTCCAACTCTTTTGGGTTTCAAGGTCAGCTCTCTATTCACTAGACCACACTGCCTCTCATGAATTCTATATGGTTGTTTGTATGTGTTTATATATACTCACATATATATACATGTCAGTGTATACAGAATAAATACAAAGAAAATTAATAAAAATAAAGACAAAGTAGTTAACTTCAAAGTAGGTTGGGAGGGAGGGCTCTAGTAGTTGGGTGGATTAAGAAAGGCTTCATGAAGATCATGATACTTTATCTGCATATTGAAGAAAAATAAGGATTCTATGCAATGAAGATTAGGAGGGAATACATTTTAGGAATTTCTGATGACCAAATCCAAAAGACACAGAGATAAGAGATGTAATGTCATTTGAAGAACAGAGAAGACCAACCTGGATGGATCACAGACTATGGGATGAGATACAACCAAAATTAAAGTTAGCAAGAGCTTAAAAGGGGGTTTAAAAATCTAAAATACATTTATTGTACATTTACAAGTTTATCTAATGTTTTAAAGGAAATAGAGAGGCATAAGAGTTTACCAAGTAGGGGAGTGACATGGTCATATCTGTTCTAAAAGAAAATCACTTTTCAGGGTGGCTAGGTGGCACAGTAAAAAGAGCACCAGTCCTGAATTCAGGAGGACCTGAGTTCAAATCTGGCCTCAGACACTTAACACATAAAAATTAGCCATGTGACCTTGGGCAAGACACTTAACCCCAATTGTCCTACCATCCCCCCTCCAAAAAAAAAAAAAGAAAAAAAAGAAAATCACTTTGGCAATAAAGACGCTATTTTAACACTCGAGGCAAGTGGTGATGAGAGCCTGAACTAAGGTGGTAGCTGTGTAACAGGATAGAAGGGGTCAGATGAAAATCATGTTTCAAAGTTAGAAACAAAACATTTTTTCAGCTTATTGGACATGTGGGACAAGGGAGAGCAGGGCATCAAGGATACAGCCCCCAACTCCACAGAGGCCTTCTAGCAGACCTGAGTGGCCACTTGTTAGGAATGCTGTGAAGGTTTCCTGTTCAGGTATAACTTGGGCTAGGGAACCTCTGAGGACCTTTCCACTCTGAGATTCTGTGGGACTGGGTCAGAAAAAAACTTAAAAGTGTTTGGAATGACATTAGAAAGATAAACAATAAAATGGTGTGAAAACAATAGGGAATTTATGTATATTTTGGGAAGGTATTTACTGGATAGATTGACTGCTAGATCAAGTCCAGATATTACTCCCTTTGACCGAAAATCATTATAAAACTTTCTGAGTAAAATCTGGGTATAATGGAATCTTTATAGAAAATTATGAAAATCAGGACAGAACAATTTTAGAGCCACTTAGAATACAAAAATATGACATATTATTGCAAATTTCATAAAAGGAACAATGCATCACCATGTGTATTTCCCTAGTTTCCAACCCTCCCCTAAAACTCTTTACTTTTGATTTTAAAATTGTCAGGGCCAAAGTATTGGCCACCAACAAATTGCATGTCTGTGTTATTGGTACAGGACTGGCTTGTTGTATTTACGTAGCTTTGGTAAGATAAAAATAAAAGATAAGCTTTACTAATAGTTTAATTTCTCCTCTACCAATATTTATTTTGCTGTGTTTTTTTCTGCTGTCCTCTTTCTTCAACTTATGACCCCTGCAATTGTTCTTTATTATTGAGCTATGGTGTCTTGGAAATTGGTATTTAAAAGTATTCATTACTTTAGTTCTGTATAAATAACTTTGAACTCTTTAAGAGAAGCAGCAGATAAGTAATATTTTTCATATAAAGTTCAAATGTTTATAAAAATAAAAAATATATTATTTGTCACTGTTAAACATAAGACTTACCAACTTTTAATCTGCCTGTGACCTCTCCTTCAGAATTTCGAGCATTGACAGTCACATTTTGAGTAGATTGTAGAAGCAGAGATGAATCCTAAAACAAAGGTTTACAGAATTAATAGAACCTATGGAATTTAAAATTATGGCAGAGTGATTTATGTACAGAAATCTCTCCATAGCCACATTCCTGAAACCTGCTTATGTAGTTTTTGTCAAAACAGAGGTTGAGGAAAGAGTAAGATGAATGAACTGCCTCTTCAAAAAGGATAAGAATTGTTTGGGTCTGTGATGTCTATGAGGGTTTGCTACTTATAATGTGCCTGGAATAACTGCAAGATATAGATCAACACCTAATGCAAGTTTTGGTGATGCCCTCTTTCCTTCTCAAGTATTCTAAAGGTCAGATTTGAATTTTTAATGACTAACTCTTGAGTATTCTGATAACCTAAAAAATTTAGTTCTTTCTCTGTAAAATTTCAGTTCCTTTCCTAGAAATTGTGAATGTTTCAAAATGCAAAGTTTATATTTGACACAGATTTGTCTTGTGTTTTATGAGTGAGTGTGAATGTGTATGAGTGTGTGTGTGTGTGTGTGTGTGTGTGTGTGTGTAGTGGGGACTGGGGTGATTTCTGGTTTTAGAAATTCACATTAGAAAAGACCCTGAAGTAGTTATATGAGCCCTGAAGTATTTCTAGAATGTGACATTTCAATCTCGGCAGCTCATTTTTTATGATGGCTCACTTGTTTATATGTATCAACAATCAAATGCATTTTTTTAGGTGTGGGTTATTAAAGTCAGAAAGTACTATAGCTCTTCTAGAAGGAAGTCACATATTTGCTTAGGGGTCTGTCATATCTGGCATTTTATTCCAGAGGGAAAGAGGTAGTGACCTACTACCCTTGAAAAATCTACCTATTGGTCTGGCATTATGAAAAACGTGCTTATGGATATTTTTCTAATTTTATACCAGCCTAAATAGAACAAATGATTATACACTCCTAACCAGAAAATCTCAGGATCTTAGAAAATTATCAGAATGGAATAGACCTAACTAGGGGCATGATTTTTTTATAATAAACTTAGTTATCTTAATGCATTAGTGATGAGATGAGAATTAGAATCATTAGAGTTGGGAAGGACCCTTGGTGACAATTTATTACAAGCTGTACCTAACCAAGGGTGTCCCCTACCATATTCTGAACAAGCAGTCATCCATCCTTTACTTAAAGACCTAAAGTGGAATCAACCAATCAATCAACAAGCATTTATTAAGTGCCTACTATGTTCTAGACATTGGGAACAAGAGAGCTCTTGAATCAGAGAATCTGAGTTTAAACCCCACCTCTGGGACTTATTATTTGTGTGCCTTTGGATAAGTCATGTAACCTCTGAAGGCTTTAGTTTTCCCAACTGTAAAATGAGGGATGGTCTATTAACTTGATGGTCAATTATAGCTATGATTTTATGGTGCCAAGAAAAAAAATAAAGTAGATGCTGTTCTCAAGGAATTTATAATTCTATCAAGGTTTAACACGCACATATAAGTAGATATAAAACATATAAATAGACATAAATTAATTTTGGGGTTGGGAAAATATTAGTAGCCAGGGATTGGGAAAGAACTTATGTATGAGGTGGCACTTTAGTTGAGATTTGAATGAAACTAGAATTCATTTAGAGGTAGAGAGATTACACTCCATGTTGGGGGCAGCTTGGATAAAAGCAGAAAGATAAGATACAGAATGTCATATCTGAGAAAGACCAAATAGTCTGGTGTAGATGCAATACATAGTCTTTGAGAGGAAGGTATATGTAATAAAACTGGAAAGCTACATGGGAACCAGATCGTGAAGTACTTTAAAAGGTATAAAGAAGACAGGAGTTCTATTTAAATTATAGTGGTAGGGAACATCCCTCCTTCTGTCTTCCTCTTAGTTCTCTTGATATTGGACTCTTTTGAGTATTTTCTGATGATCCTTCTCAGGTTCTATTATTGGCTTCCCATTCTCTTCCTCCCTTCTCCATGTACTTGTAAACACGAGTGTTCCCTGAGCCTTGGTCCTTGGTTCTCTTATTTTCTTACTATATTTCTACCTTGTGATTCTAATTCACTCTAATGGATTTGATTATTTCTATTAGGATGATTTCCCAATACCATTTTAAGCCCCAACGCATTCCCAGAGCTCCAGTCCTAAATTTCCAACTATCTTCTAGATCCTTCTATGTCTACCTGTATATCTTGTTTGGAACTTAAAACTCATCATGTCCCAAATGGAACTCAGCATCTTTTGCCAAAAAGTGCCCTTTCCACTAACTTCTCTATCTTTTTTCTGATGGACTCATTATTTTCCCAGTTACCTAGGCTTACAATATTGGGATTATCTTTGATCCTTTCTTCTGTGTCACCCACTACGTCCAATGTGTTTGTTGATTCTACCTTTACAATTGTTCTCAATTCTATCCCTTCTTTTATACTACCAATGCAACCTCTCTTGTTTACGTTATCACCAGTAACCAGGATTTTAAAAGCCTCCTAAAGGGGTCTCCTTTTATGCCAGTCTCTCCTTTTTCTAACTCATCGATATATACTACTCTTTTCACTCAATTCCTCTACTTAGAAACCTTTAGTGACTCCCCATTGCCCATCAAAGTATCAATTCTGTGTTCAGAAATTCAACGCCTACTTTTGATTTGGTACAGACCTACTTTTCTAGCTGTATCTCAAGTTATTTCACTTCACATAATCAGTATTCTAGATAAACTCTAGTACTTACCCTCCTTTATTCTTGTCCCAACCTTTCCAACATCCTTGCCATTTCTCATGCTATTCTTTAGGCCATGGCTCCCAGATCCCTTTCCTTTCTCTCAAAGTTTAGATGAGGGGCCATCATCCTTCAGGAAGCATACCATGCTCTCTCCAGTTTGAAAGGATTCCTCCTTCCTCAAGTTTCACAAGAATTTTGGAACTTTTCTTTAGTCTTGTAATGTTTTCCCTTGTATTACAACTTTGGATACATGCCTTACCAGATTCTTCTATTAGATTCAGCATAGACTCTTTGAGGGAAAGGGATGCACTTTATGTTCTCAGTATCCGGCACAATGATTTAAATAGAGTAAGAGTAGTAAATATTTGCTGACTTTATATGAACTAGGAGTACTATAGGCTGGGTTAACAGTGAAACATATATTAGTGTACTTTTGTCATAAATGTGATTTTCCCATAAACCAAATTTATTAGAATAGTTAATAGAAATGTAAGAATTTAGTATAATAAAATTTATTAAAACAGCTAAAAAAGAAACATTAAACAAGATTATATTTTAATAATGCTGACAATGTACAGGGTATTGCTGAAATTCTGCTGAACCTAGTTAGGAGACATTGTATCCATCTCTATAAAATACTAATTGTGTGACTGAGTGAGTCACTTATCCTCTTGGTTCTAGCTTGCTCAGCTATAAACGAGAAGGTTGGATTAGGTACTATCTACACTGCTTTCCATCCCCAGTTTCTTATGATTTTAGAATAAAATAATGAACTATTATTAATTGCTACTTATTATAATTATAATCCACCCCAGGGTTTGAGTAATAATAATACTTCCTGAGTCTGTGATTCATTTGTATTCCCCTTGCATACATTTTAACTATTATTTAACTTTATAGAAAGATGGGTGAAGTATTTTTAAGAGCTTACTATATGCTAGGCACTGGTGCTAAACCCTGAGAACACAAATACAAGCAAAAATTAGAAAAAAAAAAAAAAAGATAATCCCTACCAAGGGTGCTAGAAGGCAGAAGGTGGGAGAAAGCAGAAGTAGATGTGAATAGACTGACAAGCTTCTTAAATGGTGATTCTGGGCAGGAACTAACCAGCCAGAGGACAAGGCTATGGGCTAGAGGTATGTCTAGGGTAAGAAGGCGTCTAGATAGTTTTTGCAGATTTTTGTGGTCAAAAACTTCATTTTTCTGTGACCAACTGTATAATGAAAACCTTCAAGCTTTGCTGTGCTGGTCCCAGGATAGTAGAAACACATTCTTCCCTGGCCTACACCCAAAGCCTGTCCAACTTAGTAAAACTGGTTAACGTTTTGTGCTCTACTTTTCCAACCTTGAAGCCTCAAGGTCACTCCTAAACCACATGAAGATATCTCAAACCACACAAAGGAGTTGAACCTCAGTAGAACAACAGGGAAAGCAACAAAACCCTGAATATTTATAGAATACTTTAAGCTTTAAATACTTAATTGGTGAACTTTGCTTTTTAGTACCTTCATACTTCTAAAGTGTTTTCTGTACTTTAGCTTGCTTGAGCCATAAAAGAACTCTGTAGGATAGTTAAGACCTACAGAAATCACTCCCATTTTGCAGAAGATAAAAATTAATATCTAAGAGACTCAGGTTGAATTATTTCTGGGCACACAGCTAGTAAGAGTGAGAGGTAGGATTGAACCCAGTTCTTTCTGACTTTAAACAAAGCAAACTATCCATTACATCACTCTTTTCACTTAGAGTTAAAACTTCTGGCTCTATTTCAGCTTAGCCTGAAATGATCTTATCAGTTTTCTTCTACTACAATAAAAATGTTCAACTACAGGAAACCTTCTCCTCTCCTTACTCTTCCAGACTTCCTGATCTCAGTTCTGTCCCTCAATTCACATGTTAGGGAAGAAATGAAGTATAGGAATGTTAGGAGTGGGATGAAGGGGGGGAAGGAGTGGGAGGGAGGAAATTAGCAAGAATCTGCTGGTCCCTGTATAATGATGCTTTGTTTTCCTTTATCCAATCTGAAGGTGAAGTTTTAAGTCTCTTGACCTTATGTTTTTGTCTTTTAAAGCTACAAATGATGTTATTACTAATCTACATTTAATGGTTGCTTAGTAATTATCACATACAAATTAGTCTTCCTTGAATACTGCTTTGAACAAATTCCTTATCCCTGGCACTCAAAACTTCTTTAAATCTAGTCTGTTCTTTTCCAACTTTATATCTTACTTCATCAAATGAACCCTATACTCCAACAAAACTAGGCTTTCCTTTGTTTTCTGAAAAAAATCTTGCAATCCTTATTCTTGTCTTTGCTCATGACATCTTCCATCTGTATGACCCTCCTCTTTCCTCCTCACTTAAGATACTAACCATCTTAAATAATTTGGCTCAAAAGCCATATCCTCCACTAAAAGTTCCCTCACCCTTGTGAGAAATGATTTCTAATTTCTCTGAACTACTATAGAGCTTATTCTTTTATGTTGCAAACTCACTCATATTTATTCAGCAATCATTTGACAATTTTTTTTATTGTCCATGATGTATAAGGTATTTTTTTCTGGGGAGAGGGGTTGGTGAGGGACCAGATCTTTGATTTCATAGGTTCAGTGAACTCTTAGGAAGGAATTCTTTCTACCAAAGTAGATGGGCAAATAAGTGTTTCAAAAGATATCTTCTTAGTATCCTGGGGGACTGATAGCTTATGTAACTTGTCAAGTATTGTGTGGTCAGTCATGTGTCACAGTTGTTCCTGAATCTGGTCATTTATCCATTAAGCCATACTACCTCTCTCTAGGCATGGAGGATACACAGATAAAAATGAAGCAGCCTCTCTCCTTACATTCTGCTGGGGTGCTGTGACTTCAAAACAGGTCAACAATACAAACTCTATACAAGGTAAATATAGACTAATTTTGGGGAAGCACTATAGAAGGTTGTGGTGGCCAAGGATGAAAGGGAATACATAGGAGACAACACATACAAAAAGGCACAAAGTACTCAGAATTTTGTTTATGAGAACAGTGATTAAGAAAATTGTTTAGAAAGATAAACTGAGAAGAAAGTCTTTATATGTTCCCAAAAGGAATTTGTATTTTATCCTAAGTGGAATAGGGTTCCAACAAAGATCGTTGAAAGGAGAGTGATATGTTCGTAGCTGTGCTTTAGGGAAACAAATGTGATCCCTCTATGGAGGAGAGATTGTTGAGGAAAAAAGTGGAAGCAAAGAGTACTAATTTGGAGGCTATTACTGTAATGCAAATGAAAGGCTATGAGTGTGACATTAGTAAGTAGCCAGGGAATGGAGAGAAGAGGGTGGTTGTCGTGGAAGCAGGAAAAAAATACTATGTAACCAATTGGGTATGAAGGGTTAAAGAAAGTGAAGAGTCTAAGAAGACTCAGGTTTTGAGTCAAGAAACACAGGTAAGTCTGGAAGAGAGGTGGATTCAGTGGGAAAAAACAATAAATTCTGCTTTGGACATGCTGAATAGACAGTATGTGACATGGGACTGTAGTTTATGTGAGAAACTTGGGTGTGACAATCTACTGCAATATTGTTTCATGTGGAGTCCTTGGGATTCTAAGTTATAATGACTCAGCCCTAGACACCTGGGGCAGGTAGGTGAAGCAGTGGGCCTGGAGTTAGGAAGATCTGAGTTCAAATCCAGCCTTAGACACTTACTAGTTGTATGGTCATGGTCAAGTCACTTAAACCTATCTGCCTCAGTCTCCTTATCTGCAAAATGAGCTGGAGAAGTAAATGGCAAAACACTCCAGTATCTTTGCTAAGAAAATCCCAAATGGGGTCACGAAGAGTCAGACACAACTGAACAACAATAAAATTCTAGACCAAAGCACTTTTTCTCTTTTCTACTTATCTCTCCCTCATATTGATCTATGTCAGTCTTTTCCCTCGACATTCCTATCCAATTTTACCCTTCCTTTATGATTTTTTTTTGTCCTGTGGAAATGTCATTCTATTTTTTTTTAACAAACTGCCTTTTACATACTTCTTTATCTCTCACTATAATGTATATGCTTATTACAATGTTAGTTATGTAAGGGCTAGAGCAGTCTCATTGTTGTATTTGTACCCTCAAAGCCTAGCACAGTGCCTGACAAATAAAAAACAAGCATTTAATAAATGCTTATTAATTGATCGACATGTATATTTTGGAATAATTTGCAATAGGTTGGATATATATGTGTATATGTACACATATATATGTGCAGTGTATATATGTATGCATACATGTGTACATCCATATATTAGGCACATATACGTGCATACATAGACACATATAGACATATATACAAATACATGCATAGACATATACACACACACACACATATATATGAATGACTGAGAGGGAGAACTAGCAGAAAATAGCATCACAAAAACCCAGGGGAAAAAAAGAGTTAGGAGATGGAAAGAAAAATCAGAAGATGGAAATCAACACCATCAAATATCCAGATGTCAAGAAAGATGAAGATGAGGAAAAGGTCACTGAATTCAGTAATTAAGAGGTCATTGTTTACCTTAGAGAAAGCAGTTTCAGTTGAGTGATATGATAAAAAGTCAGAATGGAATGTAAAGAGAAGTGAATGAAAGGAAAGGAAATGAAGACAAAAGGATAGATCTGTGTTTTTCTAGATCATACTGTATGTGTATGTGTTTCATCTCCCCAACTCAATGGCAAGATCTCATGGAACAAGACTCATTTTTCCACATCTTTGTGTCCCCAACTGCCCTTAGCAAACTGCTTTCTATAAGTACTCAAAATTTAGGGAGCAGTGGAGGAAAGAAGGGAAGGAAAAATGGAAGGAAGTGATAGGGAAGGGCTAATTGCTGTTCAACAAAATGCTTCCATCTCCTTTCTTTTAGGGGTCTGCAGTTACAAATGGAAGCTATGCCAAAATACAAATTTTGGAGTTACATTTAAACACAACATAAGATTTAAAACAGATTATCAAGTGATTTATTCATAAATGATTTCCCCCAAGTTTTAAAGTACTGTTTGACTTCATAAATAAGGATTTGACCTGCTGATATTTGCAGACAGTATAAAGTTTGTTCTTTTGAATATGCAGTAACCATAGTGATTCTTGTGCAGTGTTGGGCCAATTATTTTCAATAGCATTCATTTGATATGTAAAATACTTCCTGGCACTACTCATTATCTTTTTATAGGAATATATACATTGTCTTTCCAATTTGACTGTAAGCTTTTCAAGGGCAAGTTTTTCATCTCCCCCATCTATCCATTCTCTATGAGATATTATGTGCTTAATAAATGATTGCTGCCTTACCTTTTTTCAATCAAATATCAAGAAAAACATTTTTGATCGTATCCCCCTAATTTATGCATCTTTACAAATTAAATACATGTACTACTGTACTGATGACTTATACATTTTAGAATGTATAAAATAGAAATTTTAAAAAGATGAAATAAAGATAAAATTACATTTGATTCTAGAGTCAACAGGGAGTCACTGGAATTCACTGAAGGGAAGTAACATGGTTAGGCTCACACTTCAGAAAAATCATTTTGCCAGTTGTATGGAGAATGTATTCAAGACGGGAGAGACTTGAAAGTAGGAGACCACTGAAGAGACTACTACAATAGTGAGAGATGAGGGTTTGAAAGAAGGTAAAGATGGAGGCTATGTGATGCAGTAAATAGAGCACTGGCCCTAGAGTCAGGAGGACCTGAGTTCAAATCCGACCTCAGACACTTGACACTAGCTGTGTGACTTTGGGCAAGTCACTTAATCCCAACTGTCCTGCCTTTACCCTGCAAAAAGCCAAAAAAAAAAAAGGAGGTAAGGGCTGTATGGGTAGAAAGTATGAGACAGCTGTGAGAGATATGGAGAAGTAGAAATGATAAGATTTAGCAACTAATTATTCAATCAATAGGATATGTGTGGTAAGAGAGAGATTGAGGAGTCCAAGATGACACTGAGGCTGTGGATCTGGGTGACTGAGGATGGTTCTCTCAAAGAAACAGGGAAGTTCAGAGATTAAGGTTTGTGGAAACGACAATGGAATGAGATGTCAGTGAGGTGCCCTTTGTCCCACCCAAAATTAAAATAAAGGAGGGACATGGACCTCTTGCTCCGGTCACTGGCCTGGGGCACAGTCTGCCTTTCTAGGCAGGCCTGTAGCAGCTGTGAGATTATCTGGAGGAAGAGGATGTGTATTCTGGGGGCCAGAGGGGGTATAGAATCTTCCCAAAGGATCTGCTGTTGTAGCTGTCCAGTATGGCTCTTACACTGGACTCAGAAGAAGGGAAATTGGGAGTTTACATCAAGGGAAAAGGGAGCATGGGGAAATGTTGGGCATGAGGGTAGGTGCTACCCCTTTACCAGCTATCATGGGAAGGAAAGCTCTTAAAGTCAGCACCTAGTCCCCTTGGCATTGGGCCACAGAACCTCCCTTTCCCCTTCTTTGGAAATGATTGCCCTGGATTGTGCAGCGCTGTACTCTACATTCCTGACAAACTAGACTACTTTTTACCTAAGAAATATACATTGTTGTATCTATATCTTTACTTCTACAATCTTAGAGCCATTTTTGTCCCTTAGATAAGCTGTTGAGCTGGGGAGAGTGCCCCAGAACCATGAGGTTTCTAAACAGCTGAAGAATTGACTTTCAAAGCCCTTAATAAAATGACAGCTTCCACCCTTTCAACTCCTTATATATTTTACTCTTCTCTCCATCTTCTGCTTCTGTGCCACTGGACTCCTTGCTGTTTCTTACACAAGACACTTCATCTTCTGAGTGTTTTTGACAGCTTGTCCCTCATGCCTGCAATGCTCTACCTTCTCATATTCATCTCTTAGATTACCCAATCTCAGCTAGAGTCCCACCTTCTACAAGAAATCTTTCCTCATCTACTTTAATCTTAGTGTGTCCCTCTGAGACTACCCCCAATTTATCCTCTCTATATATCTTAATTGTACATAGGTGTTTGCACATTGTCTCACCCATTAGGGCTGATGGATCCAGATGACTTTGGAGAAGAGAGTGAGGCTGGTGATTTTGCATAGCCCTGCTGCACTTAAATCCAAGTTGAAGGACAAACCAGTTTGAAGGACTAACTGATTCAGTGACTGTTGCTGAAGCAATGGTGGAGGGAGGTACGGTGGTGGTGGTGGTAGGGGTTGAGAATGTAGCTAAGGAAGAAGGCAGTATGCCCAAGACTAGTCTGCTACTGTCCCCAGAGAGAGGACCAGATATGGGAGGAAATGTTAAATTTGCAATACTGAGGCAAATGCTCACCTCCTTTGCCCCAGCTGCAACATGAAATGACCTCTCTCCTTCTTATTACCTATTATATCTTTAAAAGCCAACTCAAATGTTTCCAAGTACTTGAAACCTTCCCTGATATTCCCAGTTCACAAAGGCCCTTCAGACTGTTCCACAATGCTCTAATGCTCTTCTCATATAGTAATCTGTGCTATAGCTATCATAGGTATTAGAACTATTTGTTTGTCTTTTCCCCCTATAAAACTCCATAAGGGCAGGGATCCTGTTTCATTTATAGATTTTTTATTTCTCCCAGCAACAAGTACAGCATTCTTCAAGGAGAAGTTGCTTAATAAATGTTGAAGCAATGAAAAGATGGATAGTCATGGAACTGACTGATTTTAACTTTTAAGAACTTCTGTTTTTGTTTCTACTGAAGTCTGCACTAACTCTTGAATATATCCAAACAATTGAATGTCCTTTTCTGTGACAGATATACTTGAGCCGAGTATATTGGACTAGACTATTCTAGGTATACATGAGCATTTCCTATGGGCCTTTCAGTTAACATTTTTATTTTGGGGCTTTCCCCCCATAGCCAGGGGAGGGCGTTATCCCAAATGTTTTGGTTTTCAGCTTTAGTAGCAGCTTTAAGCTTTAATAGTTTAAAATTACACTAAGATATTTGAGATAACCTGTGTTGAATGGCAGACACAAGAAAATTTAGTCTAATAGCCTGACATCAAAGAACAATGCCCAGCCAATTGTGAAGGCAGCTCAGCCTTGGAAACACATAATTGGCTATGGAACATCTAATCATTTAAATATATTCCTAATAAAAAAGTTATGATGGGCAAAGCTAAGAGAGTATGAACAATTTTTATCTGTAAAACAGAATGAGAATTGACATTCTTCCCATGGGGGGCTTCAACTCTATGATTATAAGTGGAGGAAATTATCCAGATAAATATAGTAAAAACCTATTTTTGCCTTTTCTCTGGGAACTTCAGGTAAAAGAATTAGATCTACATTTCAAGTGTGACATAGATAGCATTGACCATAAATACCTAGGATCACTGGTAAATTTATGCTATAATCAGACTCGTCACTCACCTTGTGGATTCAATAAGACAGTATTCATCTAAATACTGTAATCAGAACTATACCTGCAAATTCAAGGGGGAATATATATTTTTTCACATTTATCTTTACCTTTAAAGTATTCATGTCATTTTCTATCTGCTTCAGCAAGATAAGCAAATTCTTCCAATTATAGGTCAAGGTGGCCATATTGCTCTTGAACTTGATTTTTCCTGGAAGTTAGAAAATCTAGTCTAATGCACCCTTTAAGCAGAAGTCATAGTTAAAGCCAGCGTGGGATTGGATTTGTAACCTTAAATATTGTTCAGAACCCAAGATTCTTGTGCAAAAGGTGACCATTGTTGACTTGAACTTCATTTCTGGAGTATCAGATTTGTTTGGTCCTAAATACACATAGGAACTCAATCAAAGTGTTAATAAAGACAATCTTCTATTTGAAAGGGGTGCTACCCCAGTAAAAAGGTATAGAGTGGTTCAGCATATAATAATGTCTGCCCATACTTAGTGGTATAGATAGAAAGCAACTATATTCTGGAAGAACAAATTATTTCTATTCTTGAGTCACAAGAAATTAAGCCATATTACCCATCCATTTTAAGGGTTAGTGTGTAATCAGTGGCACTGAATTATATTTATAATAAAAAAATGCTTTCATCCCAGCAATTCAGCTGAATAGATTATCTGTAAAATTCTTGCCAATGTATAAGGTAATGCTTTTGGTAAAATTTTGGAAAATTGTTCCTCAAGTTCATCCCATGAAGAATATATCAATGTACACCAAAATTACGTGGCATAATAGTCTATTATTTTTCTCTGAATCTTAAAATGATTGAAAAGTCTTTTTTAATTATAACATGCCATGTAGCTACTTAGTGAAGTAATTAAAATGATCAAAATAATATTGTAGCTTATGAACTGAATTACCTATTTCAAAAAATGCACCATAAAATATTATTCAACTCTTACAGAAAACCACAGTGTGGTTTTACTTAGAATACAGTTAGAGATTTTGAGTCCAGCATCTTAAGAAGGATATAATACAGATGCAAAAGTTCCAGAGAAAGATAATTAGAGTGAGCAAAGGAGTGGAGTAACTTTCTATATGAAGATTAAAACACTAATGTAATGAGTGTCTGGCACATGACACAGATCCTAACAGCTTGCTTAGCTGCTGTAACTTCTCTATGTGGAAGATACTTGGAAGCTGATTTCTAGGAGAATTGTGATTGATGACATTTAAGGGAAGTGCTTTGGAAAGACTGGAACATGTTTGCAATCCACAGCTGTTTCTGGTTAGCTAACCCTAGGATGAAGAGGGAGGCTCTTTCATGAGTTTCTGAGGTGTTCACAAAGAACTACTAACATCAGTCACCTCTTTTATTCCCCCTTACTTGCTTTTGGGGTATATCAGTGACTCAACACTCACAGGGTATGGTGAAAGAACATTCTATAAGTGGAGAGGGCCCTCTTCCCCCTGAAACAACGGAAACAGGCTTTGGTCATTGGACTTTTCACTTATTCTTTCTGATTCTAGGTGATAGGAGTGAAACCTCTGTCCCTGGGAATTTAGAAAAGTTGAGAAAGTGAGCCACAGGAATCAGAAAATTGTAATACCAGTTAGGTTTTGTTAGCACAGCATTGATGAATAAGGAATAATTCTTGAGAGTGACCTTTGGTACCCCATCCCAATAATATCTGAGGCAAGGACTAATCCCGCAGAGCTTTTTCCTTTGGATGTGTACTCAGTGGAAGTGATGCTGCCTAAGAATTGAACTAATATTTTAGCCTACTCCCTCAGAGGAAAGGGTGGTGGTGAAGTAGATAGAGCACTGGGACTGGATTCAGGAAGACCTGAGTTCAAATTTGGCCTCAGATACCCTCTAACTGTGCTACTCTGAGCAAGTCACTTAATTTCTATTTGACTCAGTTTCCTTAACTATAGAATGATGACAATAATAGCTGTACTTCTCTATGTGGAAGATCATATTTGTAAAAGTGCCTGGTGTTATATAAAAATTTATTCTCTTCCCTTCCTCACCTTTCCCAGTAACCAGGAAAGAGCATGAACTTTGATTTGGGGGGGGGAGGTTGTGGGGGAATGGTGTAATTTATTTTTGCTATTTCTTGCTTTAAGTAAATATCCCTTTATAAAATCTAACGGATATTAAGTGGTTGAACAGAACTGGGATGCTAATCACAAGTCTCTAACAAAGGGGAAATCCAGCTGGTGGGGGCTTAAGATTATGCATGTAGAGAAATGAGAAATTCTAACCCAAGATGGTACCCTATGATCCTTAGGGAGGAGCAGCCTGTCTGTGGGTGAGAGGTCCAGAAAATACTCTACAACTCTAGCAATCTTCAGTGCTCTAGATAAATGAAGTCAATAAGGAATATTATCAAAGTGTATACAATAATGAAGGTCTATACCATATTATTTACCAAATCTTTCAGTATGGCAAGGAGTAGGCTCAAAAGAGCCTTCATAACAACAAGGGGCATGGAAAGTAAGCTTAATGTAGTAGGGATACATTAGAGCCCTCATTATCACATGAAATGGTATATAGGCAGACCCCAAATTGATTTTTAAAAGCATTTTGATAAATTCATAAATGAGCAAGCTGTGGCTTATGAAGGAAAGCTGGAGACAGTTAAAATATTTCCTTAACATTTTAAGGACAATGAGACCTGGCTAAGAAAAATTCCCTTAGTGCCTCTTTCCAAATGAAATGCTGGGGTAAAAGGGTTATTGCCCTTGACCTGGGACAGAATTCTTAATACTCTTTTGTTCTTCTGTACTGCAGAAAATACAACACATAAATAGGGCACTGACACTGAAAAGTAATGTTTTGCAAAAATTTCCTTAATACAAAGGAGACATAATTGCTTCCTAAGTCAAATTTGTGCCTGCTTCTCCTACATATGCTTGACTATATATGTCTACAGGTTTTGTGGGGAGAAACCTCTCTCCTTTCATTTTCAGGCTAGGAACATGCCTGTTGAATGCAAGAAAAGAGTCACAGAGCAGAAGTGGTAGTGCAGATGCCAATGGTCAAGTTTTTAAGTGTTTCCTTGAAGTCACATAAAAGTTATTATATAAAGGGCAGTGCAGGACTAGCAAGAGGCTTTCCAAAGGCACACTTAGATAGTTCACAGTGCTTGGCTTCAGTGGGAATAGAACAATGAAGGAATGTTATTTATGTATTCTCCCAAGCAGCCAAGCCTCAGAGAAAATAGCTATTTTCCCTTCACCCTTTTTTCTTTTTTTATTCCATTCCCTCATAACCAGAATTCTTTGGACCATCCCAGGTCTTTACCCCTTCCTTGTGAGGTCTTGGAAGATTAATTCTTAATCCAGTGGCACCACCCCTGCCAGTAGACAGAAAAATTTAAAGCAGCTGTTTCTCTAGAGCAATTAAGAGAACAAAGTATTGAACCTGTGGTGAATGAATCCGTGGGGAAAAAAATCTGTTAATTGCTGACTACGTATGAAGCACTCTGCTAAACATTTAGGATAAAAACTAAAATAAAAAAAAGAACACATTTCCTGCTTTCAGGGAACTCCCTTTTTTTAATGAGGAAAGATAACACAGTGAAAGAGAGTTCAGTTGCAAGGCAGATGGGAAGACCCCAAGGGCGTAGATACAAAGCAGATAGCAAGGCCTGAGAGTCCTTAGGATGTATCAGGCGGTTGTCCCACAGGAGGAGCCCACCACTATTGAGAAGAATGGAGTGAGTCTATAGGTCAGAAGAAGAGGGATTCTAAGTTCCTTCTGGCAGGGGTGGAGATAGGGGATCAGTGTCCAGCTAGGAGAGGTAGGAGAAAATGGCACTGACTGGAAGGGTGGTGGTGGGTTAGGAGCAGGGGTTATGGAGAAGATAGTTCTTTTGGGTGCCAATTTTAGCTGGGGTCCTTTTGGTGCCAAGAAGAAAGTCAAGATGCAGTCAAAAAGGAGGTTGCAGAATTTCTTCCCCTTCTAGCCAGTACGTCAGAGCATCAGATGACCCTTTTGAGAATATGATCAAGGGTCAATTAATTTTCACTGACTATTGGAAAGATAAGCATTATTACTAGAGTTTTGTTTTTTAGTCCTGTGAGAAAGATACATTTATAGACTTCATGTGTGCCTAAAAACAAGCATGTCTGAAATATCTTTTTCTTATTTTATTTTCTTTATGCCCTAGGATATTTCACAGGAATGCCCCGTTCAAGGGTAATATGGGCCTATTTTCCTCTTTGTGCATCACAAAATCAGAGTTCTGAAATTCAAAAGGCTTCCTGGGTCATAAAAGAAGGGCAAAAAAGAAACTCCAAAAAGGTCAAGTAATAGCTCCTAAAAACTCCTGATCTTTATTCCATTCTTAACTAGCATTTGTCTATTCAGGTTGTACTATATCAACATGGGAATAGTGATAAATTGCTTTTATATTGTTCTTAGGTCACCTTAAGTATGTGTTTTCATTCTCCAAATCTAAAGCAAGCTCTTCCTATTTCTTTTTTATCCTCTGAGATTAAAGTGTAGTGCTCTGGTGATACTGGTTGTGCAAAAAATTCTTGATATTTTATGACTATGGGTCAATCATTAGTCAATCAGCATTTCTTAAATACTTAGTCTGTGCCAAGTATCCTGCTAAATGTGGAGATACAAAGAAATGCAATCTGCCCCCTACCCACCACCCCTTTACACTTAAGGTGTAAGAAGACTAGACATATAGGAAGGAGCTAGGCTATGAAAGCTTTTGAAGGCCAAAAAGAAGATTTTTCTATTGGATCTTGGAGATAAGAGTCAATGAAGTTGACTGAATGGGAGGGTGGGGGCAATAAAGTCTGACTTAAGGCAAGGAAACCAATGGGTAACCAGTTCTTCTCAATGGTTCTTTGCTAAGACAAAAAGATGGGAGAAAGGAATAGAGTGGTTTTTTTTTTCAATTACCTGGAAAAAGTTTTTCTTTTCTAAAAACCTACACAGCCCCTTCTCTAGAGATATCATAGAGGGCAGCATGGGGCCTTTTTATTTTTTTAAAGGCATATATTTTATAGATGAAACTTGAGCAGCTTCCCAGGGTACCCTCAGGCAGTACAAATTTCCTGAAGGTCACTACATAAATTATAAGGTTAACAAATAAGGCTGAACACTACAGCAGACCTCACAATGCCTCCAAGGTCACAGGCTATCCCAGGATAGGACTAGGTGGTGGATGCTTAAAATTTTTACTTAAAATAATCTGATGTAACCTAGAGTCCTCATATTACAATTTTTGTTCATTAAGCTACAGGAAGAAAACCAGAAACATATGATGAAGGCATTATACTATACTGTACAGTAATTTAATTTCATGATTTGCTATCCTGGAGGTAGAGTTAAATGCCAGGGAGGCAAATGAAGATTATATTGAGGCAGATATGCTTTTAAGGTCCTACTGTACTCTATTAACATAACCATTCAGTACTGATGTTTAATCTACTGATAGAGGGCCCTATTTAACCTTAATATTCTATAATTAGTGAAGAATACCCTACTGTGAAAAAGATTTCTTTTTAAGCTTCTCAGACAATTTGGAATGCTTTCAAAATCACTTGAATTTAAATTGCTTTGCAATAGTGGAAAGAAGCTTAAATTATTTGTGTTTGAGGTTTTCATTTCAGGTCTAAATTACAGTGACCACCAAATTTAAATTCTGAAGTACATGAAAATTGGTTTCATTTACTATCTAAATGCAGTTGCTAGAGATTAGTTCCATAACCAAACTCCCAAGCATTTTTAGATAATTTAGCTAGATTTTGTATGTATGTATGTATATATATATATATATATATATATATATATATATATATATATATATGAAGTATCCTCTACAATATTATGCATTTTTACACTTACTAAAGTTTGCATTTGATTTTGCTTGCTATATATTGCTCTAAGTATTTTCTTTTTTACTTACCAGCCTGGAGTGAATTTCTTTGGCATACAGTGGGAATAAAAATTCAGACTCCCCTTCCAGACGGAGACCATCTTTTGTAACACGCAGGTGCCCCATTCCAGTCTGTCAAAAAAAGAGATTTTTATTTTTGTTTTTAATTTTCATCACGATTCATTTCTCAAATTATGAGATTCAACTAGGTTTTATTTTTCACTTTTTACAACCTATGTAGTGAGGATAACTGAGTAAAACAATGACTGCTTTCTCTAATCCAGAGGCATTATGTCTTCCTGGTGTCTATTATCTAAGATATAATGTAGAGACTGCCAAGACTGATCAGATTTTCAGCCTTTTGCCTATTTCTGCTGATTCATGTGGAAATAGAATGTTTAATCAGAAGAAACATGTAATATATTTCTAGCAGGAAGATGAAATGAAAAGACCATTTGTGGGAAATGTAGAGTCACAAATGGTCTTTTCATCTTCCAGCTAAAAGTCATAACTTTGTACATAAAAGGAAAACATAGGGTATGGAAAGGCAACATCATGTGAATGCTGTCAAAGAATGAGATTTGGTTTTCCGGACCATGAATTGGGATACACCCAAAAGAGGAGTTCATAGCAGGGGATGGAACATATCTTGTGAAGACCAGGAAAACTATGTTAGGTGAGAGACCTATCAAATTGATCAAGAAGCCTTTATACTGAAGTATGAAAGAGGAGGGAGAACATTTTCTCATTGAACTGTAAAGAAAAGCAGATTGGCAGAGGTGACAGAAAAAAAAGCTGGAAAAATCTCGCCTTAGAAGTAGGAAGACTGGGGTCAAATCCTGCTTCTATCCCATACTGATTGTTTTACCCTGGGCAAGTCACTTAATCTCTTAGTGACCCAGGAAACTCTTCCAGAATAGAAGCTGCAGAAAAGTTGCTGGAGTACATGGTAGAAGTTGTCTCCTCATGGGGAAGACTTATACCAGTGAAATCACAGATGTGGAATAAAACAAAAACAAAAATATTACATTCCAGAGGACAAGAGGCTTGACACAGAACAATAGTGGAAGGAGTGCCTAGTAAATACCAGAAGGAAATAACTGGGAAAAGGATTAGATAGACTTCTATATCCTATATATCTATATATTTATATATATATATATATACTTTATTTATAATTATATATAATTATAGCATTGATTATAATTAAATTATATAATTATAATATTTATATATATTATTTGTATATATACTTTATATATATCTATATATAAACATGGTAATAAATGAAATAAACTTGAAATGTTAGCACAAGGAGATAAATATGAAGTATCAATAGGACTTGCCATTAGACTTGTGCCTGGAAAAAGGCAACGGAATGGTTTGCCTTGTAAACAAGCAACTCTAAGAGAGAGTAGAAGGAAGAGCAGTGAATGATCTGCCATGTAGGCCATTAGACACCAAGTGGGAGACTACTGGTAGAGTCTATATATCATGTGAAAAGTCAGTTTTAAACAAAACAGTACCATGCCATATGATTTTAATACACCTAGAAGTATAAAATTTCCAAGCCATTTGACTTATCCCAATGTACACCATTTAATCATACCTCATTATCTGCAGACTCTGCAATGGTTATGGAGCTAAAAATGCTACAGATTTGAATAAAGGAGAGAGTATGAAATTCATTAAAGCTTAGTATTGATCTAGAAGGTTCAGACTCTCATTACCTGGCGAATTCATAAGAAAGTCATTCAACTGTGGCAGGACTTTGGAGATTAATTTCTATGGGAAGAGGAAAGTCTTCAATGACCTCCTAAAAAGAAGGGTCTTTCAATGATGGAAAAATTAATCCCTTACATGTATAACTTTAATACATAGTAAAGGAGAAAACATTAGAAGATGGAGTTATATGCCGGGAACATGGGGATAGATTTAGAAGAGGGCACATGATTAGAGCTAGATTTGAGCTATCATTAAGATGGAGAGAACAGTTGCGGCCAACAGGGCTGCCATTTAAATTGCATCCAGGGTTTTAAACAATGCAAGTTTCACCCCTGCCCCCATGGTTGAAAGGACAAAGACTGATCACTTTTGCTGGGAAGTATTGTGATGTTTCTCCATCACTCTTCCCTTTTTCTAGCTTCTCTTTCCCTTCTCAAGGACAATGACGTCTTGCTCAAAATTTTCCTGTTTTTTTTTTTTTTAAGTTATGTTTATACCATCTATTTTAATTAACACCAATGTTGGCTAGGTAAATGATTGATCCCAACTATTATTGTTGGCTGTGTATTTGATGATTTATAAAGAGGAAGCTTAATACTCTCATTTAGCTGTGGGTACTACCTGGCCCTGTTCAGATAATACCTCTCTTGCTACCAGGCATGACATTTCCTCTAGGCACTTCCCTCACCTCCCTCTCTACAAAGAGATTTCTTTGCACACACATGGGTAGGAAAACAATGCATAGTATGATGTAACTTAACAGCAATCACCTAACAACTATTTTTGAAGGCAGAAAACTGGATCAATTCTTGTCCCATGTTGGCAGATTTATTAAAATAGGAAACTGATGTAACTAATTATTCTCTCATTTTGTTCCTCAGTCCCCCCTCAAGGGGGAAGGAGTACCTCCTGTCCTAACATTCAGATAGTGACTGTCTTCTCTGTTGATTCATTTCTCTCTCATACTCTGTTAGCTACTGCTCTACTTTTCTCTCTTCCCTCCCCTTGACAAATAATGAAGCACAATACTAGAAAAGTAAGAATCAATCCTTTAACTAGCTCATACTGGGAATAATTTTAGCAGAAGGTCAAATATTAAAGAAAAAGACATTTTTGGAACAAGAACTCATTCTCTTTAGGAGGGGAAGAGAGCAGAGAAGTAAAAAGGAAAAAGAGGGGGAAAGCAATACCATGCTCATCCTCCTCAACAAACTTCATCAGTCACAGTCTCTCCTTTTGGGACTGGGGTGGGGTGGGACAAAAGTTTAGGCCCCTGGTTGCCATGGTGGGAATGGCCACAATAGCAAGTACTCTCTCTCCATGTCCTTGGCTCAAATTATGTACCCTGGTACTTCTTCCCACTCTGTATTCCAAGTGCACATATCCATTTTGTGATAGCGTCTCCTTAGGTGAGAAGAAGCAATGCTATCTCTCTGAGACCTTTTCCCCAAACCTCACGAATCTAGGTGCTGAAGATTTTTCTCAGCCCCTCAGAAATTGGTCTACAAAACACTGCTACACAACAAATAATTTAACAAACACTTATCATAAGCTTTCTATTGGTTTGTTCTAGGGCACTTCCTTGTCTTTCAGCCTACTTGAAATGTGTCTCAAGAAATTAGTTCATCCCCACAATGGATTTTTAACTTCAATACCAATCTGCCATCCTTAATTCAATTCAACTTATTCAATTTAATTCAACAACCATTTATTAAAGCTCTATTCTTAGACAAGGTACTCTTCTGGATCAACCTGGGAACAGAGAGTTCTTACTAGGACATCTCCATAATAAACCCCCTGCCTGTCCCGGTCTGAATTGTTTCTCCTTTTCAACAAATCAGTGTGTACTGTCTAGGCTTTAGGATATTCTTTTCTTTCTAGCATATTTCTCATCCACAGAAACCATAGAACCAATATTTTCTTTTCTGCTTCATGTAGAGATCGTTCACCAGCTGTATAACTTACATGCTATTATCAGCTCCATTTCCAAAAAAATATTTAAAAGTATGAGAGATCCTCTTAAAAGCATTTTGAGCACATTGGGTCAGCTAATATTTTGAAATGTTGACTGTATTCAGGAAACTACACTGAATGCTGTGTGGAAGGAATACTAAGGTAGGGAAAACGTATTTCCTATCTTCAAGTAACTTATGTTTTAGAGACAATGAAGATGAGATAACCACAGAACACTTTATAAGGAAGTATATTTTTTTATGAATCTGCAATTTATTTTCTGGGAATACTCCCTTCACAATGCAGACTGTACCCTTCCACACCATCTATCTCATCCTGGGCCATTCTTGTCCATGTCCTGCCTTGAATCTTCCATAGAGTATCCAAATAACACACTCTAGAACTTCCTATGATTCTTTTAAGGTCTCAGGAATACCAACATAGCATTCACACTCACTCTTGCTACATAATCAGGCCACTTCTTTCCCCAGTCATTTGTGTCCTTCATACACACCTTATCATCCTTAGTAATATAATCAAACTAGTCACTCCCACTATGGGTCTATCCCTGGGCCTTCGGGTTACTTGTAATTTTGATTCTTTCCAGGTTATGACATGTCAAGATTCCTACATCTATCTACACCCCTAGAAGACTAATGGTATTTTGTAGCAGCAAGCAGTTTGGGCACTGCACATTTTTCCAATGCCATATGGCTTAATATTTCACTCCATCTCAGGCTCCATTTGCACTATCTATTCAAGACGAAGGGGCAGTTAGGATGGTGCAATGGATAGAGTGCTGGGCGTGGCCTCAGGAGGATTCATCTCCCTGAGTTCAATCCAGCTTATTACTGTGTTACCCTGGGCAAGTAATTTAACCCTGGTTGCCTCAGTTTCCTCATCTGTAAAAAGAGCTGGAAAAGGAAATGGCAAATCACTTCAGTATCTTTGTCAAGCCCAAATGGGGTCACAAGGAGTCAGACATGACTGAAACATCTGAACAACAACAGCAACAATAATTCAAGACATTTATTGATGAAATTACTTGAGCAACTTACTGTTCTACTGCATTTCTGGGCAATCTTTTTTATTCACTTAATCTTTCAGTGTGGATGCTTAGACCAATTTTTTTCACATTGCTATGTATTTCATGAAGGGGTTTTGTAGTATTGATGAAATTAGAGGTATCATCTATGAATATGAGAATGTGAATATTCTTGTCATCAGTGAGGAATCTCTTTGCTTTAACTCTGTTCAGGATGTTACCCATGACACTGATAAACAATTTAGTTGAGAATATTTTACTATTTTATACCTCTTTTGATGCCTTTTCACATAGTAGGTTTTTAGTAAATGTTTACTGATCAATCAATTGATTCAATGTCAGTGAATTATTGAACAAAATTTTCTCCATAGTTTCATTCTGTTTTAAAGTCTTTTATAAATTTATGAATGTGGAAGCCACCATACTTAAAAAGACATTTCAGGCTACACTTTGCACATGAAGTCAATGCTTTCTGAAAATCAATAAACAATAGAAAGAATTACATCATATATTCTCTATAACTCCTAGTTAAAGACGTAACTACAAAGATGTGGTCTGACATAGCCTGTTTATTCACACAATACCGGGGCATCCTAGATACATGCATACAACATTCTTATATACATTTCTTATATATTCTTATAGACGTTTTCTAGAGAAGAATAAGTAGCCATATGGATCAATAGTTGCTGATATTTGTAACGTTATTTTTTAAAGGGAAAAAAGGTCATTGATCATTGCATGCCTTAAAACTATGTCACAGTTAGAATAGACTTTGATTGTATGAATTTACTCAGTTCTAACCATTCTCTTTGATCATATCTGAAGTTCTAATGTTTCTTTCTCATAGAAAACACAGTACTAGGTTCTTATTACTAATTAAAAAAATATCACTATAAAAATCAGCAGATCTCTTCTCTTTTATACATATTTGTTGCTAAGCTGTCTTCAGGTTCCTTTCCCCTGTTCCTTTTCACTGTTTTGTAAGGCATACTGCTCACGATATTTCAATCTCCTTCATAACATATTGAAAATGACCTTGCACTCTAAGCTGACGTTCTGGACTCCTATGTCCCTCTTCTTGGTAAGGACTTCCGTTTCTTGGGTGAGGGAAGGAATTTCAAGGGTGGGATGCCTTTGACTTTCCTGTGACATCCATTTTGTCCTGATTAAACTTCTCTATGAAATAAATGATTTAGACTCTTCCTCATCTGGGCGCCCTCCTCCTTTATCAGAACCGATATTTCACTTGAATGTGTAGAATTGGAGCTGTTATAATTGCATGCAATATCTGCTATCTATTTTTGTCCCTTCTTCTAATTTATTTACTTTGACCTTTAGTCAATTGCTTCACAGAATTCAAGTAGCTAATTCTTAAATAAGGATTTATACTTTCATAATAGTAATTTCTGTCTTTTAAGATATAGTCATTTTCATATGCTCTAGATGAGGAACTTTTTCTTCCACTAAATATTGGCACCTTCTCTACAACTTAAATTGCCCTGAGTCCAGAGATAGGAGGGGACTTTTTTGAATTTTCTTACCCTTTCTTCCTTTCCTTTGAATCCTCCCTTCATAATTCTTGCTTGACAACAATGAAATTCATTTTTCTTATTCCTTTATATTTCCTGTCCCTCCATCTTAGACAATTTGTTTTATCCCATCCTTGGCCCTGTCTCTTCTTTTGTGCTTAATGCATTTACAAAATGAAATCTGTGTGTATATGTGTGTGTGTGTTTGTGTATGTGCTTGAAATTGTGTTCAATATTTCTGTTCAGAAGATAGAAATTCACTAAATATCCATACTTCATACCCACTCTTTCATGACTACATATACTTCATCTTCTGCACTTCTATGATACAATAATGATTTCTTTTCCTTTCTTCCTCTGAATGGTTCCTTATCCCTCCCCTTTTTATGTTCTAATACTCTTAAAAAGAAACAAAATCATCCACATTTTTACCTTTTTCTCTATGACTCATAAAGATAATAGTGTTCTGAGAAGACATTTTCTTCTTTGATTTCTTATCCTCTTATTAAACAATTCATTCTTATATATTCTTTTATATGCATACCTTAATAAATTTCTCTTGGTGCCTAATCCATATACACACAACACATATAAGCATGTATTTATATATATGCATATATTTATACATATGCACACACATATAAATGTATATGCTAACTTAAATACTCAAAATAGATTTATTGCCAACCTAATTGTTTAGAAAACAAAAAATTTATAGCTTATATTAAGAAACGGTAGCAGAGATGTACTGTTGTATAGCTTTATTTTTCTTTAATTCAGAGACCATTTAAACAGTAGCTCTTTCAGATGCTTTTGAAAGTCTCTTATAACATTAAAATTCTATCATTTTACTGTTAGCTTTTTTAAAAAAATATTTTATACTTTTATAGTGTGTATTCTGTGAACTATACATGTATTTTCCTTTAGAAGGGATTTCAGTTCATTTAGATTAGTTATCCAAAGTCTAACTTGAATTTTTTTCTTAATTAACACATTAGGATCATAATGTATTTAAAATTTATTCAAGGTATACATCTAATAAATATCAAATTTACTGTTAGAATGTATGATAATAATTTTTTATCTTTGCTTAATTAACAGTTCCTTGTTACCTCTAATTCAGAGAAGTGCCAATAGAATTGCTCCTTAAGAGATGTTCTGATTCCTTTCTAAAACACACTGTAATTGTGATGATATGCTGTAAATCCTCTGATAATATGCTCAAAGTTGTTGGCATGATTTCATAGATGTATAAAATATGGTTATTCTCCACATGAATTTCTCAAAAATAAGTTTCATGGATGAATTCTGCATAGTATTATTTCTCCAGAGATGAATAAACAGGTATAATTATCTCTTCTATCACTAAATTAATGACATCTGTAATTCTGTAACTGCTGAAAATGAGATTCAAATTACAAAAAAAAGTTTTTTTAGTTTATTTGTAATTGTTCTATATAAATTGTTATACATATTTTTCTCTCTCTTCCATAAAAGTCCTGCTCCAATTTATTATTGTTCTATGGCAATGATCCTGGGATACATCTTGCAATATATGAAAGGGGTAGGACATAAGCACTAACAAGTTCCACCACACTAGACAGTCTTCCAAGTATTGATCTAGCTATAGATTGTGGCTTTGGTATGATAAACATCACTAAATATGGAGAGCCCTATGGCTAGAGGACTGTCCACCAGGCTATGAATTTTAGGACAACACTAAAATGTTCCTTACTAAGGAAATATTGTGTATTCATCCTACTTCTGCAGTGATAGTGGTAGAGTGGTGGAATAGGGAGTCGCAGTTGGTTTTCCAAATGGGAGATATTTTTCCAGTGACATAAGACAATTCAACTAATAGAGGAACTGAATCTTGTCCATACTGACATCCTTGCTATAAATGAAACAAAAAAGTTACCAAGTAGATGTAGTAAAATGAGAAGATGGATGTCAGATTCTCCTCAAAGAGGAAAATACATAGTTTGGTTTATTATGTGCCTACAAAGCAGCAAGAAACAAGCCAGTAGAAGCAGTATGCTCCATTTTCTACACTATGAATTATTCTTCACCACCAGTCCTCAACAATCCCCTCTCCTCTGAGCTTCACTCCTGCAAAGGGAGTCTTTGTTGCTTTCATTTCTTGACCTCTAAGACTCAAGAGAAAACTGGAGAAGCTCAGTGACTGCCTCATAGTCTTCCTTTCCATACCACACCTCAAACCTTAATATTCTATTCATATTGATGTTTCTGCAAACACTCTGTATTTCTAATTCATCAACCCCCTGTTATAGGAATGTCAATTTTTAAGATCTTCCCTGCCCCTAGGTTAAGTACACCTGGAGCCTGTGGTGGGAGGGTTTTTTCTCAGGAGATACTTTGTGATTGGGCAGTGGGTCAAGAAGGTTTTTACATTCTCTGAGCCAGGAGAAGGCTATATAAGCCTTGATGTGAGGCTCTGCTTTGGGGCTCACTTTGAGAAGTGTTGAGTGATTTGACCAGATCAGACTCTGGGCAGCCATTGTTAAGAGATCCCCGGCTTTGAAAAACCCAGATGTTGATGCTTCCCTCTCTAGTAACTGTGATTTGGTATGGATGTAATGGTTGGACAGTTTGGAAGCCTGTCTACTTGATATGTTTTTCTGTTTTCTTGTAACTTCTGTCTGTATACTCTGAAGCTTGGGGTGCTGACCTTTTCCCCCTGAACTAGGTAAATAATATATGTTTGATTGATTAAAGTAAACTTGTTAACCCATTTTGAGTTGCTTTCCTTTAGAAAAGCAGATGTAAGAACCTGTGTTGGCAGCCACCCTGGGGATGCTGGGGTGCTTGCTGCTACACCCCCTCAACTCCGATTACCTACATTTGTTTCTATTAGATGTTTTATTAAAAACTTAATATTAAACACAACAGCCAACTAAACTCATTTAGTAATTACATTTAAAGGATATAATTTAAATAATTTCTCAGTTATTTCCTGTAAAGGCCCAGCATGATTCTTTTTCCATATTCATTCTTTTGCTGTTTACATGGAATGACTTAAACCTTCATTATACCTTAGTTACCCGCTGGAGTTTTTACACTTATAACTCATTATTTCTTTAAAAGAATTCAGTCTCCATGATTTTGAACTCTGAAATTCCCTTTCTAATGGGGTGGGGACGGAAGTCTACTGGTAAATGTTTAACAACTGACTTTCCAAAAAAAATGCAAATGACACACTTTCAAGTTTAACCTGCATTTTTACATTTTCTTCATCAATTTCTTAAGTCTAGACAGGTGGTGTCAAACAGAAACAGAAGAGGAGACCACTAAAATATACATAAAGAGCCCTATGGGCTGAATATTTACAGTCTAAAATGTATTATTGTATTTTATTTATTTTGTTAAATATCTCCAATGACTTTTTAATCTGGTTTGGATGACCCCTGAGAGTCTTGTGGGCCACAAGTGTTTGACACCTCTGGTCTAGATAATAATAAAAACAATAAATCAATTTCCAATTTCTGAGGTGTAAATCAGCTCTTGGGAGGAGTTTCAAATGACTCCTGAACACCTCTGGCTGTAAGGGTGGTGATGGCGGTGGAAATAATAAGCAGGCATCAGCATGCTTGGTTGATGCAATCCTCCACATGGAAGAAACTGGAGTTCCTGCTTTGGAAGGCACAATGACAGGCCAAGGAAGTGCCTTATAGAGATTCGGAGCATGGGTAAATGTCCCCACACTGGTTCTGGTCTGCTAGCCATGTAGTGGAGTGGAATCTTTAAGGCAACTGGGGATGAGTTCAAAAGGCATTGGTTATCTAGATCCACTTCTCTTGGTCTGACAACATCTTGCTTGGTTGCGTTCTGGTGAGAGAGGAGAGACAAAATGCTGGAGTGGAGAATCATTGGGTCCTTCCCATTAGAGGTCCACTTGCAGCCTATGAATATAGGCCTTGGTTCTTGGTCTTGGTATTTGCTCTTTCCAGTTTGAAGTAAAGGAGATTGGAGAGAGCTATGACTCTGTGAGCTTCAGAAGGTCAGGAGAGCAAGCCCCTGGGCATTTTGAGGGTAGAGTTCATGCTAGATTCTCTAACTAGCCAGTTTAGCTTCAGAGCAAAGTTTTTACTTAATAAATGCTGTATAATTTATTGAGTTGGGAAAGAGAATATGGATTTGGCTTTAGAACTTGTGCAAAAAAAAAAGTTTGAAAGGCCCTATGAATAATGTCAGAGAGTCAACCAGGAAAGAATAAAAGAAGTGCCATGAATGCTTAAAACTGAATTAAGACTTTTGGGGTACTTTGAATTGACTCCTGCTTTACTGAGAAAATTGTGGTCATTTGTCATGAATTCCTTCATCTCTCCTACTCTGCACCTCAGAATTCTTTATCTTTATCAACTTTTAACTTCTATAGAGTCTAAGGAAGTAACTCTTCTTCTCAAGGCTAATGCTCCAATTTTGCCCTTGATTTGATCCTCTTCCTATTGCCTATCTCTTCTATGACCTTGTTCATTGACCATTCTCTCTCTCTCTCTCTCTCTCTCTCTCTCTCTCTCTCTCTCTCACATCTTCAAAATATCCCCTTCTAATTCACCTTCCTGCTTGCCTACAAACATGACAAAGTTTCCCCCAATCTTTAAATAATTAAATAAAAAATTGTTACTTTATCCTGTCATCCTCTCAAGCTAGACTCATAGCTCTTCTCCATTTCATTTTCAGAATTCACCCTCCCTGCCACTACTTCCTAACCACCCACTGCAATCTGACTTTCAACAACTCTCTACAGAAATTGTGCTCCCCAAGGGTCAGAAATTATTGCTTAACTGCTAAATCCACTGACCTTTTCTACAGTTTTGAACTCTCAGGAGCTTTTGGTACTGACTAACATTCTTCCTGGATATTCAGTCTTTTGGCTTCATTCCACGTTATTGCTCTTCTGCCAAACAGCGTAACTGTTTCCAAGATTCAGCATTCTATTCCTGCAAGAGGTGCCTTCCCTTCCTCTCCTTGCCTAGAATATGCACCCTGTTTGTTTCAGATCTCTGAATCCTTATCTGCCTTCAAAGCTCAGCTCAGGTGTTGCCACTTCTTTGTAGAAGCCTCCTTTCATTTCCTTATTTTTAAACAAAAAACTTCAAATTACCTTCTCTTTGCTTATCACTGTACCTGTAATAACCTCCTTTAGAATCCAAGTTCAGTGAAAGCAAAGACAATGTCACTCTTTCCCTTACCCCTACTACAGAGCCATAAATAGTAGGTGCTTAATAAATATTTTTTGAATTTAATTAGTCAAAAAGCCAGGACTCAGTTTTATAATAGTGCAGTGGAAAGAGGCCAAGGATTTGAGTTCAAATCTTAGTTCTGCCACTTACTTCCTATATTAACCTCAAGGAAATAATTAAACTTTCTGAGACTAAGGTTACTCATCTATAAAATAAAATCTTTGGATTAGATGTTCTTTAAAGTTTAGCTCTAGATTTATGACCCTATGATTACATGATCATAAATAATTAGGGGTAGGTAGGAGGTAGAGTGCCAGATCTGGACTCTGGAAGACCTGAGTTCAAATCCTGCCTCAGGAACTTACTAGCCATGTGACCCAGGGAAAGTCACTTAACCACGGTCTGCTTCAGTTCCCTAAACTGCAAAATTGGAATAATAACATCAATCTTCTGGGGTTGTGGTGAAGAGCTAATGAGATAATATTTGTAAAGTGTTAAGCATAGTTCCTGATACATAGTACTTAGTCAATTTTTCTTTCTTTCCTTTTTTCCTCCCTTCTTTCTCTTCCTTTCTTCTTTCTTTTTTTCCCTCCTTCCCTCCCTCCTTCCCTTCCTCCCTTCTTTCCTTCCACTGGTTCTTAAAACCTGAAAATATCTGCTTTGATGAAATAGTAAGATAAGAGAAAAATATGTCCCTGGTGAAAGTCATAAAAAGAGAAGACTGACCTTGGTATTCTTTAAGAAAAGCACTCTCTATATTGGCAACAACAAATGTGATGTAGGTAATGTCCTTGATTCCAAAACTTTAAATGAAAGAGGTTAGACTTTTTGGTGATACATCTCGATTGTAAATATCCTTCTACATGTAAATTTTAAAGGAAGAGGACTTTAAAGAAAGCCTTTGCTGTAGTGATTGGAAAGTACAAGTGATCAGATGGCTGAAGTTTATTACTTTTTGTCACAAATATTACTGAAACGACTCCAAATTAAGAAATAATTTGGAAAAGACTGACTTGACATGCTTTACTTTTCATCAGCTTGAGCAGAGCTGGTGTTCCTTACTCATGAGGTTCCTTTTGATGGCTGAGTTCACCAATCAGATCAGTCAAAGCTCATGTGATTGGCTTTTAGTTATCAAGAAAGAATGCTATAAACAGGTCATAATGCTCCCATTGGAAGGCCAACTAAAGTGTTGGAGGCATTTTTAAATTTCCAAAAAGTTTAACCTTGCATTAATTTTAAAGAAAGAAATGTTTAAAGCTGCCGTTTATCAAAACAGAACTGCCCTTTCCTTTGGCTCCATTTTGAGATGTTTATTGCTAAGGCACTTTACAACTGGTTACACACAGTTTATTTTATACCAAAGTTTCTTTTGTGCCACAAAATGTCACATTTGATATAACTGATCGTGACATTTTCTAGCAATGCTACATTAGCTTAGATAATTTGGCTCGGTTATTACCAAAAAAAAAAGAAGATAAAAGAAAGGAGGAACAAAAAAAGTAAATTAAAGTCAATATCATTGGAAGTTTATCACTGATACAGAAAATATCTATTTTAAGACATAATTCTAATTTATGTGAACATTGTCCCATTGTCTCAAGACCCCATAGCAGAAAATTGTGGCAGCATCTGAGTGCAATGAGACTTTGTCAGTCTTTCTAAAAGGAAGGGAAGCCAACCTAAGATGATCATACTGTGACATCTAGAACCAATGGAACTGTCTAACAGATGTCTGAGATTTCAGTTTAACTATTTCTCTTACTAAGTGATAATAGTGAAAACAACTGATTTCGACTCCATTATCACAGTACCCTATGTGCTGTGACAGAACTGGCAAAGATTAAAATTAAACGTGAAGCACTTAGCACAGTGCCTGACACATAGCAGTCACTTTATATTTCCTTCCTTCAAGTCACTAAACCTCAACATGTATATGCATATATGTTGCGGTTTAGTCATTCAGAAATGTATCCAATTCTTTCATGATCCTGTGGACCATAGAACACCAATGCTGTCCATGTGGTTTTCTTGGCAAAGATACTGAAATGGTTTGCCATTTCCTTTTCCAGAGACAAATGAAAGTTAAGTAACTTGTTCAGGGTCATACAGCTAGTAAGTGTCTAAAGCTGGATTTGAAATCAGGTCTTCTGACTCCAGGCCCAGTGTGCTGTGTGTGTGTGTGTGTGTGTGTGTGTGTGTGTGTACTCATAAGTTTCAATATATTCAAAAGAGGGAGTGATTTCAAAGGAATGAACTAGATTACAAATTTTATTATTACTCCAAAAAGCAAAACAAAAAGATATGAGGACCTACTTACCTGTTCACTTTCTAATCTTTATAAAACTTTTATGAGAATGATTTAAATACACATTGATGGTATCCTTGATGAAAATATGAAAAGAGAACAGGCTGGCTTTCCTGGATGATTTTCTATTTCAGAGAACTTCTTTATAGATATGGGCACAAGTGAAAGAGAAGTAGAGAGGGGAGAAGGTATGAAGTGTTTTCTTTTTATCTCATTGCAAAAATAAAGATTCTGAAGAGCAACACACAACTTTAAAGGCTCTCCTCCCAGCAAGGTATATCCCATACATATGTGAAGACCATAGACTTTAATGTAACAATAGGATATAAATTTGTTCTTGGGTGCTCTCATTTTTTATATCAAATGAGGCAAAAAAGCATGGAGACAAATGCTCTTAGAAGATGTTCACTAGTGTCATGTAAGATATCTTGCATAAAATCCAAGTGAGAAAAAGATTCTATACAGATGATGATGACACAAATGTTCCTTTTTACAGATTACTTTGTGCCGTCTATCTTTAGTTAAATCCTACTGGATGACTTCAATGAAAATCCATGCATACTCAAAAATAACAATTCCTGAGCAACCCATACAGGAAAATCAAAGTGGCTGAGAAATACAAATCACTCCTATCCTATAGATGCATTTGGATGGGCAGTTCATTACGTTAGCCTATTTATGCCAATATTTCACTGCAGAAAGATAAGCCAAGGTCCAGAAATGAATAGGAAGATAAGATGGAGACAGATAAAATCTAGCAAACTGTATAGTACTTTTGATGATTCTTATCATGCAAAAGTCCATTAAAAATATAAAAATATCCCAGTAATTCTACCTAACAAACACTATGGAATAGTTTTTATAGTTCATATAATTCAGAAGAATCAAAACTGTAGCTGGCTTAAGGGACCAATGCAAAGAGGCCCAGTGATTATGAACAGGCCAGAGTTTATTGCCAGAAATAATGTGAGCCTGAACAGTGATGTAAAAAGGAAATCATTATGTACAGGTATAAGCAGAAAGAGTTGGTCTGATTACATGATGAAGGAGAGGGGCAACAGAGTGCTATTAATAGAATCATAGGAAAACCACCAATGTGTTGAGTAAGATATTCAATGGAAGGCTTATGCAAAACACGGAAGAAAATCACACAGACTGAAAAAGAATGGAGGTATTGCCCTCTATACTAGTAGAAGGAAGACCCACTCAAAGTAAAACAGGAAAACATAAAGATTAAGAACTGTGGCAGAAGTAGTAACAGTTAAGGTATACAATACTTCATGTCATTCAAAGCATGTTCTAGCAGTTATGTCTATAATGTGATAATTAAAAAAAAATCAAACATAACTTATGTAAAAATAATAGCTAGCATTTATATAGTGCTTTAAGGTATACAAAATGCTTTACAGACATCACAACAGTCCTTGAAGGAAGGTGCTATTTTATGCCAATTTTACAGAAGAGAAAACTGGCTGCCTTGCCCAGGTTCACACAGCGAGATATATTATAGACATGTCCTTTTTATTATAGACATTCCTTTTTGGAATCCTCCTTGCTGAATATCTTCAATTTTGGCCAATCTTTGTTCTTTCTAATTCAATCCAAGAATTTGTTGAGTTCCAATAGTGTGTAAGGTTCTGGGAATTATATTGGAGACAAGGTGGTGATTGTTTCCTTTTGCTTTTTTTTTCCAGTGAGGTGGGGAAATGTGGGAAGGAAAGGGAGAGCTAGAGAGAGGTAGGGCTCACCTTCTCCTAAATGAAAATAATGCAGAAGGAAGGTCAGAAAGAGTTGTGGACAAGCAGGATAGTTTTGAGTGCTACTTCTTTATTACATACTTCAAAGGAACACTAAGATATCCATAATAAAGACTTACAGTTTCATGTTCAATCTTTCCCCTTCCACAATGTATTTGGAAATGTTCATTTTATTTGATGAGTTCAAAAGTAAAATAATATAAAATTTATTTAATTTTAAAAATAAAATAAAAAATACAGAAAAGAAATGGTTATGGAGATAAAAAGTTAAGTTTTGGTAAAAGTAATTAGCTCTATTTGGCTAGAATGTAGAATTCATTGAGGAGAGTAATTCACAATAAATCAAAATGGAAGTTTTTGAAAGTCTTCAAATGTTAATTTAAGAGAAGTCTGCATTTTATCCTAGAGTTTATCAGGAACCATTAATTGACCAGGGGAGTGACATGGTCAGGTTTGTATTTTAGGAAGATAATTTTCGTGGTTGAGTAGAGGGTTCTTTGGAGAGGAACTCTGTTATTTGCTGCCAGGGGTCACAGTCCTTGAAGCAGCTTCCTCCCTTGGGTGACTCTCTCTCTCTGCCTCAGTGTCTATCTGGAGTGGGCTCCCCATGGCACGTTGTGTCTTCTATAGGTAAAAGAGCTCCCCTTCAGAACTACCTGGACAATGGTGGGAGTAAGCGAGATAAATTCTCTTGTCTTGTCAATCCCCAGGGGTCTCCTTCACAATCATCTCCTGATTTACTAAATCTCTTTCACTCTCAAACTGCTGAAATTCATATCAGCTGTAGCTATTTACAGCCTCCAGGGATGTGGTTAATGTGTTTGCTCAGCCAGTTGTTCTGTCTTGACTCAATCAGACGTATTCATACCACATAAAAGGATCACTAGGTATTACACCTTATTAACACATTAAAATCTCCTCTTGTGTGACTATAACACATGAGCTGAGGGGAGGGGTTCTCTTTTCACATATGTGTGTATATATACACACATCAAAGCATATAGTATACATACATGTATGTGTACATATTTCATACATATATACATACACATGTGTATAAATATATGTATATACATACACACATGTATAAAAGTATGTAGTAAGGTTTCTTACCTTGAAGTCTGTGACCTTGCTGTTTTAATATTTTGATAATTATGTTTCAATCAAACTGATTTCCTTGGTTAATTCTATGTATTTTTTGTATTAGAAAACAAACAAACATTATTCTGAGCAAGGTTCACATCTTTGCCAGATTGCCAAAGGGTAACACAACATAACACAACAAAGGCTAAGACATCCTCAAATAAAGAAAGTGTGGTACAATAGCAGAACTAGCCTTGTTCTTGAGAGTACTAATAAATATTGCTTTTGTTTTGGCCAGAAACCCTGAGGGTCTTTCTCTCCCAGATTTTTTTGTTGTTGTTTTTATTTGCTTGTTTGTTTGTTTTAAAGAAGCCATTCTTTGCCTAACTTCTTATTAAGCCTTAATCACTGAATGGGCATTGCATCAGTCAAACTCAGACCTGTGAAAGACCTTAGCTTGAAAATGCAGGTGGAGGTGCCCCACTGCATTCTGGGTCATCTCCAGTTGTCCAGATCTATATCTGGCCACAGGATCTAGATGGCTCAGAAGGAGAAAGTAATTCACTTGCATGTCCATGGCATCACCTCCCTGATGTCATGGTACTCATTGAGAACAAAAGACAAGGAGCAGCAAGTAGTAAATATTTAATAACTGGCTTTCCAGGGAGAAAAAAAAAAAGAACAAAGTTGGGATGGCTAGGTGGCGCAATGAGTAAGGCGTTGGCCCTGGAGTCATGAGGCCCCGAGTTCGGTTCCGGCCTCAGACACTTACCCATACAAAAAAACTAGCTGTGTAACCTTGGGCAAGTTACTTAATCCCAACTGCCCTCCAAAAAGGCAAAAAAAGAAAAAAAATGGAACAAAGTCTACCACTTTTAAGTCTAATTTAGATCATAAACATTTTCTTCAGCACTTTCTTAGTCAATCAACAAACCCACAAATTAACATTTAAAACTTTTGCTGTTTCACAAGGTATACATACATTGAGAATTTAACAACCAGAGAAACCAGGTTCAAGCTGTCTCCAACACGCCTCTGTCAGAGACATTTGATGTGCATCTTCAACACTAGTTATGGATCAGTTACTTATGGTCTCTGAGTTTCAATCTGCAAAGGGGAAAGATTATTTATAATAACTATTTCACAGGGTTGTTTTGAAGAAAGCACTTTGAAAACCTTACAGCAATATATAAATAAAAGCTATCATGACTTTCCAGATAAAGAAATGGACACTGAGAAGTTAAATGATTTGCTCAGTCACCCAGTTTATGAGAAAACTGGAAAACGGGAAAGGAAGTCACCAAAACTCCAGTATCTACGTGAGGATAACTAAGTAGAATCTAAAGTTTTCTAAAGGCTATAAATGCTGATGATCTACTTCTTTTTCTATCTGGTTTGGTTGTCTTAGGTAGATACAGTCTAAGATTTGGTAGCAACAAGAAAAACAAAGCTATATTAAATTGGTAAGATATCTTTCTGTATATCGCTCCTCCTCTACTATTCTTGAAATCTGTGTTATAATCATGTTTTGTTTTTGAGTTGTTTCAGTCATGTCTGTCTCTCTGTGACCCTATTTGGGATTCTTTTGACAAAGATATTAAAGTAATTTGCTGTTTCTTTCTCCAGCTCATTTTACAGATGAGGAACCTGAGGCAAACAGGGTTAAATGACTTGCCTAGGGTCACACAGCTAGTAAGTGTCTGAGCCCAGATTTGAACTCAGAAAGATGAGTTTTCTTGGAAGTCATTGTACCATCTAATTGCCCCAAGCAAGTCATAAGAATTTCTTGATTTAAAAGTAAAAAAAAAATTCTTTATAACTCTTTAAAGTGGTTTAAATATAGTCCTAGCAATTATTTTATGAACATTTGTGAAGATTAAGTTAAAGATGTGGGTAGTAAAGGTAAAATTTAATAAACCAGATTTAATAGAAAATGACATTTCCTTTCATCCATGAAAAATGTATCTTGAAAAAAAGAAAAGAAACAAAATATTTCTTTTATCCCATGATGTCTAAAATAAGAATATTCCAATGACTGAATATAATTAAAAGCCATTTTAGAGAAATTAAAATAGTTATAGAAAAATCTGTAGACAAAGCAAGTCCTTACTTGGAAGGGCATTGGACTAAATCAATGGGGTCAAACTCAAATAGAAACTCATCCTTAGAGGCTTCAGATGGACTTAGAAAATAACAAGTCAACACTATGTTTTATTGTACTTTTATTATTTTGTTAAATATTTCCCAATTACATTTTAATCTGGTTAGGCAATACTCAGTGGGCTACAGTTTATCTCCTCTGGCCTACATGATTGCTAAGCTGTTTTAGCTTTTAAATTCTTGAAGCTCTATTTTACCTGATATGTTTATCCTTAATAACTGTGATTCATATCATTTCTGAAAAAAGTTAGTCTAAATTTCTAGCTGAATTTCTTTTTTTTTCTATTCTACTTTTAAATGCTTAAAAATCTGTCAATGCTCTTTTTTTATGCTCATAACAACCCAATTTAAAAAAGCCACTGTATTTATCACCATATTGTCTAATTACTATACTAAGCCATAAATGATAGTCAAACATTAAATACAGTTTGATCATATACTAGTTTTTCTTCAATTATATGTATTACATCAAAGACATTTTATGATCTCCCGGAAAGTTTCCCATTTATGAATTTATTTCTATATACACATACATTCACACTCAAGCCTGAAACTTAATGTTTCATAATTTTAATGGTCAGGTTTATTCCTGAAAATAAGTTATCCCTTCTCTGCAGAGGTGGGAGGCAATAGGTATGAGATATTACATATACTGTCAGACTCAGTTGATGTGTTGGTAATTAGTTGTGTTGAATTATTTTTTTTCTTTTTCTTTCTGTCTTTATTTTAGTTATAATGGATGGATTGGCCAGTCAAGGTGATAAATGTCTCTAGTTCCAACTGAGGCTGGTGGATTGCTTGAGTTTGTGAATTCTGGGTTGTTATAGGTCTAAAGCCCACACAGGTTTCCACAGCATTAACACTGTGAATCTCCAGGACTTGGGGTAGGGGTAGAGGTGGGAACAAACCTGCCTGTTGTGGTTATTGTTGTTGGTCAGTAATTTTCAGTTGTGTCTAACTCTTTGTGACTCAGTACTGATGTGGTTTGCCATTTCTTTCTCCAATTCATTTTACAGATGAGGGAACTGAGGCAAACAGGGTTCAATGACTTGCCCAGGGTCACATAGCTAAATAAGCATCTAAAGCCAGATTTGAATTCAGGAAAATGAGTCTTCCTGAGTTCAGTCTAGGCACTCTATCCACTGTACCACCTAGCTGCTTAGCAGGCTGCCTAAGAAAGAAGAAATAAAACCCAGCTGGGAAACAGAATAGGTTAAAGCTTCAGCGTTTATCAGCAGTGAGTTTGGGCCCATGAATGACTGCTGTGCTTCTGTCCTGGGCAAGATAGAAAGATCCTTCCTCAAAAAGAAATTATTTACACACACACACACACACACACACACACACACACACACACACACACA
>NW_027187419.1:57029266-57188323 GCF_028583685.1 Petaurus breviceps papuanus | reverse complement strand
CACACACACACACACACACACACACACACACACACACACACACACACTCCTACCTGTCTGTCTGTCTAGAGAGAGGAAGATGAGAGGGGAGGAGGAAGAAAGGGGAGAGAGGAGAGAGAGAACATTTGCTGGTGGAGTGGAGGACTATATTTAAAAAAAGAAAATGAGTCAACAATGAGTCTTAGTACAAGGTTCTCTCTGAAAACTCTCCAAACACCAAGCAAATACAAATAGAATTACAGAATGACCAAATGTAAAAGCACAATTAGAATAAGATTAAGGTTCTGTATACTCCTATAAAACAAAGGCAGAAATAGAAACAGCTTTAGGCTTAGTAGAGAGCAGCTGTAATCATAAACCTAAGGACAGTCTTTATGTGTGTATAATGTGAGCTGAGTTTTCTTTTCCAAGCCTCATGAGATTAGTGATCACTGTTGTTAGTTTAGTTTTTTTTTTGAAACATGGTAGCAGTTTCATTTTCAAGCAGACAATGATATAAATAAGTTATAGAAATGACAGTTTAGAAAATTGGCCAACTCAATTTAACAAGAGAGGTAAAATATTGCTGCCCTAAACTGTAATCTTCTGATGAATGCCCATAGATAATCACTGTCAATCGAAATCAAGAACTTTCTGCCAACTGAAGGAAGACAATTTTTACTAAGTTAAAAGGGAAATAAGCAATTATAAAACATAGGATGTACTAGTGACTCTCCAAACAAACCTTGCTTTATAACTGCAGAATTTCCACCCTATAATTTGGAATTAATCTCATCCTGCCTACAGGGCAGTGTTTTTCTGGTTACTGCTGTTGCAACTTAGAATCATTCTCTCAGGTGGGTTTCTATGATTAATCTCATTCACAGCAGAACTTTGGAAGATTTAAGGATGAGAATCTCCCCCTCCTTTTTTTTTTTTTTAAAGAAAATTTGCCCTAGTTCCTTTGTCTGGCTCTAAAGTGCCCAGAATGAAACCCAGAGGTCCAGGAAGGAAAGCCCCTCTCTAAACTATATTCATGAAAATTATAAGTGTAAGTTACAATTTCTGGGCAAACGTAAGATTATTATTATTACTACTATTATTATTTTTTTCACTTCAAACAGGCTTAAGGATTTAATAAATGCTTGGTTTTTGTAGATCATTTCCTAACTGCTATATAAGTTTAACTCAGTCACTAGTATCTTTCCAAAGGAAGAGAACATTCAGGAAACATTTGTTCATATGGGTTGAAGCAGCTGGGTAGTACAATGGATAGACCACTGGATTTGGCATCAGGAAGATCCTGGGCAAGTCACTTAGCCTCCCACTACACCATGGGCTCCTTGAGAGCAGGAGCTGTCCTTTACCTTTCTTTGTATCCCTCGTGTTTAGCACAGTGCCTTGGACAAGGCACTTAATAGATGTCTATTGATTGACTGATGTGACAACCTTTGTCTACTTCAGTTCCCTCATCTATGAAATGGGGATAATCTCAGGAACTTCCTCCCAGAGTTGTGAGGATAAAATAAAATAATGTTTGTGAAACGCTTTGTAGACATCCATGTGGTAAATAAATGCTCTGAATATGACAACAACTCTGCTGCATAGAAAACACTTTGTTAAAGTAGATATAAAAAGTCAGATATAGCTTGGACCATGTCCTTATAGAGCTCAGACTCTAGTAGAGGGATAAAATAAGCCTAAAATTAAATAATTATTTTAAAGAGAGGTCTGTAGGGGAAGGTCATTATCACAGTGATGAACCTGGGGAGAAGGTGGCTTTGACATGGGCTTTGGGTAGGGGTTCCCACAGACAAAAATAACAAGATGATATATTGGGTGGCAGTGCACAGCACATTTCACCTGGCAAAAGAGAGTCCTATAGTTGAACTTAAGTACACAGGATATGGAGGGATGATAGCATGGAAAAAAGGTAGGAAAGATAGGTTGAGTCAGATTACTGGAGAAACTGGCACTGATAGCATACAAAGATATTAAATCAGTTACTTCCTAAAACCTCTATCCTTCATTCTCAAATATAAGCAAGAAGTAAGTGGGCCAAAGGTGACATTAAAAAAGGATCTCTTAAAGATGGCAGAGTAGAAGAACAAATTTGGCATGTGTTCTGGCTCTAACCACTTCCAATACCTGTAAAAAATGACTCTAAACAAGTTGTAAAGCTACAGAACCCACAAAGTGACAGAGAGAAACACATTTCCCAGTGAAGATAGCCTGCCAGGCCAACAGGAAGGGTCTATCCCACTGCGCTGGGAGCCAAGCGCAGTCCTGCGTGAGCTGTGGTTTCAGCCCCAGTGTGGCCCTGACCAGCAGCGGCCAGAACAGACTTCAGGAGAGTGATCACCAGGAGCTGTGGTGGTTTCAACACTTCTCAAACCATAAACACCAAAGACAAAGTAAAAGGTCAGTGTGGAACTCTGTTGGAATGGGGGCGGGGGAGATGGAAGAGCACGGTCTGGCCCCTGTACCCTGGGGTGAGAAGCAGTGAGGTGTGGTGGCTGTGCAGCCACCACGTGGCTTCCTCAGGAGTTTCTGGACTGCAGATGTAGGGGAACCAAGCGACCATTCAGAGGTTAATTGCTCTTGCTTTAACCTGCTTGTATCTGGATTGCGGTCTTGGGTGGTAGTCCTGGGGTGTTCCAGTGAGCCAGAGCTTGTGGGGCTGTAGAGATGGCATCCTCCTAATAGCACCAGCAGCTGCAAAAAACCCCAGCAATTTGGGACAAAGCTCTCTCCATTCTGGAAGCAGAGTTCTACAGTGGCAAAGAGCTCAAAAGTCAAGTAATTGGCTGCCAATATGAGCAAGCAAAGGAAGCACAAACAGACCATAGAATCCTTTTTTGGGGACAAAAAGAATCAAGGCATGGAACCAAAAGAAGACAACAGAGTCAAAACTCCTGCACCAAAAGCTTCCAAGAAAAATATGAATTGGTTACAGGCAATGGAGGAGCTCAAGAAAGATTTTGAAAATGAAGTAAGTGGAGGAAAAATTGGGAAGAGAAATGAGAATTATGCAAGAAAATCAGGAAAAGCAAGTCAACAGCCTGCTAAAAGAGACCCAAAAATACACTAAAGAAAATAACACCTTAAAAAATAGACTAACTTGGGGGTGGTTAGGTGGCACAGTGAGTAAGAGCACCAGCCCCGGAGTCGGGAGGACCTGGGATTGGTTCCGGCCTCAGATACTTAAGACACACACACAATAAAACTGGCCGTGTAACCTTGGGCAAGTTACTTAACCCCAATTTCTTTTAAAAAAAATAGACTAACTCAAATGGCAAAAGAGGCCCAAAAAGCCAGTGAGGAGAAGAATGCCTTAAAAAGCCAAATTTGACAGATGGAAAAGGAATTTCAAAAATTCACTGAAGAGAATAACTCCTTCAAAATTAGACTGGAGCAATTGGAAGCTAATGACTTTATGAGAAATCAAGATACTATGAAACAGATCCAAAAAAATAAAAAAATAGAAGGCAATGTGAAATATCTCATTGGAAAAACCACTAACCTGTAAAATGGATCCAGGAGAGATAATTTTAAAATTATTGGACTACCTTAAAGCTGTGATCAAAAAAGAGCCTAGACACCATCTTTCAAGAAATTATCAAGCAAAATTGACCTGATATTCTAGAACCAGAGGGCAAAACAGAATTTGAAAAAATTCACCCATTGCCTCTTGAAAAAGATCCCAAAAATAAAACTCCCAGGACCATTACAGTCAAATTCCAGAATTCACAGGTCAAGGAGAAAATACTGCAAGCAGTCACGCAGAAACAAATCGAGTACTGTGGAAATACAATAAGGATAACACAAGACCTAGCAGCTTCTACATGAAGGGATCAAAGGGCTTGGAATATAATATTCTGGAGGTGAAAGGAGCTAGGACTAAAACCAAGAATCACCTACTTAGCAAAACTGAGTATAATGCTATAGGGAAAAATATGGTCATTCAATGAAATAGAGGACTTTCAAGCATTCTTGATGAAAAAACCAGAGCTGAACAGAAAATCTGACTTTCAAATACAAGAATCAAGAGAAGCATGAGAAGGTAAAGAGGAAAAAGAAATCATAAGGAATTTAACAAAGTTGAACTATTTATATTCTAATCTACACGGAAAGACGATAATTGTAACTCATAAGACTTATCTCAGTATGAGGATAGTTGAAGGGAATATATATGTACATATATGTATACATACACATATATGTATGTATAAGAGGGTATATGTGTATATAAATTTATATGTAAGTGTGGGCATATGTATGTTCATGTATACATAGATAGAAGACACAGGATGAGTTGAATATACAGGTATGATATCTAAAAAATAAAATTAAGAGGTAAGAGAGGAATTTATTGGGAGGAGAAAGGGAGAGATAGATTAGGATAAATTATCTCATATAAAAGAAGTAAGAGAAAACTGTTACAATGGAGGGGAAGAGCAGGAATGTGAAAGGGAATGGGACAACCTTATTCTCATTGAATTTGGTTTAAGGAGGGAATAACATGCACATTCAATTGGGTATCTTCCCCTATAGGAAAATAAGGGGGTAAGGGGTAAGAGAGGGGATGATAGAAGAGAGGAAAGATTGGGGAAGAGGATAGTTAGAAACAAACATTTTTGAAAAGGGATAGTGTCAAAGGAGAAAATAGAATAAGTGAGGTGTGGGATAAGATGGAGGAAAATATAGTTAGTCTTTTACAATATAACAACTATGGAAATAATTTGGGTAACTACACATGTACACCCTATATTAAACTGCTAATCTTCCTAGTGGGGGTGGGTGAGGAGGAAAGAAGAGAAAAAATCTGAATTCTAAGGTTTTCAAAACAAATGTTAAAAAAAATTGTTTTTTACACACAACTGGGAAATAAGATATATAGACACTGGGGTATAAAATCCATCTTGCCCTCCTAGAAAGTTAGGGGGTAATGGGAGAGGATATAAGAGAGAACTGATTGGGGAAGGGGTTTTCAGTAGGTTTTCTATCTTGGGGTGGGGGTAGGGGAAAGATGGGGAGAAAAAATTGTAACTCAAAATCTTGTAGAAATGAATGTTGAAAACTAAAAATAAATAAATAAAATTAAAAAAAATAAATGACCTTCATATAGCATTCTCTCCAAAAAAAATCCCCAAAGGGTCTCTTTCCCCTTGTCTTCTCTTAAGTAATTAATATATTTATAATAAAATGGGAGATATTATAGGCACTTGCCTTTTGAAAGAAATGACAGATGGTGAAAATAGTATAGCTTGCCAGTAAATATGAATAATTATAGCATCGAAGAAAGCTAAGTTTGGCATAATGTATGGTCTAATTGTAAAATCCATGTTATTACATGTTAGTTTGTATAAAGATACAATGTATATACATACATATTTAAGATATAGTCCTATGCAGGTGACATGGTTAACATTGGTTGGAGTGGTTGGACAACTTTCATTTTTGCTTTTCAGTCTATGTAGCAGGCTCATAGGGCCTTTGTGGAGTGTCAGTAGGCTTTTCTGTAAAAGAGAAGCCATGAGCACTTCCCAGGCTAGTCTTTTATGTAAAAAGTTATCTATGAGGTGGGTGTGATTCCAGGTCAAAGAAGGGCAGGACTCCAAAATGGCTCCTCCACTGCTGTCTTGTATTTCCTTCTTAGCAATGCAATCTTTTATGTTAAGCAGGAGAGGCAGCTGGGCACTGGCCCTGGAGACAGGAAGATGTAGGCTCAAGATCTATGTCTGAAACCCATTGAGAGCATGATAGTGGGTAAGTCACTTAGCCTCTCAATGCTCTAGCCCACTCTCTAGGATTGAATGGTAAAGAGGAGGTGCTGACCTATATTGGTAGAGGGAGTCTCCTCACCTGGAAGTTCCCTATGCTAATGGATCACAGGTTTTGTTCCTGTATTCAACACTGCCCTCTCCCTGTCCTTTTCTTGTGAAATGCAGGTAGTCCTGGAGATGCTTGCTGTTTGTCCTTTGTTCCTGAAGAAGACCATGACATCAGGGAGGTGATGCCATGCTATGCAAGTGAATTGGATTTCAGTGAGGGAGGATTGGAGGGAGGATTGTGCAGTCACCAGCCTCACTTTCTCCTCTAGAACCATCTGAGTACAGTGGTCAGATGTGGATCAGGGCAATTGGAGATGACCCAGGATATAGTGGGAGACCTTGGCCTTTTCAAACTAAGGTCTTTAACAGTCTGAAGAACTTAACTTCATGTGGATGAGACTAGAGCACTTGTCACCTTCTGAATGGGGAGAATGTTCGCAGAATGGGGCAGCAGCATACATTGAAGATGAATTTCACCTACTTGACACTTGTTGCCCTGTACATTGCATCTCTACTCCCAAACTGGAACATAGCCTCCTCTTTATGTCTTATTGAAACCTAAAGTTTTTTATTGTGTGGTCATTTTATAATAGTAGTCATTCAGTTCTATGGTAAGCACAAAGAAAAAATCCTCAGGACATAGTTACAGTGAGGGGAAAAAAAGCCCGCCCCCCCCCCCCCTTAAAAGGAGTGGAGGATGAATCTTGACAGTGTTATGCAAATCCTTCAAGGTCTTTCCCTTTGAAGTTTTATAATAGCTCAGTCTCTCTCTCCAACTCAGATAACCCAGAGGTTTTTAGAATTTCAGGGTCATAGATTTAGAGTTGGAAGGAAACAAGTATTATTTGAGTGCCTACTATGTGCTGGGTCCTGTGCTAAGCACTTTACAGATATTAACTCATTTGAGCCTCACAATAACCCTGGGAAGTAGCTGCTATTATTACCTTAATTTTACAGCTGAGGAAAGTGAAGCAAACAAAGGTCAAGGAGTTGCCAAGTCCCACAGCTAGTGTCTGAGACTGAATCTGAACTCTGGTCTTCCTAACTCCAGGCTCAGTGCTCTATCTATTACATTGTCTAGCTAAAGGGAACTTAGGGCCATTCATTCTAAAACACTCTCCCTTCCCCCTACCCACACTCCCTTACTATATTTGAGGAAACTAAGACCACAAAGATAAAGTAATTTGCCCAATGTATGCAGATAGCTACCATATAAACCTAGGTATTCTCAACCCAAAGCCTCTCTACCGTGTTGCCTCCCCTAATACTGGGCTGGGGATTCACAGAAAAAGCAGAGGAGGATAAATGCCAATATCTGGACTAATCATGGTCTGGGATCCTAGAATCATAGATTTGGAGATGGAAAAGACTTTAGAAGCCATGAAGTCTAACCTTCTTATTTTACCAGTAAGGAAACTGAGTCACAGAAAGTTTAAAAGGCTTATTCAGGGTTTCAGAGATAGCATTTAAGGTAGGATATGAACACCTACCTTTATGACTCCAAATCCAGAATTTTCTCTACTACATCTAATCCTACCCAAACACCAACTAACCCTGTATTATTTTTATTTAATTCAGTAGCACTCTGACCAGTTTTTTTTAGAATATTGAACAGATGGTTACTAGAATTATGCATCTAAAAATCTAAATCCCCTTCCCAACCCCTCCCCCCCATCAACTTCCAATTCTGAAACTATAACTAACATAAAATTACTCAGAGCAAAAAGGTCACTTGGAACTAACAGTTTTTGATGAAAAAAAATGTGAAAATTGTGCAGAGAGAAATGATATAGTCTAGGTGAAAGTGAAATCATTTACTAGGGCACCAGAAAAAAAGCCAAATTAGCTCTTCTCAAGTGAAAGATATGCTAATAAGCAGAGTTGTCTTTAGGGCAGAGGAAGTAGGACAATCAACCTAGCCTCTGGGGGTCTGGGGTACTGGGAGAAATAGAATTGAATTCTGTAAACTAAAAGGAAACAAATTAATAAAAAAAATAAAAAAGTTATTAAAAAAAGAAATAAGGGAAGCTGCAGATAGGGGAGAAATACTTTGCTCAGGGTTGTTTATGGAAATAAATTATAAGAACTTCAGAAAAAGAAGTAATAATAAGTCATATTTCTCTGACACTTCCAAAAGCATTGAGTTACTAACATAATGCCCCTAGCCTGTAACCAAGGCAAGGCAGATGGATATCCTTATCCCATGGTTCCCTGCCCCTATCCACCCTCACCCTTCTCTACCCCTTGATTGTCATTATAACAGTTTTGATACATGATTGCCAATGACTTCAATGTGAGATTCCTTTCACTCTCTTTTTCATTTGCAATAGTATTTATTCTAGGGGTGGCTAGGTGGCACAGTGAATAGAGCACCAGCCTAGAAGTCAGGAGGACCTGAGTTCAAATCTGGCCTCAGGCACTTAACACAAAAACTAGCCATGTGACTTTGGGCAAGTCACTTAACCTCAGTTGCCCTCCAAAAAGCAAAAAAAAAAAAAAAATAGTATTCTTCCCTGGTGTTTGTTTTAATCTTGTTACAGCTGTATACAAGTTTTGTGGGAGGAGCAATTCACACTATGAATTGCTCAAGATTCCCTAGAGACAACTTTGACAAATAATAAAGATTTTACAAAGGAATCGAAGGGGAGGGTAACTATGTGTATGCATGTGTGCATACATGTATGTACATGTATACATATGCATGCACATACAAGCATATACAAAATATGCATATACACATATTTATATGCATAACCAGATGTGAGCAACAAGGCAAAGGTCAAATACCAGCTAGGTTTCTTAATGTTTTGTTCAATCATTCTTCTTGACCCCATTTGCGGTTTTCTTGGCAAAGGTACTGTAGTGTTTTTCCACTTCCTTCTCCAGCTTATTTTACAGATAAGGAAATTGACTTGCCCAGGGTCACATAGCTAGTATCTAAGGCTGGATTTGAACTTGTGAAAATTAGTCTTCCTGACTCCAGGTCTAGAGCTCTCTCCACTGAGACACCTAGCTGCCTTCTTAATACCGGCATAGCTATATACACTGAATGCAGCAAAATAGGTTAATCTGAACTTTAAGCTATGTTAAACTTTGTTTCACACAAGGAGATCAGGATAAATACACACACAGAGTAAAGGAGAAGGCTCCCTTTCTGCATCTCAGTTGATGTAGTCATATACAGGCAAGAGTATAATTACAAGATTTTAATAAGATTGACTGAGGGGATCCATCAGAACCAGAGCAAATGCCCCTTTGATGGAGTTAAGAAAAGAATAAATTGGATAACTGAATCAAAAATAATTTAGCCCCATCTCTTCAGGCCTTAAATATCGAAGTCCTGAGGCACTCTGGGCAAAAGGAGAAAGCAAAGGAGGGAATTCCTCTCTCCTAGGTTCTCCTCCCCCTTCAATCATGTAGCTTAGAAGGGGAGCTATTACACTGGACACACCTTATTGAAGGTATGGACTAGGGGTGGGGAGCCTGGGGCCTTGAGGCCACTAGGCCGCAGGTTCCCCACCCCTGGACTATGGGTCATTTTGTAGCACCAAATATACCCAAGGATTCTATGAAGAGAACATTAAAGAATCATAAGCCCTTTCTACATTAAAAACTTTTTGTTTTAAGCAATTGGGGTTAAGTAACTTTCTCAAGATTACACGGCCAGGTGTTTCTGGGTGGGTGCTAAGTGTCTGAGCCCGGATTCAATCCCCAGGTCATCCCAACACTGGGGCCTGTGCTCTTACTCACTGTGTTACCTGGCCGCCCTGAAAACTTTTAATATAAATATGTATATATTTTAATATAGGAAGGGTTTGTGATTTTTAATTTATATATTATTTATATTCATATATTATGAAGGAGCTAAGCTAATTCATGTTTGAGTTGTTTGTCCTTACACATCAATAATCTAATGGAAGCCTAGAAGTATATATGGTATTCAACTAGCCAGTTCTTATTATAAACTATTTGTATAGGAACTAAACCTCTTCAGTGCTTTGTAATGGGCTCAGTCTCTTGATTTTTTAGCTTTTGGTGATATGTATATGTTAGAGTTAATTAAATTTAGAAAAAAATTATCTATCTAATTAAGCTAGAGTATCTTACAATGCATTTCCATTAAGGTTTTTAAAAAATGCATTTTATGTTCCATGGATTGCTACATTTATTTTTAAGTTGAATAAACGGATACTCTCCAGATAGAGAAGGAGAGAAAGTTTCATTTATTTAAAAACTATTACTTGATAATTGACTCATAGCTTTGAGGGTGGAGAGGAATGAAGTCCATAGTGCTATTAAAAGGGGGAATGATCCCTCTCCTTCAGAGGAACAACAGATGGATAGTTTTCTTCCTGCTTTCCTGCCCCTCCCTCAGATAATTTTTGAAAGCTCATTGGTACCTCATGCATGATGTGCCAAGGCAACTGGACTGACTAACTTCTCACAGAATGTTAATTATATCTGAAATAATAGCTCCCTGTTCTATTTTTCCCTTCTGGGTATTATATAGAGCTCAACAATTAATGGTGTCACTGGGAAAGAAAATCCCATTTCCATCTCACAATTATAGCCCCTACATGAGCTGTAGTTTATTGTCATTATCATAAACTTTTATTGAACACCTGGTAGATAAAAGACAGTAGGGATACAAAAAGAATACGACAAAGTTTCTTGTAAAGTTTTTAATCTAATTGGGAAGGGCAGGATCTATTTCAATTGGCCAGGCCATCATAATATCTTCTTTCCATCCACAGTACTGAATCAATTCAAAGTAAATCCAGTAATCTCACAATTTCAGACTTGGAAGACACTTGGGAAAAGCATCATCTACCTGACTGTATTTATTAGAATTATGCCTGATTAAAAATGCTCAATATGTATAAATAAATGCAAAAGATGTGACTGGTTGACCAAGAGCAAAATCACTTAGTTTTGTTGTTAATTTGTTTTTTATGTAATCAAAGGAAACTTAATAGTATCTGATGAGACCTTATGCTTTTAAGTTTGCATAGCACAGAATGAATTTTTTTTAACAGCTTTTAACCTTGATACACATGAATAATTTCTCACTATTCCTTGCTCAGGATCATAGCCTAAATTGAGCCCTCAGATTTTTTTTTTTTTTTACCTGTAAGTATTCCTATAACCATTCTTAACTTGCCCGAGGCTTTTGCTCTTTCCATCAGTTCTGGTAGTTTTACAATCATCTCTCATTTCTTGCTGGAATGCTAGTAACAATTTAAGGCATATCAAATGATACCTTGCTGTTCCATGGTTCATAAAACATTTTTTCTCAGAAACACAAAGAATGTTTTCATCAACGACTGCTTTAAACAAAAAAGGTTGGGGAGGGAAGGGTTAGTTTTCTGTCTTCTAAGATCACCCTCATAGTTGGATAGAAAAAGTTTATTACTGACACTGTATTTCTATAAAATGTATATTTTGTTTCCTAGTGATTCTGATTGTCCATACATAGCAGAGGAAAGGAATGGGCTATTGTAAACTCTCTGAGGAAAGCCCTCTAGGAGATTATATTGAGTAATGATGGGTTTTAGGGAACAGTCAGTCTATGATTCATCTATTACCTTGTTTCACCTGGAGACTAACTTCATCTCTTCACTGGCTGATTTAAGTGCCCTTGGCTTTTTTCTTCATGTCACAAAAATTTACATTATGTGTGTATATACACACACATAGATGTGCATGTATGTTTTATCTGTGATCTTACAGAACCAATTTAAACACCACGACTTACTAGACATTTTAAACACCATATAATTTAATCTTTTTAATATTTTGGGGGGGGGTGAAGGCAAGGCAATTAGGGTTAAATGACTCGCCCAAGGTCACATAGCTAGTAAGTGTGTCAAGTGTCTGAGGCTGGAATTGAGCTCAGGTCCTCCTGATTTGAGGGACAGTGCTCTATTCGCTGCACCACCTAGCTGCCCCCATATAATTTAATCTTGAAGAAAATTTGAAGGTAAATTTCCACTATGGTTTAAAGGAGTATCAGAACACTGATATTCTTTATTTGGATGAATGGGAAGAAATCAGCTTATCATTTCACTGTGGAAACATATAGAGAAATCAGTAGCATTATTCTTAAGATAATGGAATAGATAAGGTCCTGAAAATTTCCCTATTGAACTGATTAAGCAAATCCAATTTTTCTCTTGACTATTAATAAAATCATAAATGTGTTTTCCTGGAGGGGAAATGAAATAATGAAATAAAGTAAGACTTAAAATGGAGAAAATCCTTTAAAAAAATCTGACATTTAAAGGGAAAATGATGACTTAAAACAATAATAATAATATACCAGATATTAGTAATAAAGCTTTACTATATAATGAAAGGGAAAATATAGTGAAATACCATCAATTCATAAAACTGACTATGCTTCATATTTTCTCCACTAGAGATTTATCAATGTGTAAAGACTTAGCAATTATGTTGCTTTTCATAAGCCTCAATTTATTTATTTTTTAACATTTTGAACTTTATCTAAAATGATTCATTTTCCCCCCTTTCCTACCAGTTGAATTTGTTGGCTTCCTTTCAGACTCATTTGCTCAGTAACAATTATAGAGCCTGCTTGGATAGTAGGAAATATCAGGAACCATGACTAAGCACTGTGGTAAACAATCCTTCTTTGCAATGGAATCTCACTCCAGGGTCATAGAATCATGGACTGTTCCCGAGCTGGACAAGTCCTCACAACCCATGCAATTGAATCTCCATCTGATCAGGAACATCTCGGTCTGAAGATCTCCAGAGACAGGGAACCTATTGTCTTCCTAGCCAGGCTGCTCCACTTTTGAATAATTGACAGTTATAGAGTTTTATTTTTTTTTAAACCAAGTCAAGGCTCAAATGACCTTACTCTAACATGGAACCATTGCTCTTAGTCTCTTAGCTATACTCTGTAGGGAAAGCAGAAAAAAATCTTTCACATAGTAATTTATAAAATATTTGGAGAAGATAATCATGTCCTCCTTACATCTTTTCCAGGATAAATATCACCAGTTCTTTCAGTGGATCCTTGTATGACACAGTTTCTAGTACTTCCCATCATCTGTTATCATTCGCTATTTTGTTCACATTTTTCAATGTTCATCCCAAACCCTAAGCTGCATGCAGTGACGGAGATATTTCTGCACACATTGAATTGCCAGGCAGCTGAAATTTTCTTTTAAAAACTGCTGATTCTAAGTCACTATCTACAGGATTGTTTTTGCTTTCCTTTCCTAATGCTCTATGTATTTTAATTGGTTTATCAATTGCCATTGGATTGGTCCAGTTAGTTTATAGGAGCTTGACTGGCTGTAAGGCCTCCTTAGGAATTAATTAAATAGCCTTTTCATTTTCAAATGAATGGAAAAGTGAGGACTGGCTGGAGTGATTGCTTTATGAGAATCATCTAGCCTCAGAAACATGAAGTTATGCGACTTCTGTATATGAAGGCAATGTCATGATCTGGAAAAGAAAAACAACTATGTAAATAGTGACTAATAATGATAAAATTGATAATTGTACACTGGTAAAATTGTACTGAACATTGTTGTATCACAATTAATAAATAAAATGAAAAACATTCAGATTTTCAATTTTTATTGGAAACACTCAGGTATATTAAAAACTCGAGTTCTGTGCAGGTATCAGGTCATGTAAAGTGTTTTTCTATTTAGAGGAGTAGTAGGTCTGAGGAGCTGTAAAGAGAATTAAAGGGAATGCTGTCCCAAACTGCAGTGTCCAGAATGGAAGACAACATACCAGATTTGTTCTGCCAGAGGCAAGGATCAGTTAGACTACCACCTCACTCATCTTGGACACAATACCACCATAAATGAAGCCTAAAATTAGTTTTGTTTTGTTTTTTTAAACACAGCGCTCCAGATATGGTCTGACCAGAGCAGAGTGGGAGTAACACTTTCTTATTCCTGCAACTTATGCCACTGAAGAAAGCCTTAGACTTGTTTCTACAGCTTTACTTCTTTCTTCATAACTCATCTAAGTATGAAGTTTATACCCAAATATAAGACATTACATTTGTCCTTTTTGAATTACATTTTATTAGATTCAAGGAAATTCTTCCCCCTCCAATATTATAGCTTGTCAAGATCTTTTCGGATCAGGACTCTATCATCCAGTATGTTGACTGTCCCTCCTTAATTTTGTTTCATTAGCAAACCTGATGAGCATGCTTTCTATTCTTTTATTCAATTCTCTGACAAGAATGTTAAACAGCATAGGACAAAACCCAGGTTCCTGGGGTGCTTCTTTTCAGTCTGACTATTCAACAAGATCTAAATCCATCTAACTATGTTATCTAGGTGATTTCTCTCCAAATTTTTGCAAAGATACTTTATTTCTTTATTCAAATCTAGTGGAAGAGGGAAGGAAATACTCAATAATTCAACACCTGCTATGTGCCAGTCACTGTGCTTTACAAATATTATCTCATTCGATCTTCATTAACAACCCTGGGAAGTAGGAGGTGTTGTTATTCCCATTTTACAGAAAGCAGAAAGCAGGGTCACACAGCTAGTAAATGTCTGAGGTTGGATTTGAACTCAGGGTCTTCCCAACTCTAGGTGCAATGCTGTCTCTACTGTGGCACCTAGCTGCCTCTGTATCTATAGTATCCTTCCAAACAGTTAGCTTAGCAATATATAATTTTCCTATGAAAAAAGGCAATAAGGTTTATTTGGCAAAACCTGTCCTTCATGAAGCATGCCTGCTTTATCATCATTATTCCCTTTTCCTAGGTGTTCACTATTTAAAAAAATTATCTGCGTGAGAATTTTTCAAGTGATTGAAGCAAAGCTCACAGGCAATGGTTTTAAATGATTCTTCTCTTCCTCTTTCCCCATAAAACTAGGACAACCCTTGCCTTTCTCCAAACCTATGACCTCTCTCACATTCTCTACAAGGTTTTAAATATCATAGCAAGGAACTCTGCAATCACAGCAATCAATTTTTTATTTTTTGTACTCAACAATGTCATTCCTATCAGCCGAGTGGCTTGGATTTGTCATTGCTATATCCTTACTTGTCTTTGAGATCAACTTCCCATTAATCAATTTGTATTATGTTCATTCTAGTTATTCTCTTTGAAGAGAAAACAAAATCAAAATATCAACTGAGAACCTTTGCTTTCTCTGTCATCAGGTCTTCCTATCCCATCCACATGAAAGACATTATTGTGCTTAGAAAACTGCAAAGGCACTCCATCACCCCTCATCTAACTAATCTGTTTCTTTTGAGGAAACACAGTTTACTGGAAATTGGGCTGCAGTTGGATTCAGAAGTGACCTGGACTCTAGTCCCACCTCAGAGACTCTTTAGATCTAGGGCTCTAGGCAAGTCATATTCTCCCTGAGTTAGAGTTACCTCATCTATAAAGAAAGCTTAGTGGCACCTACCCCAAAGTGTAACTGTGAAACATAAGATAATATATAAAGTATTTTTCAAACTTTGGAATACTTTAAAATGTCAGTTATTATTATCTCCCACCTCACAAAGTCTCAATGATATTTACTTTACCATCTTGCTTTTCTTTAATTCATCCATTGATTATTTATACTTTGTGTATTTCTATATAGACATCTGAAAAAATGAGTTTTTCTGACCTTTCCTTGGATATTGTCCCTGAGAATTATTTGTTCTTTCTGCTGATATTCTCCTTGTTTCTCATCTCCTCTCTATTTTCAATTTAAAGACCTCCTTATCAGATTCACAGGTTTCTAAGCAAATACATTTTTACCAGAACTTGCTAGATAAATTTCATCCTTTTCTAAAAGCCAATTATTTTTATACCGTAAATTATGGTTCAGAAACCCAAATTCTATAGTCAGATACCATCCATCTCCTTTGATCATATAAGACACATAGGTGGAACAGTGGATAAAATGTTGGACTTGGAGTCAGGAAGTCCTGAGTTCAAATCCCACCCTAGACACTTACTATGTGTGAAACTCTGGATAAGTCATTTAATCTTTGCCAACCTTAGAATTCTCACCTACAAAATGGGGAAGATGATAGCACCACCTCACAGGGCTGGTGTGGAGATCAAATGAAGTAACACCTATAAAGAACTCTGTAAAATTTAAAATACTATATAAATGTTAACTAATCAATATTTCCCCAAATCTGGTCCTTCACTTGACAACAGTAATAATAAAAATGCCAACTATATCACTGAGGTCTTCAATTTCTTGGCTACTTTTTTGTTTAATGACACATGTAGTTGCCTAGAAACCATTACCTGATAACAACAAGCAAGTTAAGAACTCATGCTTGGGTTGACCATTTTCTTTCAGCCCAACTGAAATAAAAGTTAATACCTTGTGTTCTTATTAGGTGTGTCTTAGCAACAAATTCAATGTTCAACTAAGCAAATATTGATGAAATACTACCCCCTCACGATATCTCATTCCAATCCTTAGACACCTTAAATTTTTATGAAATGTCATTTTATATTGATCTTGCCAGTAGAATTAAAGTTCTTAGTGGGCAGTGTTGTTTAAATTTTGTATTTGAATCTCTAACACCAGTGCCTTGAAAAACAAATAGATGTATAACTAGCACTTGCTGAACTGATCTGAAATTTCTTTCCTTGGGGTGGCTAGGTGGCACAATGAATAGAGCACCCTGGAGTCAAGAGAACCTGAGTTCAAATTTGGCTTCAGACGCTTGACACACTAGCCATGTGGGAAGTCACTTAACCCCAATTGCCCTCCAAAAAGCAAAAAAAAATTCTTTCCCTATAGCTTCTATCAAGTAATACTACCTCTGCTCTCTGGGACCAAGAATAACAAATCTAATAATCCCTTTTCCATATTATTCTTATTCAAATAGTTAAAGTAGGCAATTTTGTTCTCATTGAATCTCTTTTTTAGGAATACTCATGGAATACCCTTGGAATTCCTTCAACCAGTTTGAATGTGACATTCTCCAAACCCTTAAATATTCTGGTCACCTTCCTTTGTAAATGCTTCCTATTGTCAGTGTCATTATGAAGTTCTAATCCTCAGAAGCAAACTTGGACATGATGTGCCTAAATCAGTGGCTCATTTACGATGTTTTAAAATGTAGATGCTTGTGTATCCATCATCTCTGGCTCTTTAAGGACAGGGAATATTAAACTTCACATCCTGTATTTAGCATCTAACGTGGTAAATGTTCAATAAACATTTGTTGAATATTACTTAATTGACTTCCATCATTCATGGTGTGTCATATTCAGTGGACAGCTAATTTAGGAGCTCTTGCAGACTGAGGCAGAATGACTCATAACACAAAAAGGTAAGTATCATACAAATTAATTTGAGGAAGGGAGAGAGGAAGAACAACTAGCAGAAGTAAAGAGGGGGGGGGTTCATGGAACATCTGAGATGAGTTTTGAAGGAAAATAAGTATTCTAAAGGTAACAGATGAAGATGGGAAGAATTTCTTGAACATTGCTCATGCAAATGAAAGATATGTTAGATATAAAGTCCAGAGTGGAAGAGGGCTACTAGTTCAGTTTGGCTAGTGTCAAAATTCCAAATTGGAATCATATTAAAAAAAGTCTGGAAAGATAGGTTAGAGCCAGATTATGCAAGGTAATGGTATCAAAAACAAATAGAAATAGGTCTCTAAAGGCCATACTGATATTAAGTTGTACCTTATTTTTTTTTGCTTGTTTTGTTAAACCTTTCCCAATTACATTTTAATATGACTGAGAGTATTGGGGAAGGGGGAATTATAATACCTCTAGTATAAATGTGAATGTGCTGAATTTGGTCTTTATGTAGAGATAGTGGGGTGGGGTGGCGAAGTTGGGGAGTCACTCAAGATGTATGAGCATGAGAGAAACAATTTGAACTGTGCCTTAGGAAAATTATTTTAGCACATATGTGCAGGATAGTTTGGAGGGGAGACATATTGAAAGCAGGGAGATGACATATAAGGCTATTTCAATAGTTGAGGGAAAATTGGTGATGAAGGTTCATAACAGAATTGTGACCTTTTGAGGAGAGAGGAGGATAGATACGAGAGATGTTATGGATGTAGAATTGAAAGTTATTGGTATCTAATTGGATATGGGAATAATGAAGAGTGAGGAGATAAGGATGACTGAAGTTACAAAGCTGGGTGGGCTGTGATGATGGTGGTTCCCTCAACAAAAGTCAGATTTAGAAGATTTGAATTTAGTACAGAGAGAAGATGAGCTAGATGTGCTTAGAGGATGTCCCCATGAGACGTTAAGTAGCTATAATAGGATATACCACACACACACACACACACACACAAACACACATACATACACATATATAATCTCTCTCTAATAATATATAATCTCAATCATTTTTACATAGAGGTTGCCCAAATATATATGTATATGTAATGTATACATATATATGTAAAAATAAAAAATAAAATAATAAAAATACGAGTATATTTGGGCAACCTCTGTGTAAAAATGATGATATATATTTCCAAGGTTTCAATGAACAAGAGAAAAAAAAATAAGGGCAAGTGACAGAAAGAGGGGCCACCTATGCTTAGGTGTAGGAGATGTATAATGATATAGCCAAGAAGAATGAAGGAGGAATAGTTAAACATACATGGAGAACCATTTTTTATTGATTATATCTAGCTTCTTCAAGCAAAACTGGCATCTCTTACTATAGTCAATGTCACCTTATCAATAAGAATCTTCCTGTTTTTCTTAGAATTAGATATACATAATTTGGATACTGTTTACATTTTTCTGGCAAGCTACAATGTAAAACATTAGGATATAGTCCAATTACAAATTCAAACATATGCTGTGGCAATTTTTTCTATGTTAAAAACATCATAATCTCATTTATATCATTTAGGATCTGTGACAACAAATCTTCCTCAAACCCATAAGGAAATTATCAATTCATTATATACCAAAATAAAGCCATTATTCTAGGTTGCCATGTAATTCTTTTAGCCTGTCTTTGGATAAATCATGCATAGACAGAAAGAATATAATGACTCTGTATTTAATTTAAAATTGCTTATGACACATACAATGAAAAATATGTGAAATATTTTACTCCTATTGATATTAAATGAATTTTCCAAAAAATGTTTTATTGATGTTTAAAAGGTTAGATTATCCTCAACTACAGCCAATGACTTATGGAAATCCATAAAGAAATGAAACTAATTCACTGTGATAAAGTATCTATCAGTAGAGGCATAATGACATTAATACTGGTCTTAGAATCAGTTTCAATTCTATCTCTTATACTTAACTAGTTGTGATTCACTTCTCAGTTTTCTCATATGCAAAATGGCAACAACAACACCTAGTGTGCTTACTTAACAGAACAGGGCAAAATACATTCAATTTAACAACCGCTTATTGAGCACCTATATACCAGCACCAGGCCCTGCAGACACAAACATAAAACAGTCCCTGCTCTCAAAGAGCTTATGTTTTGCTGAGAGTAAATAACATGTACAGATAAGCAAACATAATGCATGTATTACATGTGTGTAACAGGGTATATAAGCACACACACATTTATACTCAAATGTGCCTATATATATATATATATATATATATAGTTTAATTATAGCGTTTCCCAAAACTCTTTATGCAGTTTTAAGTTATTAAAGCCAAATACAAAAATTGCATCACATATACATGTGTGTATGATGCAGTTTTTTTTTGGGGGGGGGGAAGATTAACTAAGGCAATCAGAAAAGGCTTAAGGAAGGAGATGGCGCTTAGGCTTGAAGGAATTTATCACTTTAATGAGGTAGAGGTGAGAAGTGAGAATATTCCAGGAATGGAGGACTACCCATGCAAAGGCATACTGATGGGACATGGAATGTTGTATGTGGGAAACAGAAAGTAGACCAGTTTGGCCAGATTGTAAGAGTACTTTTAAGGGAAGTAATGTGAAATCATTTTAAAAGAGGGGTTGGAGCTAGAATGTTAAGGGCTTCAAATGTCAAAGGTATTTTTACTTTTATCTTAGAGACAATAGGAACTCACTGAAGTTTCTTGGTCATGGGAATGACATGATGAATAACTGACCAAATATGTAAAGTTTTGTAAACTTAGTAAATGTTAATTACTATTAATCTTAATTTGAGTAAGCACAGTAATATTATAGAATTTGAATTCTTTACATATCACAGAATAGACTAACATGTAAAACCATGGTACATAGGCGTCTCTGGAAATAATCTGTTGTCTCCATCTGTCACCCACCTCCTGACTATATTCTCTTGGGCGCACAGCCTCATCTGCTTACGTGACCAAGGTTGGGGTAAAGTCAATACTATTGCTTATTCTCTTTCATATTGAGGCTATATCTATTTAATAAATACGTGTTGAAATGAATAAAGAGATTTGAGGAGAGGCAAGACAGGGAAATGGTAAAAAGAGGTAGCCTGAAGGCAACTGAGAAGGAAAAAGAGGAAACAGAAGAGAAAGAAGAAGTAGTGAGAAAAAGAGAGAAATGGTGAAGGTGGAGAAAGGTGTAGAAAAGGGGTGGGGAAGAAAAGGAAAAAAGAGATTATAGAAGAAAACAGAGAGAAAGAAAGAATAATCTGGGATTAGAGAAAGGTCCAAATGCCAGTGAGATATAGCCTGGGCCCAATTCTCATAAAAAACCTAGGGTTCTCTTTTCAGCTTGATCTCAAACTTCTTCTCTGAAACAAAGGCCCATCTATTTTTTTTATTTTTTTTAACAAGTATTTTCTTCTAAAGCAGCAATATGACTGAATGGTAGAATAAACAATTTCTAAAAAATGAGTATTAGGTACCTCAAAAGCGGAATGAAGAGGTATATGGTGGGTCTGAGTAGACCATAACAGATTACCAATGAAGTACTGGGCAAGAGAAATGGCATTCAGAATACTTTATGAGAGATATACTAGAAGAAATGGTCAGCCAATTACAAAGCAAGAATGAGGGATAATCCATAGTTGGCATGTTCAACTGGCCTCTACACAATGACAATTTGATAAAGACTTCAGCATGCCAACATACCCTTGATGATAGTTTACAGGTATACATGGGCAAGAGTCCCACATGATAAGAGTGTGGCAAGAAGACAGACTGGGATAAGATCACATATTAATGGGTAATAGATCTAGAGATGGAAGCGAGCTCAGAACCATCTGGTCCAACCCATTTTATAGAATGAGAAACTGAGGGTCAGAGAGGTTAAGGGAACAGTATCACAAAGTTCTAAGTTAATTCTTCATTGCTAAAGTGATTTATTGATAAACAAATTTATAATGTCATTATTTAGTAATAAGAACCCAGCAATCATGTTGTGGAGACATACATGAAAAAGAAAAAAAAAGTTCAGATGAGGCTAGTTCATTTAGACAAATCTGTGGTTTTATAGACACCACTATTCCCTATGTCGTTGAAAAAGACAACTTTCATGAGTTGTAGAGGTTATGTATGAACAGCTGAATTTTTCAGTAAACTCAGGGCTTCTTGGGCTTCATTTAAGTTCCATTTAAAATCTCATCTTCTAAAGCAGGTCGGCCAAAGGATTTGGGGTGGCCCATGAAAAATGTAGAGGAAAACAATTTTTTGTGGGCTGCAGGCTGTGCAGGCCTGTTCCAAAGGAATCCTATACTGATCTGCCTTAGTTCTAGTGTCTTCTTCTGTTGATTATTTCTAATTTATCCTGAAAAAAGTTTATTTGTATGTAATATGTAGTCATAGGTGGCAGTCATGAATCAGGAGAGGAGTGCCCCAAGGTAGAGGTTTCTCACAGTGGCAGTGTGACTGCTGAGGGGAAAGAGACATTATAGAGAAAGTCTAGGCATGAGTGAGGTGGAATCCATACTAAAATGGTGGTCTCAGGGAGAGAGCCTCTAATCAGGAGAGGAAAGTCCTAAGGTAGAAGTTTTTCTGAGTGACATGGCAGCAGGCAAGAAAAAAGGGGAGGAAGAGTCTGGAAAGAGAATCCAGGGATACTTTTTAATGCTTTGTATGAGGATATACAGTCTTCTGTCCTCTTCCTCCATAGTAATTTGCAAATTAATTTGTATTCTAAATAGTGTTGCCCTGAGGTCCCATGTCTAATCTATCTAACTATATCAATATCTCTATATATGAGCACACTCTCAATTTCATTTTCCAACATATCAGTTACAGGGATTTTTATATACCTATAAATTGTTTAAAAAAAAACTTCTAAAATGTTTTAACATTATATAGTAGACTTTTTTGAGTCACTTCTTTTCTGGAAGGAAAATATGTGTGTGTATATTAAGATACACACACATATTTCCTTTAGAAAATGGTTTTTAGATCTAAAGTGCTGTACATTTTCAAAATGAATTACAAATTAGAGAAAATGAAAACTAGTAGTTTCTACATTTGATTTCTAAAACAACCCAAGCTTCAAAAAAATATATTACATGGCATTTAAAAAGGGAGGTATGGTTCTAAAGGAAAGCATGTTAATTTTTTCTCTCTAGGAGTATGGCATCCTTTAGCATATTCATAATATTCATACTACTTCCCCATCCCTCCTCTCTAGAAGTTCCCAATTACCTAATAATCTAACAAGATAAGTAGAACCGGTTAATAGCTAACATAAAACAGTTTACATGTGTTCCCTCACTTGATTATCACAACAATATGGTAAAAGAGGTGCTTTTTCTCCGTTTACAGAAGAGGAAACTGAGCAGAGAGGTGAGGTGACTTGCCCTGGGTCACAGAACAAGTAAATGTTTGAGAAAGGATTTGAACTCAGGTTTGTATTATTCCAAGTCTGACATTATATTCACTAAACCATGTTGTCTCAAGGATACAAAAATTCCTGTCTTTAAGCCTAAGTCAAATGCTACCTCCAACAGGCAGCCTTCTCCAACCTCTGGAATTAACAAGCACCTTAGCACACCCAGGATGGCCTGCTAAGCACGGGCTCTGTGATCTGCTTTTCTTAAAGGAAAGGCAACTTTGAAAAGGGTCAACAATCTACTTTAATTGTGTTCACTAGTTCAGGGGAAACGTCAGCACCCTCCCTGATTGTGGAGAAAATACAATCAGAGAAATGAGCACAAAGATCAGCAGACAGGGATCCAGCCTGTCTGAGCATAGCAATATTCCTATACGCTTTACATACATCACTGGGTTGAGGGAGCACAGACGTTTAAGCAGTTGGCGGGAGGAGGGCTCTGAACATACAGTAACTCAATCTTGACCAGGAAATCAAAAGATCCTTCTCAGGAGTGAACCCCCAAAGCAAAATGTCAACTTCCCAGAATATATAACAAAGCTTTGGCCCCTGATTGACTCAGAGCTAGAAGGCAAGAAACCTACTTGACTCAGCACAACTGTGGATTATCAGGGTTCAAAGGAGATTGATCCTTTAGATGTTTACAATTTAGCCTGAGCCTGGGAAGCCAGATGATAACAACAACAAAAACAACCCTGCTTTGCTTGTGCTTACACCCCACCCTTCCAGGATCTTGACCTTTACAATCTAACACTCAGCCCTAACAATCTACATAGATGAACAAGAGATTGTTATGGCCATAAATCCTAGAAAAAATAGAGGCATTAACATATCTTAAATTTATATATCAGATCAACATAATTCCCACAAAATAAACACATCACGAGCTTCACATTTACAAAACACATAACAATATAACAATTCATTACCAAGGTGATCACATAGCCTTAAAGAAACACAAAAGTATATAACATAACATACCCCACACCCCATATATTCATATATAACCAGCTCCTCCTCCCTTAATCCGAAACAAAAATGTCAAAGTAAAAGTCTTCTTGGGAGGTGCGTTCCCTCCATGAGTCCCTCCCAGGAAAAGCTCATTACTATTGCAGGCTTCCTCCTGGCACTCTCAGGTTCAGGCTGTAATGAGCCAAGTTCCGGTCTTAACACTGCTTTAGCCCCAGCTTCCAAATCCTGAGTGGTGTGTGGGCAACAAAGCCAACAGGGTGAGTCCTGGGCTCCCCCCCCCCCAACCCTCATAGACAACTCTATCTCCTGGGTCCCAAACCATCTCAGGGAAAGGTGGCAAGAAAGCACCCTCAGTGCTCTTGCCTTGCTGTAGTTTTTATTTTGCCCTAGGGCTGATCTCTGAGCTCCAGGATTCTTCCTCTTGCAGGAGCCAGCTGCTCCTGACTCTTGCCTGAGGCCTGATGCAGGCAGCTCTCTGATTCTGCTTCATCTTCACAGGGGAAGGAGCTGCTCCATTCCCCCACCACTGCTTCTCCTTCAGCTTCTGAACACGGCTACAGCCCCCACTTCAAGGCAGTGCTCCAGCCCAGACCCCTAATATCATACACTTTCAGGGCCTTCACCCCACCAGCACAGTCCTGTGTAGGGCTGCTCCTCTAGAGTCCTGGCTCTGGACTCTGGCCATCCCCTCCCTGAACTTCTGCTCAGACCTGTAGTCTCAGGAATGTTAATGGGGTAGGGAAGGGGAAGGAGAGGTTATCTCCCGGGGACCCTGCTCTGGGCACCTGGGAAAGAGCTCCTGCTAATATTACTCATTTGGTTTTTCATAGGTTGATGAAAAAAGCTACACAATAACTGGGTCAACAACCATCCTAGTCTCAGTACACCCCATACTTTCCTTTAGTTTATGCAGATCCTCCCCACTATGCCAAATGTAGTAGCAAGCACCCTAGCACACCCAGAATGGCCTGCTAGCTAGGTTCTTTTAATCTGTTTTATAAAAGAAAGATAGCTTTAAAGGGGTTAACAATCCTAGTTTGATTACAGAGAAAGAAGTGAGCACAGGAAATACAAGCAGAGAAATTAGCACAATGCCCAATAGACAGGGCTTCAGCTGTCTCAGCATAGCAATATGGCTATATACTTTACATACATCACTAGATTTGGGGAGCACAGACATCTAAGCATTCGGTGGTGGGGTGGCTCTGAACATATGGTTACTCAGAACTTTGACCAGAAAATCAAAAGATCCTTCTCACCAGCAAACCCTCAAAGCAAAATGCCAATCTCCTAGAATATATAACAAAGATTTGGTCCCTGATTGGCTCAGAGCCAGAAGGCAAGAAACCTACTTGACTCAGCACAGCTGTGAATTATCAGGGTTCAAAGGTGATCAGTCCTTCAGATGTTACCAATTTAGCTTGAGCCTGGGAAACTGAACTCCAAAGAGAATACAACAAAAATCCCACCTTGCTTGCACTTACATCCCTCCAAGTCTATAATGACCTTTCTCCTCAGACCTCATATAATATTTCACTTTACAACATTGTAAAGGATTATTCACATAACTCTCTGCAGTATATTTAGCTTTTTTTGCATCTCATACTTCTACTAGACAATAAATTACCTGAGGGCATGGATTGTGGCTTATCTAAACTTTATATCTTCTCTAACACCTAACCCAGTGATCTTCACATATTAGGTATCTAATCATTGAATAAACTGAATGAATGAATAAAAAGATGAAGGAATGATACTGAAGAACACCTTCCTTAAAACCCCTCCTTTTCTTAGTTCAATTTTCTTCTTTATGAAGCAAGAATCCCTCTACTTAATCCTACTTCAGCATTTTTTCATAGAGTGGAAGTGATTACTGAGTTTTCAAAAGCTATGCCAATGGAGAATAAATCCTGCCAGGTCACACCAAAGCTATTGGGTAGGGCCCATGATGGAATGGGTATTGGTCACATGAGTTAGTTCAGGAGAGCTTCACTACCAGAAATTTGACCTGAGGGGAGAGAATTATTTTTTTACATTGTAACAATCCATGAATACCACCTATTAAGCCATGGGAGGATTGTATTATGCCAGTAAAGGTACACCTATGTCAGGGAAACCACAGATCTTTCGAAATATTCGTATAAAACTAACATTACATATAGCAGTGGCATATAATATGAATCTTTATAATTGAATGTTATTTAACTATTAACAAATGAAACACATTATATGATAAATATCTACTTCATTTACAATATTAAATCTACAATATGTCATATACCCTCAAAGAAATAGCCTACTATGAGAGCTTTTTGGCATAATTGAATATGTTTGACTCAGTCTTGTAGACATTGACCTTCTCTTGAAAAGCTAAAAGAGGAACCATACATTAGAGCATAGAGGGAATAAGATCCATCAAGCCTTTGGATCACCTGAAACATTATTTAATTTAAATGCAATCTTGATATGTCATGAAAGCAAAGTGATTTATTTTATAATAGATGGAGTTTTCTAAACATTGCATTTTAGTATTAATCATTTTGAAAGTTATGAAAATATGGTGGACATATTTGAGTGTGTGTACTTGAAAAAAATTAAAAACAGTGTTTTAAAGGGAGAGAAAATAAGTTGGTATACTTGAAAAGGTAGAAAAGTGATGTGTGGATCTATACATGGCATAATCCAACTTAAACACTTTAGAAAACAAGCTACTTTAAAATAGATCATGTCCTTTCAAAATCTCCTCCTCTCCACCATAATTTCTGGAAATCAGAGGTGTTAAATACAAAAATGAAGAAGAAGGAAGTTTTAACAGAAGGATGGGACTGTCCACCCATCTTGTGGCTAGGCAAGATTTAAATTTAAAGGTGGGGGGCAAAATCACCACCATGGAATTCTGAAGGTAAAAAGTTTACTTTGCATGATTTATCTTTCCCTTTTCCTCTTCTCCCTCCTTATTCTCATCCTCTGTTCTTTCCTTTTCTCTCTCTCCTAGGAAGGATGAATACATATATTCTAGTCTATCTGAAAGGGAAGGAGCAAGGGAATTGGCCAAGGGAGTGGTTCAATTACTTTCAATGGTCAGGTATTCATTTGTCAAAACAAACAAGTGTATGCACCAGCTTTTGGTGCATTAGAACTTTTACCATCTTCATAAATTCATGACCAGCTTTCTCCCCTTGAGCTGAAGCACATTTTCTACCTTGACAGCTTTAGCAAGGGTGTTCTACCTCTTAGGCAAGAGATTAACATAACCTAGACTTTATTGATGTAACTTGATCAGGAGTACCACTGAGTGAGCAAATTATTGAACCCTACATAAAAGGAGAAGGAGATATTGATGCTGAAACTTAAATATACTCCCCATGAGTCTTTTCATTGACCTTTGAGTCAAGTACCACTTTAATTCCTCTGAGATAATTTTTTTTATTAATTTGTTTGTTTACTTTTAGTTTACAAGATTCAATTCCACAATTCCTTGAGTTTCACATTTTGTCCTCTTCCCTCTTCTTCCCCCCTTCCCCCCCCCCATGGCGGCATACAGTCAAGTATAGGATCTGTAAATACTTTCACATTAGACATTAGTCAGGTTATAAAGACGGATTGTATCAGATGGAATGAAAAATGGTAAAGAGGAAATAAAACCAAACAAGAAGAGGAAAAAGATCAGGTAGTTTACTCCTCTGAGATAATTTTGATCCATACAACTTGTAGTCATATAGAATCACTGGGAGAAAAATATTGTTTTTTTCCCTCTTAAAGACACACAGGGGAATTACTGAAAGTATTGTTCAATTTTTCAAATAAGATTTAACTACATTTGCTGTGAGGCAGCTAGGTGGCACAGTTTATAAAGTGCTGGGCCTGAAATCAGGAAGATTCATCTTCCTGAATTCAAATCTCACCTTATACACTAACTAGGTGTGTGACCCTGGGCAAGTCACTTAACCCTGTTTGCTTCAGTTCTTTATCTAGAAAATGAGCTGGAGAAGGAAATGCCTAATACTTTAGTATCATTGCCAAGAAAACTCCAAATGGAGTCATGAAGAGCTGGACATGACTGGACCAAAGAACAACAAATTTTGCTGCTCCTCTTTACTTTTGGGCCCAGGAATTCTATAGTTCTTGCCTAAAATACACTTAAGGATAGAATGACTCAGAGAATCTCAGACCTAGGAAGGACCTTGGAGGTCATATTGTCAAACCTGTATCTAAACAAGAATTCTCTCTATGACAACCTTGACAATTGGTGACATTGTTCCTCCTTCATTATCTCTGTTAATGGGTACCACAAAATCCTTTGAAGCAACTCATTCCATTTTGGATCTGCTCTAATTGTCAGGCAGTATTTCTTAGTTCTGCCTTTCTCTAATTTCCAATCTACTGGTCTTGGTTGATTCCCTGGAGCTAGGGAGAACAAGGCTAATCCCTTTTCTACAGTGCTTTTGTTTTCAGTCATTTCAGTCATGTTTGACTCTTTGTGACCTCCATTTAAAGTTTTCTTGGCAGAGATACTTCAGAGGTATTCCATTTCCTCTCCAGCTCAATTTACAGATGGAGCTGAGGCAAACAGGGTTAAATTACTTGCCCAAGGTCACACAACTAGTAAGTGTCTGGGGTTGGATTTGAACTCAGGAAGATGACTGTTTCTGACTTAAGGTCCAGTACTCTATACACTGTGCCACCTCACTGTCCCTTTTCATAGGATAGAGCTATGAATATTTGAAGATAATCTATCATTTCCTCTCTGAATTTCCTTTCCTTCGGGTTAAAGATACCAAGTTTCTTCAAGTGGTTCTCATATGAAATGGTCTCCAATTCCCTCATTACCATAACAGTTTTTATGTAGACTGCTTCATTTTGTCAATATTCTATAAAATTGGGAACCAGAATGGAGTACAATACTGAGGTTGTGATCTGACCAAGGCAAAGTTACATAGTGACTCACCTCCTTTGCTCTATACAGAATGATTCTGTTAATGCAGACTAATATAGCAATGTTAGCATTTTTGGGGGGTTGGGGAAAGTTACCATGTCATAGTGCTGACTCTATGTGTTGCCCATTTAACTTTATGTCACAATCTGTGCAACATATTTCTTTCATCCATTTTGTTTCTGCTATATGCATAGCTAGAATGATCTCTTTTGAATGACCACAGATCTCATTTACGTGGCTTTGTAGTATTCTGGGATTGGAGTAATCAGCAGAGAAATACTCTTCTATTTGAACTATGTACAAGATATTTTACCAACTGACTTTTAATGCAATAATGTTTAACAAGTCTTCAAAAGTAGTTTGGTGCTAGATTATGAAGTGCTTTAAATTCCAAACAGCATAGATTATTCATGATAGATATCATCTGTTTCCTAAATATTATTTTCTCCAAGGAAAATATTCCCTCATTTCTAAGATACATAAGGAACTGATTCAAATTTGTATAAAAAGAAGTCATTCCCAATTGATAAATGGTCTAAGGATATGAACAGAAATCTCTTAAGGGAAAAATCCTTGTTATATATAGACATAAAAAGATGCTTCAAATCATTACTAATTAGGGAAATGCAAATTAAAACACTTCCAAGATTCCATCTTACACACATCAGAGTGTCAAAGATCACAAAAGGGAGGATGACAAATGTTGGAGTGACTTTGGGAAAGCAGGAACATTGATGTACTGTTGGTAGACAGGTGACATGGTCTCCGATGACATATCAGAATGGGTACAACCATTCTGGAAAACTTTTTGGAATATTACACAAAAAATTACTAAACAATGTGTACCCTGCTTAGGTACATCCCTGTTAGGCCTCTACCCAAAAGAGATCAAAGAGAGAAAAAGCCCTTGTTTATACAAAAATGTTTCTAGTAGCTCTTTTTGTGGGAGCAAAAAATTGGAAACTAAGGGAATGATCATCAACTGAGGAATGGCTGAATAAATTATCATATATGAATATGATAGGGTACTTTTTTGCTATAAGAAATAAGGAACAATGAAGAAAGAATCCTGAGAAGATGGTGGAGTAGGTCAGAAAATCCCAAGCTCTCCAGATTTTCCCCACAAATGAGATAATAATAGCACCTCAGGGTGAACATAGAGTGATAAAAATAAATAAGGGTAGGGGCAGAACAGTGGGGACAATCCAATTGGGAAAATCTGACAAAAAATCCCAGGACAAGATTTGGTCTCTGTGAAGAGTAAACAACTCCAGGCTAGGTGCGCTTAAACAACAAAGCAGCAAGCCCTGGGGTGAGCTGGGTTGAGAGGCTGCCTTGACCCCAGGCACAGTAACTTTTATCCCAGGAAAGTATGGGGAGTTGGGAATCTGAGCTGGGGAAGATCAAGGGAATCTCTGCTGAAATGTCATGCTAGACACAGCTGTGCTGGGGAGATGCAATGGGGTATGATCAAAAAAAGAATCTTGATACTATAATACAAGAAATAATTAAAGAAAATTGTTCTGAAGGAACCAGCTCACATCCGATGAGTACAGAAGCAGTGGAGTGGGGACACTGCTAGTTACAGACACTTAAAAGAGGCTTGAAGTCTTGGTTTTAGTTCCAGGACAGAGGGGAGAACTGAAGGAGGATCTGAGGCCAGAGATACCATGCCCCATTCTCTAGGGCTAGAGGTGATTACAAAAACTAAGCTTAATCAAATAATTATAATTAAAACAAAGAAACAGGCAATGGAGAAAGAATCCAACCATAGAGAATACCAGAGTCCATCTTCAGAGGAGGACACTGAAGCAAAGAAACCCTCTTTTACCCCCCCCCCCCGCCAAATAATATCAAATGGTCACCTGCCCAAAAAGGATTCACAGAAGAATTTTAAAATTAAATGACAGTGCAAAAAAAGACTTTAAAAAAAGAACAGTGCAAGAAAAAACAAGAAGATTATGAAAAGAAAGTCAACCAATTAGAAAAGGAGATCCAGAATCTTAAGGAAGAAATGATTCCTTGAATATCAGAATTGGGCAAGGGGAAGTTAGTGAGTTATAAGAGATCAAGAAATAATAAAACAAAATATAAAGAATGAAAAAAATATAAGAAAATGTGAAACATCTCATTAAAAAAAGTGATCTGGAGAATAGATCAAGAAGAAAAAATTTAAGAATAATCAGAGTACTTGAAAGCTATAATAAAAAAAGAATCTTGATATAGTAACACAAGAAATAAAGAAAATTGTCCTGAGGTATTAGAACAAGGGAGGAAAGTAGAAATAGAAAAAAAAAATTCCACTGATCACCTAAAAGAGATGTTACATGGAAAACCCACAGTAATATCATAGTCAAATTCTGTACCCCCCAGCTCAAGGATAAAATATTATAAGAAACAAGAAAAAGCAATTTAAATATGATGCTGTCACAACTAGAATCACACAAGATCTAGCAGTGATGACACTAAAAGGCTGCAAATCTTGGAACACTATATATCGAAGAACCAAAGAACTGAGGTGCCAGTCGAGAATATCATGCCCAGTAAAGCTAACCATAATCCTGAATGGAAAAAAAAATGATAGTTAATGAATTGTCAGACTTTTAGGATTTTGTTTAAAAAAAAGACACCTGAAATTAATAGAAGATTTGACATATTAGATCCAAGAGAAATATAAGGTACATACCAAACACTATTTACAAGGTACTCAATAAGGACAGACCATTTACCTTTTATGTAAAATATAAAATGAATGTCAACAATTATTCTTAGTAATTGTATAGCTCAAAGGAAAATTGGGGTACCTGAGTTTGATATGATTTTTAAAAGTAAGACCATTAAGAACAGATGAAAGGAATAATTATATTATGCAAATGAGGTACAAGAAGAAGAACTAACTAAGAGGAATTAGATGGGGAGGAGGGCTGGTAGTTCTGGAATTCTACTTTCATCAGGAATGGGTTCAAGAGGTAAACTACATACACACACAGACACATATACAATATAATATACATATACATACATACATATACATATATATATATATAAAGTCTTCTAAATTCAGAAATAAATAAAATGCTAAGGAGATAGGGAGAGGGGAGAGGATAAGGGAGGGATCTTTAGAGAGGACGGCACGGGAACAGGTTAAAGGTGGGTACAGAAGGGTGTTTAGATTAATAGGAATGGGAGGACAAGGGAGGAATCCTTGGAGGAGGGTAGGTTAAGTAACAGGAGGGCAAGGTAGCAGGTAAAAGTAAAGTAGAGGAGTTAGGAGGGATAGGAAATAAGAGATAGACATAAACATAAAATAAAGATCAAGAGTAGAATTTGTTAGAGAAAAAGGAGCAGGGGTGGTAATCATGATTTCAGGCAAAGTTAAGACTAAAATAGATTTAATTTAAAAAGAAAAATTGGGAAGCTACACTATGTGTCAGTCATATTTATCAATATTGTTTTGGACTATTTAAAAGAACTAGAAAGTATAAGGTGGGAATATTGCTGTGGTATGGGAAATGAATTGATGGACTTGGAAAAATATGGAAAGACTTGGACTTATGAAGGAAGAGGTTATACACCTGTAGCAGCAAGCCTCCTAGCATACCCAGGATGGCTGCTAGCACAGGTTCTTAGACCTGCTTTTCTAAAGGAAAGCAACTCAAAATGGGTTAGCAAACTTACTTTCATCAAACATGTATCATTTACCTAGTTCAGGGGAAAAAGTCAGCACCCTGAACTTCAGAGAACACAAACAGAAGTCACAGCAGAAAATAACAATTAAGCAGACAGGGCTTCCAGCTGTCCATTACATCCATACCTAGTTACCAGAGAGGGAAGCACCAACATCTGGGTTTTTAAAGCTGGGGGCTCAACGGCTGCCCAGAGTCTTATCTGGTCAAATCACACAACTCTTCTCAAAGTGATCCCCAAAGCAAAACCTCACATCAGGGTATTTATAGCCTTCTCCTGGGTCAGAGAATGTCACAACCCTCTTGACCCACTGCCCAATCACAAAGTAACAAGGTGTGGGCGTTCCTGAAAAACAAGCCTCCAGCACAGGCTCCATGTAAGCACATTCATCCTTTTAGGGAGCAGAGTATATTTTCAAATCAGGAAAGGTCCTCAGATTCACTTAAGCCTATCAAGGGGCCAAGGGGCAGGGAAGATCTTCAGATTCCCATTACAGCACCCTCAGAGAAACAGAGGATAAATAGGTTTAGTATAGTCTTACATAGATGCATATGAATGTATATGTCTATATATGGCTTTGATTATTGATATCTAAGTATCTATGTGTAACTGTATTATCTATATACATGGATATGTGTATTTATATATATGTATATCTTTGTATGTATGTATATCTATATACATATATATGCTCATATGTGTATATATCTGTGCTTATCTATCTGCACTCAATTAAAGCCTTCTTGGGGGAGGGGAAGAAGGGAAAAAAGAAGAAAGTAAAAAGTGTGTGGTAAAAAAACAAAAGAAAACTTACAAGGAAGCAAAGATGGACAACTCTGAACATGATGTGTAGTATTTATTACATAGGCTTTCCTGAAATGGCAATTTATTGCTGTATATTTTGAATCCTCTCTCATGTTCTGCCATGCACATGGTAATACTTTTTTTTTCTTTTCTTATTCTGCACTTAAGTTTAAAATTTAAAAAATTACAAATACAATTTTTTTACCAAAAAAAGAAACGAGGAACTAGATGACTTATATGAATAGATGCACAGTAAAGTGAGCAGAATCAGAACAATTCATACTATAAAAAATATTATAAAAAATTTGAGAATTTTAATAAACTAATGAAAAATGAAGTGAACAGAACCATAAAAATGTTTATATAATAAGAACACTAAAAAAACAACAACCCAAAAACCCAACAACTGAAAAAGCTATAAGAACTCTGATCAGTTCAATGACTGATAATGATTCCAGAGGACCAATAACATGCATTTCAGAGAGGTGATGGAGTTAGGGTATAGAATACACACATATACATGCATGTGCGTGTGTGGTGTGTGTGTATACATATTATGCAAATACCAATACAATCCAATAAACATTTATTAAGTACCTATTATATGCCAGGCACTGTGCTAAATTCTGGAGACAAATTTGATGAAAAGAAAGATAATCTCTGCCCTCAAAGAGTATACAATCTAAAGGTACAAAGGGAGGCAATAAAAGGGATGGGATACAATGGCTACCTAGCATGCAGGCATCTTGTTCCGTGGAGCTGAGATTAGTCAGGGAAGCAGATACAAGGGTGGAGTGAGATAAAAAGTCTAGTTTCTGCCCTCTATAAAGGAAGACACTGGGAAGAGTTTTTCTGCTCTCCAGATATCTAAAGAGAGGGGTGATGAGGCATCAGTTAGCAGCATCCTAATGAGTTTAGAAGTGATGAGCTTTTCCTGGAAGGGGCAGTTTGTTGAGCTGACTGAAATCAGACTGGGCAGCAGATGCAGTGCAGTATGAGTATATATTCATGATTATATTCATGTATATATGTATATGTACACATATATCTATGTGTATGTGTACATATGTGTATATACATGTATAAATATCCAAGTGTGCATGTATGCTGTTACTGAAGGAGTTTACTTGAATGCATATGTTACAAGAAATTGATTTTTATTTTTTTCAATCTGTGGGAGGGAGAAGGGGAACAATTGCTGTTTAGTCATTTTTCATTTATGTCTGACTCTTTGTGACCCCTTTGGGTTTTTTTAAAGGGCAAAAATACTGGAATGATTTGCCATTTCCTTCTTCAGCTCATTTTACAGATAAGGAAACCAAGACAAACAGATTCAAGTGACTTGCTCAGGGTCTTACAGCTAATAAGTGTCTGAGCCTAGATTTGAACTCAGGAAGATGAATCCTTCTACTTCTAAACCCAGTACTTTATCCACTGCCCCCAACTAGCTGCCCAGAAAGAAAATAGATTTCTGTTATTTTTTTTTTTTAAATAGTAAGGTAAGAAGGTGCTACAACTGTGAAATATTAAATGCTCTTTCAAGTGAGATCATTCTATTATTAATTTTACTTAACCATTTTACTTTGCTACAAAAGACATTTCAAAAATAGGAGTAATCTACAAATGTAATGTAAAATTAAAAAAATAATAAAACTTTTAAAATTTAAAAAAAAAACTCGGTCAAAGGGAAAAAAACGAAAATATTGCCAGTTCCTTTCATGGATTTTTGTATAGTATTTAACAATATTTTCCCATGAAATTTCATGAAAACATTATGAAATTGTCTTCTCTGATGCATCCTGAGACACCACACTATCTCTGTTTTCACTGCTACCTCATGCCTGAATATGTGTCACAGTTTTCCGATGGTCTTTTCTGGCTCTCCACTTTATTATATAGGATTAAATATACTGATCCCAGACTCATCTTAGAAATGTCACTTTCATTATATCACTACTCTGCTAAAACAACAACAACAACAAGATCAACAATGAAAAGTCTTCAAAGGTTCCTTACTTCTCATTTCATCAAGTTTAATCCCCTCTGCTTGGCTTTCATGTCCTGGTGCTACTTATCGAAACATTTACCACTGCTCTATAACAAACGTATTCTAGAAATCTCTCCCCCTCCTGACCTTCCAATGTTTCCACCCACTAATCCACAGATTTAGATAATTCCTACACTGAGAGGAAATCTCATGTAGTGGAAAGAATGCTGAATTTGGAACTATCTTCCCAAAGTTACCAAACTCTGCATATGCTTTGACCCTAATAGCACTATTAGGCCTCAAATAGATCAAAGAAAGAGAAAAAGTATCTATGTGTACAAAAATATTCATATCAGTTATTTTCATTATAGCCCCAAAGTGGAAACTAAGGCAGCCAGGTGTCAGAGTGGATAGAATGTTGGAGTTAAAATTTAGAAAAGCTTGAATTCAAATCCCACTTACATGTTTACCAGCTGTGTGACCCCGGGGAAGTTACTTCACTTTTATTTGTCTTAGCTTCCTTATCTCTACAATGAGAATAATAATAACGGCTACTTCCCAGGGTTGTTTGAAGATCAAATAAGATAATACCTGTGAAGCACTCGGCAAACATTAAAGCATTTGATAAATGCTAGCTGTTATTGTTGTTATGATGACAGTACAATGACTAAACCAATTATGGCATAGGAATGGAAATATTGTTTTGGAAATTATGGAAATTATAGAAATATTGGAATTCCATTCCAAGAAGTGAAAAATGAACAGTTACAGAGAAAATTCCCTATGAACTGATGCAGAACAAAGGGAGAACTACAAGAGGAATTTATATGACAATATTGTTAAGTAAAACAACTTTGAAAGCTTTAGAACTCTGTTCAAAACAAAGATAAAGCAGAAGTCTAGAGGATTGAAGAGAAAACACATCAACCACCTCCTGCAAGAAAGGTGATGGACTTATAATGCAAAATAAGACAGACATTTTTGGACATGGTCAATGTGAGAATATATTTTACTGAACTATTGACATTTTAGGAGGATTTTATTTTTGATCTTTCAATCAGAAAGACACTGGGAGGAAGAGAATAAATGCTTATAAAATAAGTAAAAAAGATATGGAAGCAAAAGAAAAGAGTGTTGGCTTTAGAGTCAGACAACTTTTGTGCCTTGGTTTTCCCATTTGTAAAATGAGTAGGTTGTCTTACATTATTGATAAGGTCCCTTTCAACTTAGGTCTCATAAAATATCACTTGATTATCTAACTGAAAATTCTCTAGGTATCTTCATAGCACCTTCAATGAGTAAAGAAAGGAATTATCCCTTCATTCCATGCCAATTACATTGCTACATCTATGGAGTCTCTGGGTCTTGTGAAATAATTTTTTAAAAAAAGGGATGGACTTTGACAGTGGCAGAGTGTAGTCTAACTGTGCTGCTACCATTAATAGCTAGAGGAAATGGAAGATTAAAATGAGTATACTTCATAAATAATCTGAAAGAGTTAGAAAACAGTAAACTCTTCAGTATACTTGTGGAAATTAAGCTCCAATGGCTAGTGAAATCCCAAAATGATAGAAGGAAACTGCAGGAAGATCTAACAATGCTGAGGGCTTGCAGAAAAATGGCAGCTCAGCTTTAGGGTAAGCAAATATAAGGTCTCCAGAGGAAAATAACCCAAATAATGCTTATAGTTATCAATATCCATTCCTTTAGCTATCACATGATAGCTCAGGATGAGGGTAGGAGAGACATTATCCACTTCCCTGAAGACATCAAGCAAATTGCTGTGATAGCTCCAAAAGTTTAGCATTACAAACACAAAAGAAAGCATAATAGTAAATAGTATCTGGTAAAAAAAAAAAGTGTACACTAGTATTGGTCATTCTGTCTTTTTCCAGTCACTTCTCTCTAAGAACATTATTATGAAGATGGAAAAAGATAAAGAGAAGGGCAACTAAACAATAGGAAGGAATTTAGGGTAGTATCTAGAATAAGAGGTGATACTCTTGCTTTATCACAGTTGGATTTGTGACAGCTTTTTTTTTTTTGAATTTTAGAAAGGATATTGGCAAACTGGACTCGTATCTGGAGAAACACCTCTAAGATGGTGAACAGATAGATGCTGTGTGAGGATATTTTGAAGGGCTCTGTTTAGCCTGGAGAAGAGAAAACCTAGGGTGGGGCCTGACTTTACTCTTCAAGTATTTATTTGAAGGACTGTCATATGGAAGAATAGATTCATTTTATTTGACTCTAGAGAGCAAAACAAAACTTGATGAATTAAAGATATGGAGAGGAAAGTGAAGACTCAATATAAAGAGTCCTTAGCATTATCTAAAAGTAGACTGGGCTATGGCTGAAGGTTTTCAATGAGAGGCTTGATGGCTATTTGCCAGAGATGTGGTAATGGGAATTTGAGGTTTAGGAAAAGAATGGACTATATTCTTTCATGGCCTCACCCATTGCTAAGATTCTCTGAGTTTATGATTCTAGGAAGGAGTTTCCATACAAGTACAGATTCATGGTAAGGATTCTTTGGTTTGGAAAGATGAAGACTGAGACAGGAGCGATTTACAGATTAATGGATTAATAGATGGGTTAAAACTAGAAAGGGCTTTAGGGATAATTTAGTATACCAGTATTACCCACTCCTAGTCCATATTTTACAGTAGAGGGAATTGAGAGCCCAGAGACATTAAATAGCTTTGCTCTATATAATAGTTTGTTTGCTCAAGGAGATTTGAACCAAGTTCTTCTAACTCTTAGTTTCATGGTCTTTCTATTGTGACAAGCAAAGAAGATGTAGTGTGGTACAGAAAATGAAACAAAAACAAGCTATGAAGGAGAATTAATAACTCTGAAAAATTCCACAAACCCTGGTATATTAGAATTAATTATAAGGCAATGATTGAAGCTTGCGTGAACTTCAATTTCATAAGCACATGAAACTTATTATACTAGGGGGTTTAAAATTCAAAGAGATTTGTATTTTAATTTGCATTTACATAAATTAATGGATGACACTGTGGTAATATTTTAATAATAGCCAGGGTATATGCTTAAGTTTTTAGGTCAAGGTTATGGAAGACAACTATGAAGTACTACAAAAAACCCTGTCAGTCAGTCAACAAGCATTTATTAATTGTTTATTATGTTGCCACTTTTAAGTGACACAATATTGAGCTACATAGAATGTAAGAATGTATATACTCAGAATCTGCTTAGTTAAGGATATACTGGAGACAATTATTCATTCATTCACTGATTCAATACATGTTTATTAAGCTCTTAATTATGTGTAGCATATGACAATCCCCTAAAATTTTCTAGTACCTTACACAAAGAATCGACCTGAACTTTATACTCTGAAAGCACGTGAGGGTTAAATACTTAGATTTTTAAAAAGAATCATAAAAGCCAAAAAACATTCTTAGATTTATATTCTAGAGAAGTCAGTTTAGGATAGACATTTTGAAACTTCATTGGCATAGCCTAAAATACATAGCTTTGGTCTCTAATTTCCAGAATAAAAAGAGCATTGATAGAGCAGAGCTGTCAGGATGAATCAATGTAGTTCAGATATGAGTTTCTAAACCTCATCTGGGGTGTGAAGTTAAGTATGTGGGAAAGAAATGGGGAAAAGTGAGCTTGGGGTGGTGTAATGGGAATGTAAATTTGAAGATCTTCCCTGCCCCTAGGCTAAAGTGCACCTGGAGCCTGGGGTGGGAGGCTTGTTTTTCAGTAGATAACTTCTTGATTGGCCAGTGAGTCAATAAGGTTGTTACATTCTCTGAGCCAGGAGAAGACTATATAAGCCCTGATGTGTAGCTTTGTTTTGGGGCTCACTTTGAGAAGTGTTCTGTGATTTGATCTGGATTCTGGGAAGAGACCCCCGGCTTTGAAAAACCCAGATGTTGATTTGGTATGGATGTAATGGTTGGACAGTTTGGAAAGCTGTCTACTTTATCTGTTTCTGTCTTGATAATTCCGCCTGTATACTTTGAAGTTCAGGGTGCTAACCTTTTTCCCCTGAACAAGGTAAACGATACATGTCTGACTGTCTAAAGTAAGCTTGTTAACCCATTTTGAGTTGCTTTCCTTTATCAAAGCAGATCCAAGAACCTGTGTTGGCAACAAACCCTGAGGACGCTTGGGGTGCTTGCTGCTACAGGTGGCTAGGTGGCACAGTGAATAGAGCCCCAGCCCTGCAGTCAGGAGAACCTGAGTTCAAATCCAGCCTCAGACACTTAACACAAAAACTAGTCGTGTGACCTTGGGCAAGTCACTTAACCCCAATTGCCCTACCTCCTCCCTTCCATAACATAAATAAATAAATAAGAAAAGTTAATTTACTTAATTCCTAAATTTAGATTGTAGCATTCTTTTCCACTATTACCCCACAATCCTGTCAATGAACCAGCCTACATTTGTACATTTTATTTTTTGATACATGCTTAATTACATGAGCTGCCTAGAACAATAATAGCAGTACAAATGTGATTCAAACATGTGGCCTCATGTGGTTCTCACAACAATCTTATGAAGTAGTAACACAAGTATTGTACCCATCTTGCAGATCAATAAACTGACTCTCAGGGAGGTTAACTGAATTTGACCAAGGTTATACTACTAAAAAAAGAGCAGTGCTATGACTTGAAATCAAGTCCTTTGACTCCAAATCTATTCATTTTTTTCCATTACAAAAGACATTTATGAACATTCTCAAATTAACTGATACATTTGCAAAAAACAAAAATAAACATCTACAGGAAAATTATTTGCTATTTAAATTACTACATATTTTCAAAGGTTAACAGAAAAAATTTCTTCTCTTTACACAGTAGTAATAGTTGTAATTAACATTTATACAGGTTTATAATATGGTTTTTAATATATAATCTCTTTTGCTCAAATCTTTTCAACATTGGAAATCATAAAGAAATTTATAGAATTATAATCAATTTATTTATAATCACTTGTGGAAAAAAAAGAAATAAAATACTTCCCAAGCTCATTTGTTAATGAATTTATATTTGTTTACTAAGGTAAGGTATTTTATATTAAATGCATTCTATTACCATAGAATCATTTTAAAGTAGGTAACAAATACCAGATATTGTTTGAATATTATGTCTGTTTCCTGCTAATGTAGTAATTTTATTTTTTGCTTTTTGGAGGGGGGGAAAGCAGGGCAAATGGGGTTAAATGACTTGCCTAAGGTCACAGGATTAGTGTTAAGTGTGTGAGGCTGGATTTGAACTCAGGTCCTCCTGACTCCAGGGCTGGTTCTCTATTCACTGCACCACATAACCACCCCTAAAATAGTAATTTTTGATAGCTTTCATACCTTATAGGACATCTAGGTCAAAAGACCAACAGGACAGAGGACTAGAAATTTTCTCCAGTCACCACTAAATCTCAAAAATTCTCCCAAAGAACAATTGTGTGCCAGAGAACTAACAATCACTCAGGCAGGAATTGTGTACCAAAGGAAGAACAAATCACTCAGAATAGTCCCGCTCTACCATCCTACACAATCTGGCAGGAAACACTACCTGGCCCACCTGCTTGTCCACTTGGACCCCCTCAGAATTTTTTTTGCTGCTGTTGAAGTCTGACAGCATACCTTATCCCTGTCCTTGACCCACCATGCTGTGGCAAACAAGCAGTGGACCTCAACTCTGCCTACCTATTAGCAGAGGAGGGAGAAGATTAGAAGAGTTAGAGTAGACTACATTTTTTCTAGTGTGTTCACACTTAGTGGGAGAATTATAATATTGAGGGATCTTGGGCAGGGTGCCAGTGTGAGTATAAGACTGAATGAGAACTGAAGGCAAGGGGACTAGCATTTAGCTGATACCAATCCCATCTCCCGAGAGTCATTTGAGACATGGAGTGTGGTGGAGTGTCCATCATGGGAGAGGACTTTAACAGCTCTGCATCTAAAGATCCAAAATCTCCTAGAAATAAAACCATCATAGAAAGGGATAGAATCAGAAAGTGAGAAATAGAAGAATATAAGAAAAAAAGACAAAGACCACCAAAGTTTTCAGCAGGAAGAAAACTCAGATAAAAATCCTAGAGCACAAGCTACTAAATCAGCATTGAAATTATTAAAACAATAAGGGAAATAGCATCAAAGACATCTAAATGATGGCAAACACATCTCAGTAAATATTACAAGGTAAAGGAAATAATAACCATCTAATAGAAGCCAAAGGATTCCCAAGAAAGCATGGAAGCATAAGAAGAGTTGCTGAAAAGACCAGAAGAGGCAGAATCTTCCAGAAAGTTAAAAGGGAACAAATGGCAGAGTCTATGGTTTGCATAATAGAAATAATTAGCAGAGTAGAACAATTTGAATCCAAAGGAGTGAAGTCTTTCTAAAGAAATGAGAGAATAAGTGAAGGAAATATGAATGTACTGAAATAAAGGACAATTTGGAAGAAGAAAAGCAAAAAGCAATAATGTTAGAAGAATATATGATTTCTACTGAAGCAAAACAGGCTGATTTTGAAGACAGAAAGTGTAAAGAAAATTTAAGAATCATGGAGCTCCCAGAAGAAAATGCCCAGTCAAAAGCTGAATACTATAATGGAAGCAACAATACAAGAACACTGTCCAGAACTTCTGAGCACAGAAAACAAAACAAAATAAAAGAATCATCATAAAAAACCCATTCTTCAAAGGTCAAGACATATCCAGAAACAAGGAGGAAAATCTCCAAATATGGAAAAGAAATTCAAATAACACAAGAGTATTTTGCATTCATTGTACTGACATAATGGAATGGAATTCTTTATTCTGAAAAGCAACAGAACTCAAGATACAATCCAAAATAACATGATTACAAGCCTCAGCCTGATAATCAGTTGTAACAGATGAACATTCAGTAGAAGATAGGTATTTAAGTCATTCTTTCAAATAACAAATACCACAAACAAGAGATATAAAGGAAAGACAAAAAAATACAACTATTCAGGAAAGCACAAATAACAAGTAACATAACCCTATCTTTAGAGACTATCAAAAGAGAAAAAAAAAACCTTAGAAAGAAAAAGAAGTTTATGGGGTTAAAACAAAGAACAGATGGATCAAAAAACTTCATTCTAAAACCATCAAAGGGGATAAAGATAAAAGTGCAACTTAGAGAAATAGGAGAAGGGATGGGGAAGAATAGACCTGAAAAAATATAGACTGACTCTCATACTTTCCCCCCCAAGTGAATCAATGTATTTTGTGGGGCTGCAGAAGATAAAGGGATATTATGTGATGTACCCTAATCAAGGCTATAGTAAGCAATGAAGGGAAAATAATTCCTATAGTCTCACAATAAGAAGGGCTACAAGAGAATAGATGAGGTAGTATGAAAACAAGGCGAAAAGAAGGAGAATTTGCCTGAGTGGTAGGAGAATGTCCCACTGAAGAACATTCCAACCAGGGAAGAGATACATTCTATAATAGGAGATGGATATCTTACAATGAATGGTCCTTTGAGAGAGTGTTCCTCTATGGACAACATTCTGCTTCAGGAGAAAATAAATCAAAGCCACTAAGGACAACTGCCAACCCATGGTAAATGGAAAGAAAACCATGGGGCGGAGAAAGGGTAGAATTGGACCCATGTAGTCAGTGACACAGGGGAATTTCTACTATAGGCAATGCTTTCTAGTTTTGGCACTTCCTGTGAGAAATGTTATTTCTAAGAGTGAAGCACCCTAGAGACAAAGGGAAAGAGACAGATTTATGAGGCTATGACATAGAAATTGTTTACAAAAGGGGACTCAGATTTAGTACTTTAGAATTTTTAATTTCATGAAGAATACAAAGAGACTAAAGGAATAAATATAGAGACCATGACTCAAATAAAAGTTTAGATAATATAGAAAAGAAAGAGAAATAATGAAAAGAACAAAGTAAAGAAATCCTTCTTAGAAAAAGGATAAAAAATTATAAAAAGGATAAAAAAACTGTAGAAATTGAAGGGATGAGATTTTTTAATTAACTACTTAAGAGCAAAAAAAAAAAGGAGAAGAGGGGAAAATAGGTAAAAGAAAGAAAAAAATTAGGAATCAATATATTAAGTAAAATTCCAAAACTAGAGAAAGGAGTAACAAATTAGAAGGGGATGAAGGGAGATGAGTATGATGGCAAGAAAGCCTGAAAGAATAGGCTTCCTTTAGGGCAGATTAAACAAAGATAGTTGTAGGGACAAAGCACTGTTTTAAGAATGGGAAAAAAAGAATTAAAAAAATCCTAATTCAGTTAAATATAAACCTAGTTCTTATAACTTTAAATTTGATAGAATATATACTCCAAGAAAATGAGTAACAGATTGAATAGGAAAACAAAACCCCATGATACGCTTACAAGAACACATCTTAAAAGCAAGATTTACATGGAATAAACACAAGAAGCTAGAACAAGGCTTACTATGCATCAAGTGAACTAAAAAAAAAAGAATTACAATCATGTAATCAGATAAAGCAAAAAAAAATTTACAATATAGAGCTAAACAAGGAAATTACATTATACTGAAAGGAACCTTAGATAACAAATATCAGATTTAAACTTACTCACTCCAAATGCCCTTAACTGAATTACAAGAAGATATGTACAGCAATAAAATAGTAGTAAGAGACTTTAATAGCCTTCTCAAAAATTTAACAGAAATGTAATAAAAAGGAAAATAAAAATTGAACAAATTATTGGAGGGACTAGAATTATATAATTTTCTAAATGGAGCTACTAAAGAATATACATATTTCTGGGTAGTATATGGAAGTTAAAAAAAATTTCTACATATAAATTTCTTCATACTATTTTTCTCCACCTACTGAAATTTAATTTGGTAGTAATATTGGGAAGCTTCTATCAAACTGGAAATAGTTCAGGCATAGGCCCAGAGATGAAATATATATCTGTCCTCTGAGGCCCAGCAAAGCATAGTCTGAAGAGGTTTATAATACCAGAAGACTGGGTACCAGCTAATGCTGTTTTTGTTGAATACAGTAACTCATGAAAACCATATTCTGAGGCACAGAGGGATTGAAGTATGCATCGGGGGAGAATGTTTCCATATGTTTAAAATCATAGATCCAGGACCTATTAAAGCATATGTTCATAGATACAATACAATATACTTTGCTATAGTTATTTTTGTTCGCATATCTTTCTACTAGATTACCATTTTTTTTAAGAACAAGGACTGTTTTATTCATCCTTGTGCCTCCCACAGCACTTAGCATAATACCATTAAAATGCAATATAGATTTATTGAAAGTATAATCGTCAGATTTGTATTACACTTTTAAATGTTTTAAAGTATTTTCAACATCATATCCTTTAATCTTTACAACATTTTTCTTTTTGGGGAAGGTATTATTATCATTAATTGACAGATGAGAAAATAGAGATATAAATAGCTTAAGTGATCTATGTAAGGTTACCCAGAGAGGGGAAGAAGAAGGCCTGAAATTCAGGTCTTATCACTTAATTAGTAAGATTGATACTTGTCAGATCTATGTCCTTTGCTACGTCTTTACAAGAGAAGAAATTGAATTCATTTCCCAGGTCACTGGGAATATAATTTTTGGATATAGAATTAAATTTTTAACTACCAAGTCTTTAATCTGGACATTAGCCAATTAAAGACTTTTTTTCTTAAGGTTATGGTGCTATCTGGAAATAGGTAACCTTCTGCCATAATCATTATTTTTTTCCTCTGAACTAAAAATAATTTTCTAGAGTAACTGGATTTGCTCTTTTAATTCATTACCCAACAGTTCAGTGATACTGGGAGCAGAGGTCATACAGGCAGAACATTTTTTGGCATCAAAGCAGGAACATCAGGATCAGCAGCATGAGTAGACTCTATTGAGTCAATTATTCCATACTGTTTTATGTACCCAACAACTGAGCCTTACAGCATGATTGATTCTTCCCCTTTCCTTTGTGTAGGTTGTTGGATATAACAGAGAAATGGTGTGAAAGAACTACTTATTTCTTGTGGAAAACTCTTGAAAGCAATAATTTTAAAGTCAATTCTTTAATTCTTTCAGTATGTAATATTCAGATTGATTTCTTCAAGTCATTTCCTGAATTAAAGGCATTCCAAAGACTCATAAAGCACATAAAAAAGTATTTGCTAAGAATTAATGCAGCAGGGAAGGAATGGAGAGGATCTAGCTGCAAACCTATCCACCTCATTCAGCAGTATGTTTGGATTTGTAGTCAGCAAACGCCATTTCTGCCACTTTGGTTGTGTGTGCTTGTGGACAAGTTGTTCAGTACCTCTGATCCTCAGTATTTTAATATGCTATAATAATACTTTTATAATCTATATTATAGGGTTGTGGAGAAAGCATCTCAGAAAAAAAGGTTGTGAAGAAAGCTTTTGACACTGTTTACCACTTTAAATAAACATAGTCAATAAACATGTTTTAAACACCCACTATGGGACAGGTACTACATTAATCACCAAGAACACAAATATGAAAAAAAAGAGATGCTGCCCTCAAGAAGCTTACACTCTAACGAGGGAAAATAACACATAAAAACAAGCTGAAAATGGAAAGGGAAGTATCTGACATGGGCCATGGTGGTAACATCCCAAAATAGTGTAGTTAGGAGAAATGCAAGAAGTCTGAGCTGTGCTCCCTCCCTAAAATGGAGGTTTTGGAGTTGATGGTTCTTCCACTCCAAACAGAGGGGCAAAGGGAAATGATGTTAAGGATCAAGGCTTTTGGTAGGATTGATGAAGTTTTCAATATAATGAGCTTCCTGAAGCATGAAGAAGAGAAATCCTAAAGTAATCCCAAAGCAGCAGAAAATAAGCAGTCATTTTCCTCAAATGTTCTTCTCTCTAGGTTTTTCTAACTGTGCTCTCCCATAGTTCTATTTCCATGTATCTGAACACTTTTTCTCATTCTTTGTTGCTGGATCATCATCCAGGTCATGTCTGTTAACTGGGTGTACCCCCACCCCAAAGTTCTGTTCTGAGCCTTCTTCACATCTTCCTCTGTACAAGGTCACTTGGCAATCTAATCAGCTCCCAGTCAACTGTCATTTCTATGTAGATGATTCTCACATTTATTTGTCCTGCCCTAACCTCTCTACTGACCTCCATTCTTAAGCCTCCAACTATCTACTAGACATCTCAAACTGGTTTTCTCATGGATATTTTAATCTCTGTTGTACAAAACTGAACTCATTATCTTTCCCTTCAGACCCTTCCTTCCTAATTCCCTATTATTGTACAGGACACAAGCATCCACTCAAACATCCAGATTTGCAACCCAGGTGTCATCCTCAATTCTTCATTCAATCCACCTGTAATCAATCAGTTGACAAGCCCTGTTTTTCTACCATCTCTGTGTAACTGACAGATACCCCCTTCTTTTCTCTTATGCTTAGAAGAAAAATTAATGCCTTGATGAAAAATTGGTTATAAATAATAATGGCACAAGAAGATAGTATTAACATACATTAGCAGTGCAGCAGATTTAGTTTCATATGGATTAGAAGGATATATCCATCCACTTACACCTATACAATGTTACCTTTATAGGAACACAACCTATCCTGAGAAATAGAATCCTATATCTGAGTAGAAAAAGAAGTATCTCACATTAAAAATAAAGGATGAATGTGCAGCTCAAATTTCATGTTTTTGGACTCTCTACTGGTTAATCACTTACTTCTTGGCCAACAAAGTTGTTAATTTGTCTTGAGGAATATGAATGTATAAGAATATAGGAGAAAGAATTAAAGAGTATGAATAAAGTCTCAGGGTCCCAACTTGTTTGGGTTGGCCTTGAATTCCAAAGTGAGTTTTTCACAATTGTTTTAAGGGAAAAATTACTGAAATATATAAATACATATTTTTGATAGAAAAGAAGAGAGGATTAAATTTGTATTTGAGCTACCATAAAAGCTTTTTTCTTAAAGTACCTCCCTACAACATGGCTCCAGTTACACTGAAGCCACATCAAGTTCCTAGTACCCTGTCATGAGCACTGTATCTATTATATTAAAGGTTTAAGATGTGGTACTATTCTTGTCAACAAACACCAGTGTGAAATGAGATTCTATTGCACTTGAAATAGCATTATTCTTATCTTCCTAGAATAGATGTGGTCTTAACATCTTATCATCTAAAAGAGAAAACACAGTTAAGTTTGTATATGATCTTATTTTTATGACCCATGTTTCAACCTCACTTAACCAGGAATATAATAAATCAGGATTTTCAATTTATTTTTCACCATAGAAGGCATTGATACAATGCTTTAATAAGAGGGAATATAAAACATCCAAAAATGCCAAGTAGCCTATATCATTTGTAAGGGAAAATGTCAGAATGTTCTCTTTTTTTCTTTTTAATCATAATTTCTACTAAAGTAAGTAAACAAATGGAAATTAGAGACAGTTTATTTTTAAAGGAATCAATATAAGGTCATTACAATATACGTCAAGTACTTGACAAAGGAGAGAATAGTAGGAAATGGAAGTTGAAATATTTGTTCTTAGTTCTATAAATATTTCTGCAACTAGTACAGTGTATATGAGAGCAGTCATAATCAAAAGAATATCTCTGCTACATCTGGGCCATCAAACATTCTGGATTTTTATAAGTATAAGGTCAAGATCTAGAATAATATCTGCCAGGGGGGCGGCTAGGTGGCACAGTGAAGAGAGCACCAGCCCTGGAATTAGGAGGACCTGAGTTTAAATCTGACCTCAGACACTTACCACAAAAAAACTAGCCATGTGACCTTGGGAAAGTCACTTAACCCCAATTGCCCTCCAAAAAGCAAAAAAATTAAAAATAGAAGAACATCTGCCCTTCAGTACATGACTTCTCTTTCTTGATTTTCCCCCCTGTTCCCCTTCTTTGTGTGATAGGAAGTATTCCTTTGGGCTCAGAGCCACCTTTGCTGTAATGCCAGTTGTCAGCAAACTATCAATCCCCATGGAAACAACCTGGACCAAGCCTAGAGTAAGCCAAGTGAAAACACAAACTATGCTGGAAAGTGATCACCCCTACTAGGAAGCACCTCATTGCTATTTAGTGGCATCTGCACTGTGCCAAACCACAGAGAAGGAGGGAAATAACACATGTTCATGTAAACAAGTATCTGAAAAATGTTTTCAACATGGTGGCTAGAAACATGATGAAATAAGTCACTGTTTTTCACAGGAATGCTTTAGCCTAGGACTTCCAGAAATAATTTGGCCATAGAATAGGAAGGGCCTTGAAATATACTTATTGATACAACTGCCAAAATGCTGGTCCAATAGGTCTGGGTATATTAGATTGTCCTTTGAATTAAAAGAGAGTTGGGAAATTTTGGTGTAAAATAGAGGGAACTGAACTTACTTTCATGTTGAAAAATTGTAACCCATGAGCATCTTTTATAAGATGTGATCTCACTGTTAGAGAGAAAATATTGTTAGCATTGATTTTTTTCTCCCACATAACACTTCTTGATATCATAGGAAATACCAAGGTTCCACTTCAAAAACTGAAATGATTTTTATTAGTGTACAAGAGATTAAAGAAGAGGCATTACCATCTGTTTTGCCACTTATAGCCCCAAGGAACTTTCCATCTGACTCGAAGCTGAAACTTGCCATATGTGTTGTCTTCACTATTAGAATGTAAGCTCCTGAAAGCAGGCATTGTCTTACATTTTTATTTGCATCCCCAGTGCTTACTTAGCACAGTGCTTTGCAAATAGTAAGTGATTAATAAAAGCTTCATTCATTTATATGGTTCTCATGACACACACATTTTCACCCAGAAAAACCCACAAACTTATCCTTATTTGTCTTTTATTAAATCAGAAGCATGTCACAACATGGCAGTTTTAAAAGTTCAATAAATTCTAAAGTACTATGAAAATGTGACTTGTTATTACTACATATGCAGCACTGTTAACATAAAATTTAAGGGATGGAAACAAGTACAAAGTTTGGCTATTGCAAAAAGAAAGGCTACCTCCTTCTTCAGGAGTGGAACAATGGAAGATTATGGAGGATGATTATAAGAACATCAGAGGCCTAAAATTAGGATAAGAAAGAGATTGAAACAGATGACTTTAATTTCTTCAGTAATTATGAAGTGCTGCTCTCTTTTGAGAGGAAGGAGGGAGGCGACGGGATAGCACAGGTAGTTTGAGTAGAAAAGAGAAGGTTTAGAACAGGCGATTTGGTGACTTTAATAGTAAATCAGGAGAAGACTAAGTATTGGCATGTAGTGGTGATGGCTGGATTGAAATTAATTAGCATAAATGCATAATGTTTAGTGAACTCAGCTTGGTTGTGTGACTTCTTCCAGCAGCGTTCAGCAGAATTTACGTAGGAGTGGGGGGGTTCAGGGAGGGGTGGATGTTGTAACCCAACATTAGGATTTGTAAATGAACAACTATTTGTAAGAGGAACTTATTGGCAGTCGATAGTATAAATTTAATTGTTTTAAAGTATAGGGTCAAGATTTGAAGAGAGAAAAGTCAGCATGGCTAAGAAAAGCAAAGAAGGGTGAGATGAGTACAGGCTGTAAGAAAAGCAGAGACTTGAAGCACTGCCTTCGTGGAAATACTGAATCCAGAGCAAGGGATGTGATAGTCCCACTGTATTCTATCTTATACTTGATCAGGATTATTCAGTCCATTTTCAGACACCACACTGACAATTTAGACCTTGTCTATGAAAGTATCATTTGAATTGTGAGAGAACTTACCACGACCTGGAAATATTTAGCTTGGCTAGGAGAAGCCTGAATGGGAAAGAAAAAATGAAATCCAATTTTTGAATATTTGCCAGAAGAAAGAAAAATTAGGCTTCATATTATTGGTCCCAAAGGGTGGAGTTAGTACCAAAAGGATAGAAATTACAAAGAGGCAGCTTTCATATAATAATAAGGGGAAAAGTTCCAGATATTAGAAGTTATTAATAGTTTCCTTTGTGAGATTGTGAGTTGTCCATTGCCAGAGGTGTTGAAGTAGTTAGTACCTGGGTAATTATATCTTAGTGATGGTGACAGCATTCAAGATCTGAGTAATCATTCACCTAGAAATCTGAAAATCCTTTTGACTCACAGATCAAAAGACAGAATCAAGATTCAAAATGACTCTTGCATGTTAGAAAAAAAATGAGTATAAAGCAAGAACATAAACTTTAATAGTATTAAAAGTCATGAATTTGATCACCTCTTTAAGTACATGATTGAGATCTCTATGTGGATTGCTATTCATTTTAAAGGCCTAAAGGGTTTAGGTGACTCTAAATTTGATATAATCCAGCAATATAATTTGGTTACCAGAAAAAAAGAATTCACTGTGTTAGAGCCCGTAATAAGAAAGGTGGATGGAGGGTTTATAGTAATGTAGGGTTTATATGGTTTAGATGGAGGGTTTATAGCAATGTTTATAGCATTGTGATCTGTAACAGTCATATCATATCTAGAATATTGTGCTCACTGATAGGCAACACATTTGAAGAAGACTACTGATTGACTATTATGTTCAGAAGACAATAGAATGGTAAAGGAAAGCATCACCCAAAGAACTACAGAATGCTTACTGGAAAATAAAGAAAATCCAAAGTGAGGCTCTCTAGCTGTATTCAAATATGTGAAAGGCTGTTATGCGGAATATGTTGAAAGTAGGTTTATCTTACATGATTCCCATGATCAGAAACAGAATTAGAGAGGCAGAATTTGGTTCTGTTAAAAAAACCCAAACTTTCTAATAATTAGAGCTATCCAAGAATAGACAAGTCAGCCTTGTAAACTAGTGTGCATCCTGTGTTATGAAATGATTCCTAAAGTGAGTTTGAGACTGGAGTAAATGTTTTCCAAGGTCGCTTCAAAGTCTGAAATTCCTTCATTCTATGACTAATATTTTTCTTTCTTTAAGGTTCTATTTAACCTTGGTTTTTAGGTGGTAATATAATTTAGTGCTCTTCTTTAAGATTTATCTCTTTCCCTTTACCTATCTGAAAATGTTTAATAAATGCTAAGTAAAGATAACCTTGTTCCTTTCACATAATTTCTTTATGGAGTACATTGATTCAAATTGTTTCAATTCCATCTATATGGAGATGATGCCTAATTTTATATCTCTACTGTAGGCCTCCTTTCACCTCAACTACAACGTCTTCTCTCAAATTCTAAATAAGACTTTAAATTCTCTCCCAAACTCTTTTACCTTTCTTGTTTTCCTATTATCATAGTTGGCAATAACACTGTCTGGTTGGCGTCCTGATTATTTAACCTTGGCATCATCTTGGCTATTTCTCTCTCCATCAATCATATTCAGTGATTATACAAATCCTGCCAATTTTTCAGCTACATCACTTTCTATAAACTATATCTTCCACAGCTTCTATATGTACAGTCTACAGAAATAGCCTTGTAATTGGCTTTCCTTCCTCTAGACTCCCTCTGATCCAGTTTATGAATTGAAGCAAAATATATCCTCTCTAATCATAATTTTATTATATAATTCCTTTTATTAAAGCCTTAAATTTTTTTTTACCAATTCCTTGTCACAGAAAGCTAATCTTTCTCTTAAACTTCACAACTATCCGCAAAATTCTGTCTTTTTTCCTCACCTCTTATCTAACTGACCTTCTCTCTCCTTAAACTTCAGTTTATGATCTCTGTTCTAATTAGAAACTATTCATCATCCCAGCTTTACTATTACTCTTTCCTAGAAGACCCCATTACACTTCTCTGGTCTACTCAAATCCTTGCTTTTAAAATTTTTTTACCTTCTTTAGGAAACCTTTGCAGATCAGTTCCATTTATTACTCCAATAAATCATTCTCTCTTAAGTTTTACACACAAAAGCATATTTGTGTTGGGTTAGGAAGATAATGTGATGCAGTTTATTATAGCACTAGAGTAGGCACAACTCTCTATTTGATATGTGGTTGATTTCAGGTTGACTTGACCAATGACCCTTCATTGGAAAGAAAGCATCTGTGAAAGCTGGTAGCAAATTGACAGTAGGAAGAAGGATACAATAAAAATATTGCATTTTAAATACTTTTAATCTCTTGGATTATATGAATCAATTTTTCATTTCTTTCAGATATACCTGACAAAGAAAGGCATGATTATCTTGCCAATACTTACTTCAAATGTGCCAGTAAACCTGCTCTGGTAGTAACTGTCTGTCCTTTAGGAAGAGACCATACAGACTCCTGAAGTCATGCCACAAAAATGCAATGCTATTTAATGTTGAAAACATCACATATCCTAGCATAGTAAAATGCACAAAAGAAGTGCTCAATAAATATCTGATGGGTGAATAAATGATTTAACATTCTATCACTTTAGCTGCTAGGTATTTATTGGTGATTAATGATCTATATCTCCTTTAGAATGTAGGCTACCTATGGATGGAAGTCATATCTATCCTCACACAACTTTCCATGATGCCTCATATACATAACTAAGCGTTGGTAGTCTGGCTTACCAAATTGAAATGTGTCATAGTTTAGAAGTGTCAACAGCTCCAGGGACAGAATAATATCAAGATAATTCATATAAACATGATTAACTATTTCTGAAAAATAACAATCAGTGAGGATTCAGTAATTAGTCAAACAGACTAGTCAAGTCTAGTCAAATAAATGTAACTGACATTTTACATGGCATACTTAAATTATAATATGTTTTATGTATATTATTTAATTTTATTCTCATAAGAATTCTTCAAAATACATGCTAGAGGCATTATTATTCACATATCACAGATAAGAAAATAGACTAAGAGGTTCTAAATACCTTGATTTAGTCAGTCAAATAGCAATTATTGAAGCACTACTATGTGCTAAAAACTGTGCTAAGTGTAAGTCCCACTTTGAGGCCTCATCACCATCTGATGCAGCTAAAAAACCAAAACAAATATTTATTCATCTTATTCTATGTGCAAGATGCTATGCCATACACTGTGGTGTCCCACAATGTAACTATATAAAGAAATATAAGAACAGATTTCTCCTATCAAAGATCCTAAAATCCATTTGAGCAGAATGGGTCAAAGGGCATTGTGGGTGAAGAAAATAGCATAAGCAAAAGTGTAGATGCCAGAAAGTTAAAGGTGCACTTGAGATATATAGAGTAAAATAGTTTGACTGGAGTAGAGGTTTTCCATGAAGAAAGAGTGAGAGAAATTGGAAAATTAAAGGTGGGACTAGACCATGTAGAATCTTCAGTGGTAGCTGAAAATGTTCTAGATTTTCATGGATTCTAATATCCATTAGACTATAATGGTATTTGAAATAATTTTAAATATATGAAATATGAAATTGTATTTTGTCTTAATAAAATGGCAACATTTTAAATATAATTTTAAACAATAAACAATAAAATAAAATGTATCCAAGGGCAGCTAGGTGGTACAGTGGATAGAGTGCCAACCTGCAGTCAGGAAGACGTGAGTTCAAATCTGATCTCAGATAGTTACTAGCTATGTGACCTAGGCAAGTCACTTTACTCTATTTGCCTCAGTTTCCTCATCTGTAAAAGGAGTTGGAGAAGGAAATGGCAAATCACACCAGTATCTTTGCCAAGAAAACTCCAAATAGTGTCACAAAGAGTTGAACACAACTGAAATGAGTGAGAAAAAAAAGTATCACAATTTCTTCAAAGTTTCTGAGGATTTTGCATGAACTAAAGTGATAACTGTATTATAATAAAACATTAGTAAACTCTCAACAGCTGGTGAAGTTGTAATTATTAAAGATATTTTCCAACTACTAAAGTACAAGTACTATAAGTATTATAAACTTCAATATTCATATTCAAGAAAGAATAATATCCTCCATGTTATTTAATAAAACAATTTCTAAAAGGAAACATTCTTGTTAGGTTAACAATACACTGACAGGTTTTGTCATAAACATATCTGTGAAACTATTGGTTGTTTCTTATACTGATAAAAGAATAAACTGTAAATATCTTATGTTTCTCCATAATATGGCTTAGAAATTTTCAGGATTGGTGAATACATTAAAAATTATCTGAAAAGACTGTTGTAAGCATTTTAATTGATAATAAACTCAAAATGAAAGTTCTCATATTTCAGAGTACCAATGCTGATTGAATATGTTGAATGTTATAGCCTATGGGCTATGTTAGACTTTATATAATTCAGTAAGTTTTTTTTCAGAATTATTAATCCTGACCAAGAAAAGCATCGAATGTTGTAACCATACATGATATATGTAAAGGATGTAGTTCAGATCTAATGAATTTTCTGTTTGTGGGGATGAATAGACACTGAAATAACTGACTATAGGAGGGTATAAAATATCCACTGGAAAGCTCTAAAAAGAAATTCTCATCCAAGATATTATGTGGCCAACCTATACTTACTATTTAATTTATGCCAAGTTTTTTTTTTTAACATCTCATGGCACTGTAGACTTGTAGCTAGAAAAAGGGGACCTTAACTGCCATTCAGTATATCTACCTTGCTTTCATAATTGACCATATGATCATAGAGCCTTATTAAAATACCTGACATTTTACATGGGGCCATCTCCAGCTGTCCTGATCTACATCTGGCCACTGGACATAGATGGCTCTGGAGGAGACAGTGAGGCTAGTGACTGTGCAAAGCCTTACTCCCAACCTCCCCCCCCCAACTTAAATCCAATTCAATTTCAAGTCATGTCATTATTTTCCTGATGTCATGGTCCTCTTTGAAAATTAAGGACAAACCACAACCATAGAACTTGTTATTTACATAGCAATTTGTCACTTCATTTTTATAGATGAGAAAACTATAATGAGGCCCCATGGAAATGAAGCTATTTGCTCAATTTACATAGTTCAAAAGTGACTAATAAGATTCGTGTTGACGACATCGTTCTTTCTACTCTACTATAGTGTCTTTCCCACATTATTACTGTTATTTTATCTTTTATCTAAAGAAGTTCCTGAGAAGGGAGATTTCTAAAGCTTTTTTTTTTTATTCTAATTGAAAGACTTAAGTGGAGACCTCTCCTTCCCAGTCAACTTATGCTTCCCCCCAAAACGAGAGGATTTAAAGTTATATTCGGGGGTGGGGGGGTTGGTGCTGTGGGAGAGAGTGTGATGTCTGCAGTAAGGGGCCTTTTACTCAGGTTTAAATCCTGACTCTCCTATTTCATTAACTACATAATCTTGGGCAAGTCACTTCACTTTTCCAAATCTTCATTTCCTCATAATTGAGGAATGGCTGAAAAAGAGCAATGTTTGAACATAGTGGAACTTATTGTACCATAAGAAATGAAGAGTGTGATGGATTCACAGAAATATGGGGAGACATAACAACTGATGCAGAATGAACTGAGCAGAATCAGGAGAATAATTTACTTGATAGTCACAACAATAACATGAGGGGAATCAAGACCACAGTAGTCCAATCATGACTTCAAAAGACTTTGAGTGAATCATACCTTTCATTGCTTGGTAAGAGGTAATGAATGTTTATACAGAGAATGTGTCAGAATGTGGAGAAACAAGGTAGATTAATGATGGACTTGAGATACAGAAACTGACATATTCTCAAACATGATTTGTTTTTCTTGATTATACATATTTGTTGTAAAATAGCCTTTCTATGGGGGGGTGAGGGCAAGGTGGCTGGTGGGAAAAAGTTATATAAAATAAAATTAATTTTACATAAATGACTGCTAAACAATTAATGTGATTGTATTGGTATTACTATAAATAAAACAATTGAAATTTTTAAAAACTTAGAAAGGAGGATGGACTAGATGATCTTTAAGCTTATTTCTAGGTCTCTTTCTATGAAATTATTACACAGGCAATCCAACTGGTCTCTCCACCTTGGGTCTCCACATCCTGAAACATCCACCATGTAGCCATCAAAGCAATTTTTTTTATTTCCCTTACTCTCTAAGATTTGAGATTTGTTGAGATTTATACTTTATCGATATCTCTGTATGTACCTGGTTATTTACATGTTATCTCCCCTAACAGAATGTAAGCTCCATGAGGACAGGGGCCATATTTATTTTTCTTTGTATCCCTAGTGCTAAGCATAGTTCCTGATTTTTGACTGACTGTACATATCACTCCCTTATTCAATAAACTCCAGGGACTCTTCCATACCTTCTAGGGGAAAAAAAAAGAATTCCTCTTAATGCAATTAAAAACCCAGCTCCAACTTATCTTTCTAGCCTCATTATATATCCCCCCCCCATACTCTGTGATCTTGTCAAATTGGCCTTTTTGCTATTTTTTACACAGTCAACTAGCATTTATTAGTTGCCTATTATGTCCTAAGCACTATGCTAAGTGCCTGAGTCAGGCAAAACAACAACAGTTCTTGCTTTTGAGGAGTTCACAGTCTAATATATTAGATAACAGGCAAATAACCCGATGCAAAAAAGATACACACAGGATAAATTGGTGATCATTAACAGGATGGCAGCACTAGAACTAAGGAGGACTGGGAAAGGCTTTTTGCATAAAAATGAGACTTTAGCTGAGACTTAAAGGAGCCCAGGAAGCAGAAATGAGGGAGGGAATTCCAGACTGGGGGACAGTCCATGAAAATGCTCCAGGTCCATCTATCTCTCATCTCTGTTCCTTTGCAATAGACATGCAATGTACTTCCTCCTTACTCCACAATGTGATCAGAGTTTTAGAGATGGAAGGGGGCTCAGAAGATATCAAGTCCACTCCCATTAGAGATGAGTACATTGAGGTCCAAAGAGAATAAATCACAAAGTGATTTGTCTAAGGTCATACCGTTTGTAAGTAGAAGAAATAGGGTTTTACACCATGTCTTCCTGTCTTAAAGTTTCCCACTTCCTTTAAGGCAGTGCTCAGTCACTATCTTCTACACAAAAACTTTCCTGTGACTGCTAGTTTCCTCTCTCTTCCTTTGTATTAATTCTCTATATACATATATGTGTATATATATATACACACATATATATGTTGTCACATCTCCTTGAGAGTAAGGATTGATTAATTTTATGTCTCTAGCACACCTGGTACACAGTAGGTGCTTAAAAATGCTTGTTGGTCAATTGATTCAGCTCTTAATCTTAATTCCTTTGATCTTGTTCAGAGCCTGAAGCTGCTTCTGAAAAAAATGTAAAATTATCTGAGGCCTTTGAACATATTCCCACATAAATAAACTTCTGGGCATCATAATATTTTCTAGAACCATGCAACTTTAGATTTTAATGCTAAATATTGGTATATTGCTTTATTTATACCTTTGTTTAAAATAAAACTGCTTGAATAAATTTAATTTCAGAGGGTTTATGAAATTTATTCTTTTGATCTAATCTCACTAAAGCTACAGGCATGAAACTGCAACAAAATGTATTTTCTTCTTCTCTACTTCAAAAATCTGTAATTTTGCTTATGATGCTGCCATGTCTTTTCCCCTCCCATCAGCATAGATCACAACCCCTTTGAAACTTAGTAGATGATATTTGAGTGCGGCCATGGCCAAATAGTGCCTCACCATGCACCCAGTATGGGGATTAGCATCTCTGAACTTTAGTTTTGATAGTACATGGGGACATGAACAAACATGAAATAATATCTAATCTACAGTGCCTCATATTTAAAGCCCTTCTAACTTGTTAGGACTTGCTGAACCTTGTGCTCAACTGACATTATGACTAAAAAATCCACAGTCTTTACCACATCATCTTGGGGCTTCAGAATGGGACTTTAGTAGAGGATTTAAACATTGATAATGACTAATCAATTTTTTATAGGAGGTTATATACTCCATCTTAACATGCTACAAATATGAGAGGGAAGTAATTTCGGAGAAAGCTGTTAGTGCTCAAACTAAAATTTATGTTGAAGCATTTTATTTCCATTGAGAAAATGTCATATACTTAGGAAGATACGAGCTCAAATCTGGCCTTGCATACTTGCTAGCTATGTAACTCTTTACCTTTGTCTGCCTCAGTTTCCTTATCTGTAAATGGGAATCTACAATGGGAATCTGTAAAAAGCACCTACATATTATGAGCATAATGAAAGACAATGTTTGCAACTGTTCTTTACAAACCTTAAAGCATTATATAAACACTAGTTATTATTATGATGATTATTTATTATTCCAAATCACTATCTAAATGTCAAACTGGGCAGAACACCTGGTCAGGGCACAGAGAAAAATATAAATTCAGGATTTTAGGACAGATTGAAAAATTTATAGATTTTTTTTTCTTGGAGTTCAACTTGCCCCTATGTTCTACAGTATCAATACTTTATACAGCCCCATCTGCTACTTTTCTTTTTTAAAATATTTCTATAGTCATTATTTTTTCCCACTTCTCATTGTGTTCTCAAATAATCTGACTGTTATTGTCTCTTGCTTTTAACTCTATAATTTTGAACATTTTCCTGATCCCTCTTTCCATTTTCTAAGAAAATAATTAAGTTATATTGTGATTAAGACAATAGGAGAAATCATGATAGATCACTAGGTACAGGCGAACTGTGCTTTGGACTCCAGAAAGAGTAGCCTCAGTTAAACCCACTTATCCTGCCTAAACTTGGAACTGCCCAGTGACCTCACTACAGATAGGCAAGCCAGGGTGTAGTGGGGCCAGAAATCAGAGTCCATGAAAAATGCCTATCTTGAAACTATTTAAACTTTAATCTTTAATGTATAGTAACAATAATAACTACTATTGACATACTGCTTTAACATCTGCAAAGAGCTTGATGTTTATTGTTATTTATTATTATTAATATTTCATTTGATCCTGGGAGGTAGGTAGTATTATTATCCTCATTTTACAGATGAAAGAGCTTGGGCAGGCGGAGATCAAGTGACTTACCCAGGATTACAGGCATTAAATGTCTGAAACTGGATTGGAACTCAGGACTTCCTGACTCCAGGTCCAGTGCTCTATTATATCACCTTCCTGCCCCATGTTTTAAAGCCAGAATGATTAGAAAATATTTGTATTTATTGTGCTTCCTCTCATGTATTAAAGAGGTGCATTGCTATATGAGTGAATCAAATAGTGACAGAGAAAAGTAAAGCTTTATCCAAGAGCCTTCATCTCTTGACTCCAGGTAGAGTTACTAGCTGTCCCCCATTCCTGGAATGTTTTCCTTTTTCATTTCTGCTTCATGGCTTCCTTTAAGTTCCACTTAAATCAACCTGAACTCATCTTTCCTGGTCACCCTTAATTTTAGTGCCTTCCCTCTGCTGGTTTTTTCATGGCCAACAGAAGACAAACAATGTATCACAACAGAAAGATCACTCTGAGTTCAGAAGATTTTAGTTCAAGTCCTCACTTTAACACTTAACTGTGGTGGGGAATCCACTGGTTTTTTTTTTTATTAAAGAAGTTATTCACATTCAAATCTTTGATGTGTTTACTGTATGAGTAACATTAGGCAAGCTACTTCACATTTCCCTGTCTTAATTTAGTTATCTTGAGGGGCTAAATAGTTAGGTCCGTTCTGACTTTAGACCCCTTTAGACCTCAGCAGTCCAAACTCAAGAAGAAAAACTACAAGGAGAAAGGCATCCTAATTAGTAGCTGCTGGGAAAATGTAAATAATTGTTATAGATATTAGGTATAGATCTACATTTTTTTTACTGCAACCAACTAAGTGGATACAACCAAACTCTAAAAAGATTATTATCTTTAAACAATTATAGGGCAGAGAAGAGAGGTACCTTGCACAAAAATGGATAGGGGAAATTCCTATACAAACAAGAGCTAGTGGTGACTGTAAAAGATAAAATACAGAGTATTGATTAGGTAAAGTTAAAGAATTTTTATATGAATAAAACTAACATACCTAGAATAAAGAGAGAAACTACTAAGTGGAAAAAAAATCTTTTCATCAAATATTTCTGATAAAAACTTGCAATTCAATCTATAGGAAATTGACAAAAACTCCTAAAACCTAGAACCATTCCTCCATTGATAAGTGACCAAAGAATATTGACAATTTCCAAAGAAAGAACTGCATATTTTTGAAGACCTATGTGAAAAAGCTCCAAATTAAAAGAGAGATACAAATTAAATCAAAGGTTTCACATTATACCTAGCAAACTGACCAAAGATGGACATAGTCCATTTTGGAGGGCTACAAGAAGATGGGCTCCCTGTGAATTGATCAAAACATTCTGGAAAACGTTTGGAATAAAAAGGCACTAAATCGCTCATATTCTTGTCTCAGAGATTCTACTACTGTTCATATATTGAACATGTGGGCAAAGACAGAAAGGCCCCATATATTTCAAAACAGCAACACTATTTATAGTAGTAAAACATTGGGGAAAAAAAGTTGGTGAACCATTTAGGAAATGACTGAAAAGAATTATGATAATGAATATGACAGAAAACTAGGGTACTGTAAGAAAAACGCAGACAAGTAATTAATGTGGAAAGTATATATGAATCGATATACAGTGAAGTAAGAAGAACTAGGAGAACAGTATGTACAATCACTGCACTAAATGAATTCTGATTAACTGTAAATGACTAATTGTGGTCACTAAGTAATGATGCTAAAACATATTTCTCTCCTCTAGAAAGGAAAGCATGAGACTAAGGAAGTATGCATATTTTGTCCCTATGTCTGTTGATTTTACTTTACTGTTTTTGTTTTTAATACAGAAAGTTTCATTGGGGTAGGGCATGGAATATGTACAAAAGACATCAGTAACACTAAAAAGAATTAAGTGAATTTATAAATAAAACATAATCTTTCATTTAATAGGCATCCATGGGTGACTTCACATCTATGATCTCATCTATCTCACAAAGTTATTGTGAGGAAAATCCCAAAATTAACCTTAAACCACTATAAACATGTAAGTTATCATTGCAGATTATTATTATTCCCACCAAAAGAGTTCCACTTTGATACCTCATCATGGTATGAAGGTGAAACTTGAACTAAAAAAAAAATATCAATAGAACCACAAGGTCTGGCATATCTTATTCAAGCCAGGAATGGCTGAGTGTGGACTCAGTGGCAGATAACTACTGCCTGAAGACCATTCTAGGTACCTTAAGAGAGGATCATCATCTGGATTATCATTGCAAATGACAAAGAACTTCAATGAATTAACAATTAGCAAAAGGAGTTAAGATGTGCATTGGTGGAAAGGAATGCCTAGTAAAATCAATTATTCTTAAAATATTTTAATATAAAATTTTTACTAGTAATAATGATGATAATACATGAACTAAATTATAGTTTAGGATCTTAAAATATTAGATTCTTCCAAAAAAGTGAAACAATCTGCCAAACCATTATCTGTAATGGAGAGACATCAAATATAATACCTTATTTGGCCAGAAAAAAAATAGCAGGTTGCCATGTTTTATTTAGGGTCTTATACTGTTTGTTCCTCTTTTTCTTCTTTGTACCATTAGTGCAAGAGTAGGAAAAATGAATCAAACTTCTGAGGTTATGAGATCTTTCCCAAAATTGAGATTAACTGTTAAATCAACAGTGGAGCCATCCTACTCAAATGCAACACTTAATGAAAGAAGATAACACTAGACCTCTTCCTGCTGACATTTCTTTTTTCCTCAAATACATTAATGACAAGACATATACTGGGCCACTCAGGGGAAAGAGGAATGAGTCCATCATTTAGCAGCTGCTTATGGCTGAGGTAAGGTAATCTCCCACTGGTGTTAGCAACAATTTGGGAGGACAGTAGGAATAGGCCTTGTGTTATTTCCTCCTCCCCCATTACCTGCTGCAGGTAGGCAGTATGGGTTCTATTGCTGACATAATAGCTAATTTCAATTTTAGAAAAAGATATTATAAAATTAAAATTATTTACATACTAATATGGAGAGCATATGTGCATATAACATATATATAGCTAATATGTATATTGCTACTCCTAAGATCAAAATAAGTGGTTAAAACCTGAATGACATTAATGAATGACAAGAGTAAAGTTAATTTTTGTTTTCTTATGAAAAATCCATTTGTCTTGCTACCAAATCATAGAATATATATTAGTAACACATTACCTTAATTGTGATATTTTGGAAGCATTTTCCTGTTTTCTGATTAAAACTCCTTTTAATAGTCTTTTAAACTTTTTATATTTAAGTGCTACTTTATTCAAAGATCATACAAGATTTAGAGTATATTGTAGCATAGAGTTATTTTGGCTTCCTTGAAGTTATATAGATATTTAAAAAGCTGTGTGAATTCTCTTTGGACTTTTGGGACTTTATTAACTAAATCAGTTTTTAAATCTTGGATTGCAGAAAACCACTGATTAGAAATTAAATTAAGAAAGTGAGCAGGTAGCAATATCTAAATGCAAATGAATTCCCCAAAATTAAATGCAATTAAAAAAACATGCTTTCTAAAAAAAAAAACACAGAAAAATATAGTAAAGACTTGGCAAATCTGAAATATCCTTGAAATACAACTGTTTCAATCAACTAGAAAAGCAAGATTGCCATCAGCACAGAAACTACTACTTTAAAAGATAATGACTAACAGAAACATACAAAAACACATAATTCATAGTGCGATGAAAACTGCAAAAGAGAAATGTTATACATATAGTCCCAGGGGAACTGGAAAGTACTCATTGTAGTGGGAAAGAACAAAACTAGTACATAGACACATGCTACTATACATACAACACAGGTGAAGTGCTAGTCAAGGAAAGAGAAGATTTCACAAGGAGTGGAAAAAGAAATGGGAAGTTAAAGAAGACACTTACTGGAGAAAACCACATGACTTTTAGAATCCAAATTGTCAGAGCAAAATTCACAACTAGGATGATAAGCAGGAGAAGGACAAATAGGTAGAGGCAGCGCTTCCTCCAGCCATAAATGCCAATTTTGTAGACATACTGGTTCTCTGGCCTTTCTAGGCTCGTGCCTTGTGTTGTTGTAGTGTACTGTTCACGTACCATCTGCTACAGAAGAAGAAAAAACTCTCATTAGTTATTAACATAAAGACAATAAATAGAATGCATGATATCTAAAGAGAAAAGTATTTGAAAAGTTATAATTATATATGATAAGAGGCCAACCAAATGTGATAGGCAATACAGGAAATGTATGGCATGGCATACAATTAGGAGATGAAAAAATATTTTTATTGTAAATAGAAAATGGTATTTATATATGTATAAGCATAGTTTTATATTTCTGTAACAGAGAATTTAATTTACCATGATGTTATTTCATTATGGGAAAGAGATTTTTACTATAAGTTAGTACTAAAAAATAGTATTATAGTTATCATATATTTCTAAAAATTAAATGATTAAACAAATTACATGTTTCTTTACACCCTTGCCCAAGGTTACAAAGCCAATAAATAATGGAGGCAAGATTTAATTCTAAATCCAATTCTTGGTATAGTCTTACTAAGACACAAAACAATTTCCTTTACCTTGGAAGATACTAAAATAGCAAATTTAACACTAGCCTAAAATAATTATTCTAATCAATTTTTTTTTCAAATGCAATAGTAGGAAATAATCAACTGGTAACATAGAGCAATTATGCAACTAAATGATCTTTTTTGTTGTTGTTTTTACCCAAATCCCATTGTAATTCTTCATATAAAGTATGAAATCTTAACTCTAAAAACCACATTTATATCTTAAAGCTAGTTTCTTCCTGGAAAATGCAAATAGATCTGAGATCTCAATGGTGATATTCCCTCCAACAAGGGAGAACTCACACCCTCCATGCCTGCACATTCTGATGAACTCTTTTCCATGTCTTCCCATAATTTCACCAAAGTTCTACATACCATGTTAGGAACCACTATTACTTTCTCTGGACATCATAAGGATACCAGTGTCACACAATGACTAGTCACCATTTATTTCTCATTTATATGATCAGTCCATCTTCTTTCTTGTTCATACATTCCCTCAATGACATCCTTTTCTCCTTATTCTTCATAGTTCCTTATTTATTATGTGTTGCAGGCTGTTCACGCCCACCCATTGCCCTCCGAATGATAACCTATTTTTAATTCTTCTGAAATTATAATATTTTGTGACATGTAGACATACAGCAAAATTGGTTGAATATTAATGTAACCTGTGCCTATACCATGTTTTTAGCTGGTGTGAATTATTATTTGCCTCATGGCCAAGGGAGGTAAAAATCTGTAAACTGAGAGAGAGGACTGGAAGAAAAGTGCTTATAATTTATATAATAATAGAAGCAGGTAGGTGATGCAGTAGAGTGCTGGGCCTGGATTCTGGAAGACATGAGTTAAAATCCTGTGCAGATTTTTGGTGGAAAGAAGGGATTCTAAGAGGCTAAGATGGGATGGGGGTCCATTCCAGGTAGAGAATACAGTCAGTGCAAGGGCACAGAATGCGAAATAGAGCACTATAAAGACTCATCTTCCTGAGTTCAAATATGGCCTGAAACACCTGCTAACTGTGTGACCCTGGACAAGTCACTTAACAAAAGAAACTGTTTGCCTCAGTTTCCTCATCTATAAAATGAGCTGGAGAAGCACATAACAAACTACTAAAGTATCTTTGCCAAGAAAACACTAAATCAAGAGCCAAACATGACTGAAAAATAACAAAAGGATAGATTAGAGGGCAGGCTCTTGAGCAGAGAGATTTACTTAGGAAGGAGGTTTTTGCACAAGTCCAGATAAGAGGTGATGAGGGCATTAGTGAAAATGGTGACCATATGAGTGTACAAGAGACACAGTGAAGAAAGAAATGATAAGATTTGATGACTGGAAGAATTAGTACCTTCTACATGAAGCCTTTCTTGATCCCCTCAGTTGTAACTACTCTCTCCTCTCAAAAATTTTACTTTGCATTTATTTTGTATATCCTTATTTATGTGTATGTTGTCTATCTATGTTTGGTATGACTTAAACTCTTTGAGAGTGGAAACTATTTCAGTTTTGTCTTTCTACTACTACCTGGTATAAAGACATTTCAACTTGAAGTCTATGAACCTGTTTTTTAAAAATCCGTAACTTTCTTTGTAACGTTATGAATTTTTCTTATGCATTTAAACATATTATTCTGAGGAGTCCATGGAATTAATCAGACTGCCAAAGGGGTTCATGACACAAAAAGGGTTAAGAACTTGGCCTAGATGTTTGTTGACTGATTATCAGGAATACCATAATATGGGATGAGCAAATATCCCAGAAAATGATTTTTCCTATTGCTTTGGGATACTTTTCCAGGAAAACATGTGAGACATCTTTCTCACAACTTCTGCTTTTGTTTAGGTTTTACGTGTAAACATGAATGTTAAGCATATATGATTCAATTCTTCAAATAGCACTTTTCATTCATTTGGTTACTTGATAAGGACCTCAATCTTAATGTTAACTAACAGCTAAATTAAAATCTATTGATAATCTTCCGATCTAGTGATTCTTGACACCCTTTACCTTTTTTTCTCCTTGCTCTGTCACTGATAATGAAGAAGTGGGGAAGGGCCATTTTGCATTTTTCTTAGCTTCATGGGTTGCTATGACCAATTCATTATCAGTTGGCCAGACTACAGTTGGGATTTATCTGTACTTAGCTGGGTTGGTTTTTGGAAAGCAGACTCTGTCTGTTACTAAGACTACTCAAAACATTTCTATTATAGTTGATGCTGTCAGAACATTCATTCTATTGCTGTAGCCTGCAGGAACCCAGCATTACTTCCACATCATGAGGAGGCAACAGAGAAAAAACTTTGTAGAGGAATGTCCACACAACCAGTTAAAGTTTCAAATATGGCTTTGCTTCCTCCCTTTCCAAGAAAGAGATGGCAGCCTGGACCATTCATTAAACTCAAATTAATTCTATATAAGAACAACTTAAGTTGTTTAACAATAACAACAGTTGGCAACATCTGTTTCAACTCCACTGATGCAAAGGAGTAAAATGCATTGAACAAATGTTTGGAGATAATCCATGTGCTATTTATTAGTTAGGTGATTCCATTCCAGAAGCAGAATGAATTGGAAATGACATGAAATCCACTTTCCTCCAATTTAATATCCACAATTAAGACTTCCTCAAGACAAACTTAATTGCATACAATTCAATTCACAGAGGATTCACAGAGATTTTGATTTTGCTCCTGGGAATAAGATCAATGTACCCAACACATTCAATTTTGCAAACCACAATTAAATTATATCATTGCTGAACTGCTTAATTTATTTAAACTCATTTAAAAAAATCTTTGTAACATTCTTGCAATTACCCTCTATTTACAATAAGCAGTTAGAAATCCTGAAGGATTAGAAATAATACACACAAATGTACATCCTGAATATGTATCTAATTTTCTCCTGCATAAATGTTTATGGAAATAACCAAAATTTCAACTGCTTACCAGACTTCATTTTATATCTTTTCCTAAAAATTACTGCTGCCTGTGTACAATGAATATGTGAAAATATAGGATTTCAGGGATACACTTCAATGAGTTTCTCAGTCAGACTAAGTGACTTAACAATGTCAATCAGATGAAGAGCTACTGTATGGTTTCAATAACCATTTCCCTTTTCCTCAGAGAAACACTGAAAATAACCTGTACTACAACAGGGACAATGTGATTCAACATTGCCAATATCTGATTATAAAATTAGTGAATCATTAAGTAGGCATATTGGGAAATACCCTTCTCTGAAGACAGTCATACAGAGGATTTATAATTATATTTTAGGGATGGTTTAAAAGAAGACCTGCTTAAATAGAGGGTAATGATGTAGAACTTTGTGAAATTTCTTTATAGCTCAATGTGTCACCCACATAATTTTATGAAACTAATTTAAAAATGCTGCTATTCCAGAATTGGAGAGGGATTGAGGCTATCTAGTCTAAGCTGTGATTGACCAAGAATCCCCTCTTCATCATATCTGACAAGTAACCTTCCAGACTTATTAATATTTAATTTTTCTCCAATTACATGTTAAAACAATTAAAAAAAATTCTGGGTTCCAAATTCTGTCTCTCCCTTCTTCCCTTCCCTGCCCCCTCTCTGAGATGGAAAGTAATCTCTCTTCTGTTTCCAATTCTTCGCCACTACAAAAAGAGCTGCTATAAATATTCTTTTACAATCAGGTTTTCCCCCATTTTTAATCTCTTTGGGATATATTTCCTTCACTTGAGGCTCTTCAAGAAAGGGGAATGCAGCACCTTCTGAGGCAATCTAGTTCATTTTTGTTGTTGAGTCCTTTATTTGTGTCCAACTCTTTGTGACCCCTTTTGGAGTTTTCTTGGCAAAGATAATGAGATAGTTTGCCATTTCCTTCTCCAGCTCATTTTACAGATGAGGAAACTAAGGCAAACAGAATTAAGTGACTTGTCCAGGGTTACACTGGCTAGTAAGTGTCTGAGGCTGGATTTGAACTCACATCCTCCTGACTCCAGGGTTGGTGCTCTATCCATTGCACCACCAAGCTCCTCAGTCTACTTTTGGATCATTGTAGTTGTTAAGAAGATTTTCTTTATTATATAAAGCCTAGATCTGTGTCTTTGCAACTTCTATCATTGTTTCTATTTTTACACTCTGGGCCAAGTAGAACAAGTTTAATCCCTCTTCCACTTTCAAATACTGAAAGACATCTATCATACCCCAACCATATCACTCTTTACCCCACTAGTTTTTGTCTTCTTCAGGTTAAATATCCTACTTCCTTCAACCTGATTTTCTATTACATGAAATTGATGCCCTTTGCCATCTTGGTCACCCTCTTTTAAACACTCTCCAGCTAGTCAATGTCCTTCCTAATATGTGGTATCCCAAAATGAACAGAATATTCCACATGTGCTCTGATCAAGGCAAAGTACATCTCGGATATTGGCACCTTAGCACAGAAAACTGGGCCTCTCTTTGCATAGCATATGATTTACCTTTTTTTTGGTCACCATAAGTCACAATTTGTTGACTCATTGAATTTCAGTTCACTAAACCTCCAGGTTTTTGAATAAATTTCTATTTAGCCATGCCTTTCCCATCTTATATCTGACTTTAGGAGCTAAACCATAAGACTTTATCCTTGTACCTATGAAATTTCAATTTGATTCAGTGTCCTAACCCATCAAGATCTTTTTGAATCCTTTCCAGTTTTGTGTCACCTACAAATTTTCTAAACATCATCTATACTCATTCAAATAATTGATAAAAATATTAGCACTGGATCAAATACAGGTCAGTGAGGCAATCTCCTAATGACCTCCTTCTAAATGGCACTGAACCACCAATGATACCCTTCAAGTATTTTCTTTCAACCAGCATTCAAGTATTATGCAATATAAAACAAGCTGTGCTTCGGATTTTTCTTATACTCAATTCTAAAACCTGGCATAAAAACCTGCCTTTAGTCTCTGAATCAATGCTGAATCTGTATAACTTCTCTGAAGCTGACTTCTTTTCTACCAATAGTCTCCAGCTTCTGACCCTCTATTGATCCACTGCCAATCTACTGGTCACAGGGCACTGCAACCTAAAAGACCATAGTTATTGCCAAGAAAGTCTCACATCCTGCCTATGTGGAAGATTGGGGTCCTATCCCCAGGCTGAGTCATGTTAACAGCACTTGGAATATCCATATCTATAAAAAAATTCTTGTCTGAAAATTCTGATGGCTAGTGGAGACATGCTCTAAGTTGAGAGATCAAATGAGTACAAGAGCAAAGATAAATTTCTTAAATGATTCATGCTTGTATAGGATTATCCACTCATAAATTTTGGATGTCTGCATTGTAACCAATTCTTTTTCTTCATCGGTTAGCATTAGACCTTGTACCTAAAATCAAAGAGATCTAGTCTCTTGAAGACCTGAGGAAGCTGATGATGAGAGCTCGCCCTAGGTATAGGGGTGGAAGTAGGGCTACATTTTAGAAAGAAAAGACAGTAACCCTATGTATTAGCAGCAGCAGAACAAGGAGGTTAGAAAAGGGGTACTTGAACAGGACTGCTTAATTCCTAATCTTGTTCCAGACTAACTGAATAAGGTAAGATCATGAACTTATTATGTATCTCAAGAATATAGGAAATTCTCTTCAAGCATATCAAGAGTATTTGCTCATTAGAGTAGATTATAACTGGCTTACAGTAGACATACAAGGGATCACATTCTGCAGAGAAAATTAAATGATGGAAAACACACACCATCTTTGTCGGAAAAAAATTCATCCCTTTCTTAACACTCTCTGGGAGTGGATAAGAGTGGAGGTGGGGGGTTAGGGTTAGGATTAATCCTTTATGAAGCCCTTGTGAGAAAGGCTTTCAGAGTGTTCTTGTGACAACAGAACCCTGTTTAGCTCAACCTAATGATAAAATCTCATTTATAATGATAAAATCATAATACTTTTATCTAGGATGGGTTTGTGTGAAGTCAGGTCTCTCATGACTTGAGTCCCAAAGCCTCAATTTAATTTTTTTATAAAACTTTATTTTGGTATTTTATAACTTGAATACATATTTTTTCCATAAGTTAAATACGTGAATGTTTAATTTTTAGAAAGGTTCCACTTTACATTTTAGAGCAGTGATGTATGCTGGTAATTTTCAAGATAGGGACTTCAAGAAATCACTATATCTAACCTTAGACCTTTGGGTAAGCAACTATGGCCATCAACTATGGGGTAATCTTTATTTTATACATAGTTAACTGAAGACCAGACTTGAATAATCATATGTTTATTTTACATTTATTTACTAAAGCAAAGTTTATGTAATCACTCATTTAATCTCCCAAAGACTTCACTCCTCTTATTGAATACTTCAATTATGGATACTTAGGTGGTACTTTTGCTGTGCTATGTATTAGAAGGACATTACCATCTCAGAAGTAGACCTTTGAAATGCTTTATTTGGATTATGAAGGAACACAGAGGTTGTGAACATAATTCTCTTATGAAGTACATGAAATTATTTGAACAAGATAGGCATATCTATTTTGTCAAAATTTTGAGGTATAGTAATTCATACAAATCAATTTCAGGAATTTAAAATACTGAATTCTGAACATGGTACTATTTTATGCCCTCTTCCCCTCTTAATTTTTTTTAAATCCCAAAATAATGATACAGTGTCTTGCCTTTTCAATGAATATATTTGAGACTTTGAATGTATTAGGTGAAAAAAAGAAAACATTGTTCTGACACTATAGAAGCTATTGCTATTAATACATACTTTTTATATAAAAACAGAGTGAATAGAAAAAATTAAACTGAATCTTTGAGGTTCAATTTAAGTGATGAATGTATATCTATTTGGCTTTAATAAAATTTACTCTAGATAAAAGTGTATCTTACTTTTATAGGGGTTGATAAGTAATAACTAACATTTGTAAAGAACTTGGTTACAAATTATTTAACACATATAATCTTATTTGATCCTCTCAACAACCCTGTGAAATAAACATCTATCCTTATTCTATAAATGAGGAAATTGAGGCTTCCAGATGTTTAGTGACTTGCCTAGAGTAACCAATTGTAACTCTCAGTTACCAGTTTTCTGAGTTTCATACCCAGTGGTTTCCTTCATTGACAAAAATATATTTCCAAAATGGTTTATGCCTAGTAATGAAATTTATCATCATTTGTATTGTGGAATTCAGGACCATAGATTTTGAACTAGAAAGGGCCTTATACGTCATTGAATCCAAGCACCTCATTTTACTCCTTCCTTAAGCCAAATTCAATGAGAGTAAAGTTGAACCATTCCCTTTCATCTTCCTGCTCTTCCCCTCCATTGTAACAGTTTTCTCTTGCCTCTTTTATGAGATAATTTATCCTATTCTATCTCTCCTTTTATCCTTTTCCCATCATATTCCTCTCTCACCTTTTAATTTTGTTTTTTAGATATCATCCCTTCCTATTCAACTGATCCTGTGCCCTCTGTCTATGTATACATGTACACACATATATACACACCCAAATATACATCTATACGCACATACACCCTCCTATACATACATATGTATGTATGTATACATATATACACATATATATTCCCTTCAACTATCCTCATACTGACATAAGTTTGATGAGTTACATTTCTCGTTTTTCCATGTAGGAATGTAAATAGTTCAACTTTAATAAGTTCCTTATGATTTCTTTTTCCTGTTTACCTTCTCATGCTTCTCTTGCTTCTTGTATTTGAAAGTCAAATTTTCTCTTCAGCTCTGGTTTTTTCATCAAGAACACTTGAAAGTCAGGGTGGCTAGGTGGTGCAGTGAATAGAGCACTGGCCCTAGAGTCAGGAGGACCTGAATTCAAATCCAGCCTCAGACACTTAACACAAAACTGCCGTGTGACCTTGGGCAAGTCACTTAACCCCAATAGCCTTACCTTCCCCTCTCCAAAAAGAAAAAAAAAGACAAGTCAGAAAACAAAAAAATAGTTAACTTTTAAAAATTTAAAAAAGGGGGAGGGTAACAAGGTGGCACAGTGAATAGAGCACCAGCTGTGAAGTCAGGAGGACCTGAGTTCAAATCCACCCTCTGACACGTAACACTTACTAGCCATATGACCTTGGGCAAGTCACTTAACTTCAATCACCCTCCAAAAACCAAAATAATCAATAATAATAATAATAATACTTGAAAGTCATCTATTTCATTGAATGACCATATTTTCTCCCAAAGCATTATACTCAGTTTTGCTGGGTAGGTGATTCTTGGTTTTAATACTAGCTCCTTTGACTTCTGGAATATCCTATTCCAAGCCTTTTAATCCCTTAATGTAGAAGCTGTTAGATCTTGTATTATCCTGATTGTATTTCCACAGTACTCAAATTGTTTCTTCCTGGCAGCTTATACTTTTTAAAATTAAACTTTATGTTTATTTTTAGTTTACATCATTCATTTCCACAAGATTTTGAGTTACAAATTTTCTCCCTATCTTTCCCCTACCTACCACCCCCAAACAGCAATCCCACTGTATATCCCTTCCCCCAATCTGCTGTCTCCTATATCCTCTCCCATCCCCCCTCCAACTTTCCAGTAGGGCAAGATGGATCTCTATACCCCAGTGCCTGTATATCTTATTTCCCAGTTGCATTTAAAGAAGAGAATTTCTTGAAGGATGATTTCTAGGTTCTTTTTATGATTATGGCTTTCAGGATGTCCAATAATTTTTATATTATCTCTCCTGGATCTATTCTCCTGGTCAGTGGTTTTTCCAATGAGATATTTCACATTGCCTTCTATTTTTTCATTTTTTTGGATATGTTTTATAGTATCTTGATTTCTCATAAAGTCATTAGCTTCCATTTCCTCCAATCTAATTTTGAAGGAATTATTCTCTTCAGTGAGTTTTTGAAATTCCTTTTCTATCTGGGCAATTTGACTTTTTAAGTCATTCTTCTCCTCATTGGCTTTTTGGGCCTCTTTTGCCATTTGAGTTGGTCTATTTTTAAAGTGTTATTTTCTTCAGTCAGGTTGTTGACTCTTTTTTCATGATTTTCTTGCATCATTCTCATTTCTCTTCTCAATTTTTCCTCTGCTTTTCTTACTTGATTTTTAAAATCTCTTCTTGAGCTCCTCCATGGCCTGTAACCAGTTCATAGTTTTCTTGGAGGCTTTTGATGCAGGAGTTTTGACTTCATTGACTTCTGGTTCCATGTTTTGATCCTTTTTGTCCCCAAAAAAGGATTCTATGGTCTGATTGTGTTTCCTCTGCTTGCTCATCTTGCCAGCCAATTACTTGACTTTTTAGCTCTTTGCCATGGTAGAACTCTGCTTCTCGAGTGGAAAGCTTTGTCCCCAATTGCTGGGGTTTTCACAAATGTTGTCAGAGGTCTGAAGAGGGCTCCCTCCCTGCGGCCCCCACAAACTCTGGCACACTGCCATACACCCCAGGACCACCACCCAAGACAGCAACCCAGATCCAAGCAAGAGTGATTACCCTCTGAATGGTGACTTGGTCCCACTAGGATCTGCAGGTCAGGAGTTCTAGATGCATCTCTGTGGCAACAGCTACAGCTGCTGTGCCTCTGCCACTTCTTGCCCTGGGGGAAGGGGCTGGACCACACTCTTCTGTCTCCTTGTTCCAACAGAGTTCCCAAAAGATCTCTCCAAAAGAGATCTTTTACTTTCTCTTTGGTGTTTATGGGTTGAGAATTCTGGAAACCACTGCAGCTGCTGGTGATTCACTCTCCTGAAGTCTGCTCCAGCCATTCTGTCCTGCTGGTCCGGGCTGCCCTGGAGCCGGAACTGTGCAGCTTATGAGTGACTGAGCTTGGAAGATGAACCTTCCTGATTCTAGGTCTGGCACTTTATCAACTGTACCACCTACCTGCCCAGCCATAATGCCTCGTATATATTATAAGAATCCTAGTGCCTCCCATATATGATAGGAAAGTTTTGATTGAATGTCATTTAATCTCAGAATTGGATGTTATGACATTAGGTGTTCTATGACATGGTTATCAATGTATCTTGGCATGAGAATTGGCATTGGATGCAAAATTTTGGGAATACTATTATAGAGTGGTCATTTTGTCCTTGACCCAGCATTTTCCAGCTATGTCTGCTATGTCAAATGGCAATGTATTTATTGACTAGTCAATGTCTTTGAAATCTCTCTATGGTAAGAAATATCAGTTTTAGCACCTGACTTATTTTTTTTAGCAAATATTATCCTAAAATGTAAAAATAAACTTGTTTTAAAATTATTGAGTCAAAAAAAGATCAATTTTCCCAAAGAAAACTAATTTTCAGGGATAAAAATGTGGTTCAATGATTAAGTCACAAAAATGAACTAATGAATCCCTTCAAGATAATTATTAATGCATAAAGAGGAGTAACCAAATTGGAATGCTAGGTTCTAGTTATAGTACCCTCAGTCTAGAGTATCTATCATAATACCATTAGTGTATTGTACTCAAAGCTTGCTTCTAGAGAGAAACCAGAACTTTCAGTCCAATTCCTAGTGAAAATTCTAATTTGAGCTGACAAAGAGAATATTTTGACAAGGAGCAGATGAATAAACAAAATCAGAATGTACTTTGCTGAACTGACCAGAATAAACCTTTTCAGAATTTCATCTATTACTTCTGATGTCATGAGCATGTATGACAATGTATTCCACATAGTAGGACCTAAATGTTTAATCTATAAAACTGAAATGAATTGATAGGCCAACTCTATGATCCTTAGGAGAAAAAAACAAGAGTTTTGACTCTGGAGTCAGAAGACCTGGGGTCAAATCCAAACCTCTCATGATTAATATGTTTCCGACCTTGGGTAAATCATGTCTAATTTCTGGGTCTGTAATGGGAATGGGAATGTGAAGATCTTTCCTGTCCCTTAATAAACATAAGAGAATTTGAAGACCTTCTTTGATTTGAAGATCTTCCCTGCCACCTAATAGGCCAAATGTAATCACTTGGATCCTATGGTGGGAGGAGTTTGCTGAAGGGTGGAACAGAGTCCACAAGAAGCTGGGAGTCAGAACAGCTAGATGGTGGAAGAGAGAAGATGCACCCAGGGAGACAGCTAGTCTTGTGAGTGTTGGTTTGTGGGAAGGCTAATGGATGGTGTGGTTCTCTAATGCATTGTGGTATATTAACCTCTATGTTTCTATGATGGATTCAGTTTCCTGGTGTTGGGATTTGGTTTTCTGGTGTCTGAATAAATGTTTTGCTTCTGTTTTCTATATGGAGAGTCTGTTATATTTTGTGATTGAGAACTATGTTGATGTCCACACAGTGACTATTATGTTGGCACTACAGGGTCTCAGTTTCTTCATCTATAACATCAGGAGATTGGACTTAAGTGGTCTCTGAGGTCCCTTCTGTCTCTAAATGTATGACCCTATGGAAGACAGCAAAGGTAGTGGCAGTGGGTTAGTTACTTAAGCTGCACAATGAACTGAATTAGAATTCCTAACATCACAGAAGTTTGTTTTATTACCTCTATATCATATTTTGATACATGAAAAGTCAGGATAGGTCAAGGGCTAAACAATTTCTTACCATGATTCTATTTATGAATCACAGGGGATAAAAAGCAATTTTGATAACTCAATAACTTCTTTTCACTTTTCTAGTCTAATATTTTCATTTTATCTTTGAGAAAACTAAAGGTCAGAGAGGTTAAATGATGCAAAAAGTCATACGGCTAAGTGAAAGAGATAGTATTTGAATCCAAGTCTTCTGCCTCCAAATCCAGTGCTGTTGTCACAATTATAAAATGCTATAGTTAAAAAAGACTTCTGGGATCACCTAGTCCAACCCTATTGTATACAATTGAAGACAATAAAAGAGGTTAAACACATTACCAAAGGTCACATAACTACTCAGTTCTTGTATGTCAATCTCAAGGCTATTTTTTAGATTAAAAAAAGCTTTAATCAGGAAAAATTAGTGTCATTTCATTCCCTTTTAGCACAGAATAATTTCATAGAATTAATGGTGAAGCAAAGGAGAGCTTCACTATAATGAAATCACTTTTAGCATTAAATATGACATCTGACTTGGATTCCATTCAGAGGCATGGTGCTTAATTACTCCCCAAATGTGTTATTACTCTCTTTTAAAATAATTTGCATTGAGACAAATAATAATAATTCTTCAAAGACCTGTGATTTTATTAGGGTGGGTACTCCTGCCATTGATCTAGATCATAATCCATTGAAAACTTAACAAATAGTCTTTGTGAATTGCTATGTCCAAAAAATTCATCACCCCACAGCCAATCTGGTTATGAACTTGCCCAAACATAGCTAAAAGGAGTCCCCAGAAAAGAGAATTCTTAGCTGTGTTTTGGTTTAGGTTCACTCCATTGCCACAGCCTTCAAGCATCCAGGCCACTTACATACCTTGAGGAGATAACATAGTAAGATATTAGTGGGTGACAATAGCAACTCAGATTTATGTAGGACTTTAAAATTAGTCTGTATCCAAGTTTTCAGATGATGAAACTGAATCTCAGAGACTTTAAGTGGGAGACAAGGTAGTACAGTTGGAACATCATTGTACTTAAGTCATAAGATCTGAGTTCAAGTCTAAACCTGTCTTCTTCCCCAACCCTCCCTACCCAATTACTATCTTTTCTAAATCTGGACAAATTGTTTGATTTCTCTGGGCCTTATCTTCCTTATTTATAAAGTGAGAGGTTTGGACTATCTACTCTCTAAAAGCCCTTCCCAGCTCTAAAGGAATGTGTTTCCATGACTTTCCCAAGCTCACAAAAGTAATTATCTGACCTGAGACTACAATGTTAGTTTCTTGGCTCTAAGAACATTGCTTTTCCCACAGTGCCATATTACTGCTACGGGAAGCTAAGACTAGACCTAGAAAGGACCCTAGTTATACTCTCCCACCCATAATTCAATGTGTAAAAAGTGGGCAACGACAGTGGAGAAATATCTGAGATTATGGCCAATGCAACTTACTTACATCGTCTCCATATTTCCTATTCCTAGTAAACAATTAAAAACCACTAGGAATTGGGGTGGCTAGGTGGCGCAGTGAGTAAAAGCACCTGCCCTGGAGTCAGGAGGACCTAAGTTTGGTTCCGACCTCAGACACTTAACACAAAAAAAAAAAACTATCCATGTAACCTTAGGCAAGTTACTTAACCCCAATTGCCCTCCAAAAGGCAAAAACAAAACAAAACAAAACCAAAACAAACAAAAAACCCCACTAGGAATTGACAGAGTATAATAGATTTAAAGTTAATCAGTGTGGCCCAAACATGGTATAATCTCCCAAAAATATTATTAGTCTGAAGAACCATTTTACTTCTCTAGATGTGAAGTGCTTTTAGGGTCTAAAAACCTAATACATTTATATTGGATTCATATTTTATGCCCCTCAGAAAATTTATAATTATTCTATACACGCAGGTTCTATTGACTTCAATGGGAACTCCATAAACAGATGGAGGAAAGAGTTGGGCCTTTTACTTTTAAATGATGCAAAGAGAACAAATAGTAGAGAAAGCGATAGATTTATACATTATTTTCTATACCCTTTTATTGCGGTAATAATATGATTGATGAATATGCCATAATTCATTGGTTGAAACTTCTTTCATTTCACATCTCATCAACCAAGCATGCTACTCCATTTTCTAGCATGATTGTTAATTCATAAATGCTTTGTGTTTGAACAGTTCATTTTATGGCTCAAGATCATATAATGTTCCACATCCAAAAAAATGAACTGATTTGGATTTAGGGAGAGAGATTAATAGCCAGTGAAGCACAGTTTCATACTTTTGCTTTTCTACTCAAATATCTGAGCAATCTGATATTTTGGTTAATATGCATGTCTATGGTTAAAAAAGGGTGAGGGAGAGACTTCTGCAACGGGAGCAGATAACCTGTTCATCATTTCATTCCCCAGACAATTGTTATTATAACAATCACAACTCACAATTATATAGTATTTTAAGATTTTATAAGCTTTGAGAACCTACTGCCTATGAGCTAGGCAGCACCCAACTTATTATCTACAGTTTATAATAGAGGAAACTAGGGCTCAGAGGAGATGAGGGACTTGCTCATGAGCACAAAGCTGGTGAGTTTTGAAGCACAAAATCCAAGGCAGGTTTCCTAACATCAAGTAGGCACTCTTTTCAGTACACCACTCTTTTTTTCTCTCAAGTCTTTTTGCAAGGTGACAAAGCCCACATATATATTTAAGGATTCTTATTCATTTTTATTGCACAAGCGATGATATTACTATAGGTGAAATCTGATGTGATCAATCCAGTTGAAATTCTGTTCAATTTGCTTGTCTGCTATTTGGGGTGTTGTACTTGAGAGCCTGTGGGCAAACTGAGTTTCTAAAAGAAGCATTTTGATAAAGGTCACTAGAAACACTGCTATTTCACACCTTAGGGAAGAAAAAGGATAGCAGATGGGAGAGGTTGGAGTGATTTTCTTCTCCTAGGAAGTGATGAGAAAAACACGAGGGATTTTCACATCTCCAAGGAGAGAAAGAGAAAGGAAGAAACTGAACTAGAGGAATGTCAAAATGATATGAGGTCTTGTTGGCTAAAAGAGAGGTGGATCCTCTAATCAACTCAGGGAGGCCATAGATTTAGCTCTCCTCAAGGAAAGGAGAATAATGGAATCATGGAATTCTGGAGGTGAGAGAGAGGAGGTCAACTCCCTCACTTGACAGATGTAAATCAAAGGCTCAGAGAGTTTCAGTGACTTATCCATTGTCACAAAGCTAGTGAGTAAAACCTGCCAACCAACAGATAAGCTATAAGTACTTTAAACAAGAATCAGAAAGGATGAAGATAAACTACTTTGGTATCAAGGTTAGTTTGAGGGTGAATTGATAAGGTTATGGTGGTTAATTATATCACAAATTTATTTAACACTTTTAGGTTTCAAAGCATTTTAAAAGACTTTAAGTCATTTTATGTCAACAACCACCTCATGAGGTAGGCAGGCCAGTATTATTATACCCATTTTCTAGTGAGGTAACTGAGGCCCAGAAAAGTTAAGTCATTTCTACAGTTATATATCTAGAATGGAACAGATCTGGCATCATAGTCTAGATCTTCTAAAACCGGTTTCTTTGTTTTCTTCTGTCACTACACAATGAAGAATTCACATTTTTCTAAAAATAAATCCTGTCCTTTAAAGAAGGAATAAAAGGGATGATACAGAATATAAATGCTATATGAGTATAGAGGAGAGGAAGAATAATGATGTCTATAATAGGGAAGCCTTTACAGTGGAACTTGAGAGAGAGAGAGAATTTGGATAAGCAAGAGTGAGAAGTCAGCATGATAGATGAGGGGAGCAATGTGTTTGAAAGCATGAAGGTAGGAATGAAGGTAGGAAAGAATGAAGGTAGTCTAAGCTGAGGAAGAGAATCTGTCCAGTTAGAAAAATATTTGGATTGGGGAGAGAGATTAAAAAGGTAATCTAGGAAGGAAGATGGAGGTTGAATACTACAGGTGTTGAAAGCTAAACAGAGAAGTTGAGATCTGTTGCAACAGGAATTAGGAGAGAGAAATTTGGCGCAAGGAAATGGTATCAGAAAAAAAAATGGTGTTGAAGTTAGTTCTATGCAAAATGTGGAATGAGGAAAATGAGGGATAACAACCTGGAAGGAGGAAGAAAATGGTGTCAGGGAAGGCAGCTGGAAGACTGGGAGGAAGAAATGAATGGGTGGCATTAAAATAATCAATAGTACTTGGTTGATTATGGGATTTGGGAATGAATTTTGTCATTCCTTGCATTGTTTACTCATTTAATATAGTTAGACTTGTCTTCACAATCAAATTTTAAACAACTTGAGGTAAAGAACTAGGTCTTATAGTTCATCTGTATTCCCATAACACCTAGAACAGTGCTGAGCAACAGAAACTACTCAATATGTATAATAAACTGAGTTTCTAATGAAGGTTTGAGGAGCTTCCCAGAGGTAATTATAGGTTAACATTATTGATGAAGCTGATTTAGCTTCCTCTTACTTCTATGCTTACATTGTTTAGACCTGTGATTAATCAGCTAACAAGTGTTTGTTAAGTGCCTACTATGTGCCAAGGACTAAGGAGACAAAAACAATATAGAACACATACAGAATCGATCTGGCAGGAGGGCTCTAGCAGCCAGGCAGGGCATCAGGAAAGGCCTCATGTGTAAGGTGGGGCTAGAGCTGAGCCCTGAGAGAAGGGATTCTATGAGGTGGGATGAGTGCATTCCTGGACTTTGGTTCAGTCAGTGCAAGAGCATGGAAATGGGAGGTAGATTGTCATGTGTGAGTTATATCATGAACACATGTTTTGGTAGACCTGCAGAGTATGGGAAGGAGGATAATGGATAATGAGACTGGAAAGATAGAATGAGGCCAAGTTTTGAAGAACTTTAAAAATAAACAGAGGAATATGTGCATACATACACATACACATATATGTACACACAAATGTATATGCACACATAACCACGCATGTGTGCATATGTGTGCATGTGCATGTATGTATATACATGTGAATATATACATACTTCATCCTGAGGTGAAAGAAAAGTTTCCTTCTCTATGATCAGGTTGATTTACATTGAATAGCTTCAGTGGGGTCCTCAAAGTCTTTGATAGCACAATTCAAATGCAGAGCAGGGAAATACGAATATGTTCAGGGAATAGAGTATTTGGAGGAGTTTATAAAAGTTTTATTAAAGCCAAGGACACGGGAAAGGAAATTAAATTTAAGTTTCTGCCTTGGGCAACACCCTCATTCTAGTCACTCAGACTTGTAACCTCTGAGTCATGCTTGACCCTGTATTTTCCCTCATTCCATATAATCTCTTGTTAAGTCTTGATAAAATAACTCTTCCATCCTAGGCTTCTAGGTGTGGGATAGAGAACTTAGGTTTTTATTCAGTAAGATCTGAGTTCAAATTCAGACTCAAATGCTTACTAGATGTATAACCCTGGCCAAGTTATTTAAACTCCTTCTGTCTCAGTTTTTTCCATCTGTAAAAGCGGTATAATAATAGCACCTACTACCCAAGATTGTTGTGAGGATCAAATGAAATAATATTTTTAAAATATTAGTTCAGTGCCTGGCAAATAGCAGTTTCTTAATAAACACTTACTCCTTCCCTCCCCCCCTTGCCTTCCCTCTATTGCTTTCTCTTTATTCACAGGGCTGTCACAATAATTAACGTTCTGATTATCTCTAGTGTGGACTATGGCAATAACCTTCTAACTGGTCTCCTGGCACCAATTTCTTCCCTCTCCAATATATTCACTTCAGTTCCTAAAGGACTGGTTTGACCATGTTACTTCCCTGCTCCAGAAACTTCAGAGCCTCCCTATTGCCTTTAGGAGAAACAATAGACTACTAACGCCTGAAAAGTCACTAACATTGTAGAAGTAACTAAAAAATATTTTACATTACCTTCTTTCACACTCTACATTTTAGTCAGATTTATCTCCTTGCTGTTCCTGTACACAGCATTCATCTTATCTCAGTGCCTTCAAACAAACTATCTCTTATGTCTGGAATGATCTCTTTCCTCACTTCCACGTGGCTTCCACACAACAGCAAGGTTGTATCATGGATGGAGTGTTGGGCTTAGATTATGGAAGACCTAAAACCTCAGACACTTACTAGCTATGTGACCCTGGACAAGTCATTCAACCTCTGCCTCAGTTTTTTTTCATCTGTAAAATAGGGATAATAGTAGCACCTATCTCGCAGGGTTGTTGTGAGGACTGAATGAGAAAACATGTAAAGCACACTGGAAACCTTAGAGTGCTATATAATGTGTCTAATATTACATAAAGAAAAGTTGTTTTTATATAACATTTTAAGGTTTGCAGAGCGCCATACCTTAATTAGATAGGAGGGGGCAGGTAATTCTGGTTAGGAAAAGAAAGGCCATTTTGATGGAGAATGCATAGAAATACAGTAGTTCTGAACAAGCCTTTGCGTGAAATGTGTATGAACAGGTAAAATGAGGATAACTGACTTGAATATAACATATTCAATCTAACAGGAGTACCCACCTAAAGTAATTCAGTTGGTATATTAAATGAGGGAAGCAGTTTTTAGTATTAGTGAGTAGAGCTAAAACTTAAGAGGCATTCATTCTGATTGAGGCTACTAAAAGAACAATCTAAAATTTTTCCGGGAAGGAATTCAATTAAATTTAAACCACCCAAAATGTTTAAAGTACCTACTTCTACCCACTCCCTCCACTCCCCCTCCCCAATCCCCCACAACTTTTCAGGTTGCTGAGGGAAGATAGAGAAAGAGATAATGGCAGTTTTACGTAGTGAGGACAAAATTGGGACGAAGGCTTATTTTCACAGAAGAAAAAAAATATATCTCTGGCCTAATCAAGCTATTGAAAGTTTGAACAGATTGAAAAAAGACACACTTTTACAGGACATATCTCAACTGAGGCTACTGAAGGTCATAATGGTCTAAAAGGGGATTTAAGGAAAATTATAGCAATATGGTAACCATAGAATAAGAAAAGAACCAGAATGCCTTTGGCACACTGTCGGGGTCCCCTACAGAGAGAGGACTTCTAGAAAGACACAGACACAAATTGCACAGGATGAGAAGGTATGGGTTCTGGTGGTACCCACTAGAGGGAAGAAGCAAGTAGATGAAATTATTTGCCCACTGAAGTATGGAAATTAGTCATCAGCAGAGCATAGATATCTTTGGGTTTGGAGCCCATTTTAAATAAAAGAAATATCATTAGCTTAGCAAAGGCTGAGAATAGAGTTGAGATGGTGAACATTATCAGTCCTCATGGATACTGTCATAAACCTGTCCACATAGTGACAGGAAGTCAGTAACTGAATCTGAATAACATTGGTTGAGAAAGTTACTTATGATTTTAAAAGAAATGTATTTTTAAGAAACTGGTTTAAAGGAGTTGTGAGGAGTTATCAGAGATTTGTTTGAATAGCAAAATTAGCAAATCTTTTCTGATTTGCTACAGTAATTCATCCTCATTTCATTTCTTTATCACTTAGTAATATTGATTTACAAATACTTTTCTTATCTTTAAATACACTATTTCTAATTTACTTTTTTGCATATTGTTTAATATATCATTGAATACACACTAGGGCTTGATGGAAGGGAGACCAAGGATATGTATTTTGTGATAGTCCTCTGGCATTAGGGAATCCCTCCAGGGAGGATGTAGGGTTCCCCTATTGATCCTTTCTATGGCTGGGCTCACAGCACCTTGCTTCCTACATGTAGGTGAAGTTACTACTAAGTCCTTGTCCACGTCCCTGTCCCTGGTTTATGTCTAAAGGGAGGCCCAGGGACCAATCAGAAACTTTGGGGAAAACAAGACTAATGAGTTTGGATGCTGAAAATGAAATGTAAAACAATGGGAGTCAGTTCAATGAAAAACTTTATTGGTAAAAGAAAAATAGAAGAGGGAGAAGAGGACCCAACATACAACTTAGACACATATACATTAACATAGAGTATCACTCACCTAAGAGTAGCACTGCATTGGGAAACAAAGAGACTGGGTTACATTCAGTTGGAAGGGAATGCTCCTAGGTAACCACCTGAAAGTGGGATATTTATTCTCTGATTTTGGTGGCCACTGGGAGCTGGTTGCTTTGCATGTCAGAGTTCAGAGCACAAAGGGGATTTTTTTTGGGGGGGGTACACAAGTGCAGGGAGAAAATGAGCTAATGTTTGGAAAAATATTATTTTTGGATACACAGCTGCCCTAATCTTAACAAGTATTATTGCCAGTATTTTTCAACAAATAGATTGTATAAGCTTCCCTTAAGGGAATATTGTCATGGTGGTATCAAGGTCACAAGGCCTAATGTTATAACAATCTGTGTTAAAAATATGTCTTGTTCTAGTCTCCCTAAGCACTCTTCCCATATCTAGTCAGTATAGTAAGTTTATAAGCAGAAATATAAAGAAATGGGCCATAGAAGGAAGTAAGATTGAAAAGCAGGACCTGGAAGTCCCATCCAATATGTCTCAAAGATCAAAGGAGCAAAATAAACAATTTTTATCATATAATTAACCAAAATTCACAGCCTGCTAATATATGCTGAATTGGGGGAAGCCATCTGGGTGCTGCTATCAGGGCTTTTTGGTTCTATAATACATAAATACCAAATTCTTAACCTCCACAGCAAAGACAGGAGGGCAGCTAGATGAAACAGGATAGAGTGCCAGGTCTGGAGTCAGGAAAACTCATCTTTCAAATCTAGCTTCAGACATTTACTAGCTGTGTAACCCTGGGCAAGTCACTTAACCTATTTGCCTCAGTTTCCTCATTTGGAAAATGAGCTGGAAAAGGAAATGGCAAACCATTACAGTATTTTTGCCAAGAAAACCCCAAATTGGGTATGGAGAGCTGGAAATAACTGAAAAACAACTGAACAACAACATAGTAATGACCAGTAGATAGTCAAAAAGTGATGATAATTTTGAAATGATGTGGACATATTAGCTTTAAAGTTACACTGACAACTTTCAAATGAACTGGATATTTTAATGAACTAACCAACTGCAAGGTGGAACAGATAAAAATTAGCCTGTTTCCCTGATCAACGCTGTAAAAATGAGACCTCAAACTCCTGCCCCCTGAAAACTCTCCAATTTTCATGCTGTCCATGCTGCTGAGTACCCCCAATTCTAATCCATGGTTATGTGACTGATACTCTCTGCTTCTCACCTTCCCCATCGCCTGGCCCTATGACATCTGCCTCTATATCCCTTTTGCTACTTTTCTCTATACTTTCTGTGCTTTTTGCCCCCATACACTTTGTGCCTAATTTAAGTGTGGCTGCCTCCCCATTTCCTGCTGCCAGCTATGGCCTTTCCTGGCAAATAATCAAAGAACCAGGTATGCCTGCCCCCCCATTTCATAGTTTCATAAATTAACTATTAGTTCACAATCCCAGATTCTCTAAGTTATAGCCTCCCTTAAGAGGAGACTTATTGTGATGGTCTCAAGACAACCAGGCCTAGTTTTATAACAATGTGGCAATAGTCTCAATTAAGTTTGTCAAAGCTGAATTCAAGGAATTTACAATCTACCAGGCAGATAGGATGGGAAAATTTGACATGAACACAAGTAGGTATATTTCAAGATGGAAGGTACTGAGAAAAGAAGTCTTAGAAAAACAAAAACACTAGAAAAATATGAAAGGAGATTACTTTTGGCAGGGGAGGGTGATGGGGGATAGCCGATCAGAGGTCTTCATGGAAAAACTGGTACCTGATCTGGACATTGAAGGAAAAGAAATAATTCAACAGGTGTAGATGAGGAGGCACAACTTACCAATAAGTCTCAGGAAATACCTATTATAAGAGATATAAACAACTTGTGTAATTAGATGAACCTTGAAAATTCTGGAATTCCAGCTGCTCTCAGAATGTGTTGTAACCCCATGAACTACATTACAGAAATGTCTTTTTTTTTTTGTACTTGTGTATTACTCAACACATGGGAGGGGATGCCTCTCTTGTACAAATCCATGAAAGTGGAAAAGGACAGGACTAGGTTGGGGAATAATAATAAAAAAAAAACTTTTCCAGACAGAGTGAATGAAGGGGAGTAATGTATAGCAGTTTAGGAACCTTAAAAAGGGGAATTTGGGGGAAGTCCTTCATGGGTAAGGAACACATTTTCTAACCCTATGACCAATAGACAGTTGCTGAAGGCTTTCAAGAAGGGAAATGACACATTCAGATCTATACATAGTCATTACTATGTAGATAAGTAGGTACAATCAATAAATGAAGGAGTGGGATCCAGGATTTTTCATCTGGAGCTCTGACAAGCAATTTATGGATTATACAGGCTTACAGATGTAAGGAGAATAACTGCACATAAATGTATGTGGGAGTGTAATGTCTGTAGTAATAAAACGGTGCACTTCACAGCAATTATAAGGTTGGCTGGCTTAGTTATAAATTTTATAAGGCCCATGATAATAAAATAGTGTTGTTCAAAGGAGATGTATTAATAGATGGAATAATCGGCTCCATGAAACTTGTAATTCTTGTGACAGAAAATTGGCACAATTCACCAATAAGTCTCAGGAAACACCTATTACAAGAGATATAAGCTACTTGTATAGTAGCTAGATGAACCTTGAAAATTCTGGAATTCCAGCCTCTCTCAGAATGTGTTGTAACCCCATGAACTACATCATAGAAATGTCTTTTGTTGTTTTTGTGTATTACTCATAAGTTTTGGGATACTCATAAAATATAACTTGAGACACCATTAAAGAATCCATTGGAAGCCCTACAATTTAAAAAATTCATTTTCAGTATCTGAATAATTAAAGACTTCATTTAGGAAAATTTGTTTTGGACTCATTTTTTTATAAAGAATATAAAATCAAATTTATGCCATCTGCAATGGGTCCCTGAATAACCCACATCAACCAAAAATAATTTTGGAATCCATTCTTTTGTCCAGGTATAAAATAAATGAGATTTTTAAAATGATGTGATAGATTTTCCCTTTAAAACATCCCAGGTGATCAAGAAAAATTTCAGGCAAAGGTAAATTTCTTTACGTTTAAAGGTATGACATTGATACAATAATGATATTTGGAATTCAGTGCTCATTCATTTTACAGAATATACATTCTGGCCTGGCATTATGCCCATAGCAAACTATAGCAGTAATCTAATTAATCACCACATTTACTATTGTGTACTTCTGCCAAGCAATAACATAAAATTAAAACAAAGAAACAGGTTGTTGAACTTTCTGCTTTGTCAGTGGTAGAGGTGAACACTATAAGATTAATCATTTACCTTCTGACATTAAAAATGATAATTTGGGCTAGCTTATAATCTATCATGCAGAACAAAAGAATTTTTACACTACTCATAAACCTTGAAGATTGTATGGTATGGTTATGGTCCTCTTTAAAAAAATAATTTTCCATTGATATTTTTGTGAGGTGAGATGGATAGAAAACATACATCCATATCATTATACTAATATAGTTGTGCTATTCTTTCCACATAAAAAGGATCCTATTGACTACTGTAATATACTTTAAGTTTGTTCTAAATCCATGAAGGAGTTGTGCAGACTATTCAATGCTCTTGCTTGATTTTCGTTGTGACAAATGATATTGATATGCCAAACAAGTTTAGTGGCTTTGAATCATAGAATTTCAGGTTTTGAAGGGATCTCAGAGGTCACCTAGTCTACCTTAGAGCTGAGCAAGGACTCTCTCCACAATATCTCATTACATTTTGTCCACTCTCATAAGGGAATTTGTTCTTATATCTAAGTTGAAATGATTCATTATTCTCATTTTGTACCCTGGTACCAAGGAACAATCTTTCCTTCCTTGTGATAGTCTTTAAAATACTAAAGATAGCAATTGCTTCCCCTTTCCTAGAAAAGCTTTTCCTTTGAGAGATAAATCGATTACAGTTTCCTCAGGTAAAATTAATCTAATTGGATTTTTCATCACTTATTATTCTCACTTTCATCTGTATTCACCCAAGCCTGTCAATCCTGCAAAGCTTCAATGATTTGTGACTTCATTGATGTACATAATCCCTCCCATGGTGCAGACAGCAACCCAATCACACCTAACCAATCTGTGTGACTTTCCTTTCTATAACCCTTCAAATCCATCCCAGGGAGGGTTCATCTGATATACTGGTGACATATTTCACATTATTTTGTCAGGGAGTGGATACCAATGGATCATGAAAGTTGTCCATTAGAAATCTTTTGCTCTGTGAGATTAGTCTGTACTTTTTTTTTTGGTTGTGTATTTATTTCTCTGATAATATAATTTGTGACACTTCTTCAGTATAATTCCTCATTTGTAATTTGTATCCCTATTCACACTCATTGTGGGCTTTTTTTATGGCCCATAGGGTGATTTTAAATTTGTTTCTTCCAAGATTGTTATGTTCCATGATTTCTAGACATACAACATCAGTGGAAGAATATGGGTATTAAAATATGGAGATACATATGTACATACATATATAAATATCTGTGTGTGTGCATATGTGTATGTGTTTATGTATGTTCAAGATTCGTGTACTGATATATAAAAGTCCCATTAGTTACTCATTCAACTATACATCATGTATGAGCATTACGTATATTTTATCCAGGTAGTTTCTCATGTGTGGTTATATAGACAGTTGGGTAGAACTCTTTTGAGTGATTATTAATCAAATTTATAATACTTTACAATGTTGTGGGTTTTGAGAGGTGATGGAATCATAATGAGAAATTGAACTAAGGTAGTGGTAGTAAGAGTATAGAGAAATGTTTTAGTATTATGTTTAGGCTAGTTAACATTATTTTTCATGAGTTCTACAAGAACTATATATATATAATACTAGAAGATCAAAAATTAACTTTCTATTAAATGGAACTGTAGTGGAAAAGAAGCACGAGTTTTAGAGTCAGGTGTCTGGGGTTTGAATTCTGGCTGGGATGCTTTCGTTACCTGTGGGATGCTGGGTTTCAGTTTCCACATCTGTAAAAATAATAGCAACACTTGCACTACCTAGATTTCAGCATTTTTCTGTGTAGAAAGCTTTCTTTTAACCTCAAAGTGTTACCTAAGTTTGAATGATCGTGATCTAGTTCTTAAGGAACTTCTTTAAGAAGCAAAATAAGAAAAAAGAAAGAGAAAACAGTGAGGGCATTTGGTACAATGGAAAGAGCACTGGTTTGTACTAGAGGAGAGGCCAGTTCTAGCTGTCTATCTGCTCCAATGAGTTGCATGGACTTAGATATGTCATATCTCTGAGCTTCAATTTCCTTATATGTACAATGAGGAAGCTGGATTATCTAGAGTGCATCCCAGCAGCAAAATCCTGTGATTTATCATTAACAGTATTTGTCAGTATGATAAGAGCAGTGGGCAAAAGCAAAGTTCAAAAGAAAAGAAAAATGGCAATGGAATTTCAATTTTATCTATGGTTCAAATTTAATAGAAATGTAAATTTGCAAAATAATGATGCTGTATTTTGATGAGGTTTTAGGAAGGAATAATGCCTCAGTTTTGGTCCAATTATTCCATTTTATTATTTGTGTTTAAATCAGAATATCTCAATTTATTACACTGCTAATATTATCTATTGAAACTGCCAAATAACATTTTTATAATGGGTTCATGTATTATTGATGTTTTATGTATTTTTCCATGTATAATCATGTACTTTGTTGAAAATTTTATGTAGTTTCACTAAGATAGTATTATTTTGGTATTCATTTCTCCAAACACATCAAAAGAGATACACATTTATTGCTCTTTTGTATTCAACTGGAATATTTTCCTAACAGATTATGATTAAATCAGAGTAATAACACTTCTTCTTTATGACTTACTCATTGGCAATGTTTAGAGGTTGGTTGTTTTCTAGTATAGTTTTAGCCCACTGATAAGACTGGATAACTAACTGGAGACAATGGGAATGTGATTCTTCTGGTAGTTTTAAATCTATGACCTTACTTCAGTGTGAAGTTGCTCCAGAATATCCCTATAAGCATTTCTTTCTCATTTCTATTCTTCCTTGAACCAAATTGTCAGGTAACAGGCAAGCAGATTTCATGTTGGGGAGGCAACAGTTGGGTTTGGCTGTGTGATGGTGTTGGCCCCAAACCCTTCTAATTCCCTTTTCACTCATCTTTAACCCTAATGTGGGGGGAATTTTCCTAACTATCCTAAGATCCTAAGATTTTTGAGAGCATATAAAATTAGAGCAGAAAACTTATTGGAACAATTATAGCATTATATGTATTGTATAATTGGGAATGGTGGTTAAATGGCATTTCTATCTGCTATTTTGAGTTGAATTAATTTCTCTTCCTTCCTTTCTACTCATTCTGATATCAGTCCTCACATCCCTGCTTAGAGTCTAAGAATTCTGAACTTTTTTTGGGGGGAGGTCACTGATTCCTTTGGAAGTCTAGTGAAGTCAGTGGATCTTTACTGAAAATAATGTTTTTAATGCATAGAATAAAATACAATTGCAAAGGAAACCAATTATATTAAAGTACAGTTACTGAATTTGTTTGTTGTTCCCAGGCTAAGAATTCCTAGGTCCTCTACAACATTGTCAAAACTTTTTATTTGGTTTCTCTGGTTCAAACATCCCTCACAAAAATGATCTTCTTGTTCAATCACGTCATTCCCTTCTCCTAAAGTTTAGGCGGTTCTCACTGCTTCTTTCATAATGAATGAAACAATATTATTAAACACTTTCTATCTTCCAGTCACTCTGGCAAGCCAACACATAGAACTGGAAGGGGTGTGAGGTACTCCCTTGGGCAGCCTGGTTTGGAAATTGTCAGGAAGTACATGGAAGCTTGAGTTCCTGGAAAGAAAAATCAAAAACTCCCCTATCAGAATCTGAGGTCCATATTCTGGTGGAAGAAGGATGAGGAAGATTTAATGGAGTAGAGGCAGCATGGCTTGGAAACATTCAGGAAATTCTTCAGCCTTGCATGTAGGGCCTGCATGATCTGGCTTCAACCTGACTTTCTGCTCCTGTCACATTATAGTTAGGCTGATTGTTGGCTACTGGCAGTTCATCCACCAATCTTTATATTTTTGCATAGGTTCTCTCTATGCCTAGAATGTACTTCACTTCTTTCTGAGAATCATCAACTTTCTTTAAATCTCAGGTTCTACTTCCTATATGAAGTCTCTCCAGATTCACCAAATTGTCAGCATACTTTCCCTTTTTAATAGGTGTCTGGCTCATGTGCAGAACCATTCAGTTCGCTAAAATAGTGTTGGCTATGTGGAGGACACTAGGCAGTTGTTTTGAGGGGAATTGTGAAGCCTGGAACATACATTCATATTCTACACTGGCCTACCTTTTGGATTGAAAAGAGCCTTTTCCCATTGTCTGCATAGTCAGAACTGCCAGGAAATAATTCAATGTGGCCCAACTCAGAATGACCAATAGTATTGCTTGCATTTATATCTTGGGGAATGAGATTACTCCCTCCTTCATAGCTCATGCGACCACAAAGTAAGGGGGAAGGGTCATAGGGCCCTTAGGGATATGTGACTCCCTAGAAAGAGCTCTGGGTCTTTCACCTTTATGTTCTAGGTGTAGGGAGTAGAATCTCCAGTCTGGGCCAGGAGTGTGAGCCATGGGGTTCTGGGAGGAGGGGAACCCAGCCCAGGTGTTGCTGTTAGTCTAGCAACTGACATTCCAAAAATTCGAGTCTGGGACTCCAGCCCAACAAAAGCAATTAGTGATAGTGGCTTTGGATGTGAACTTGTTGGGACCAATGCTATCTATGTAGGACCTGAGCTAAATTGTGAGTCCAACCCCTTACCAGAGACTAAGGTTGCATAAGAGGAATTGTGCCCTGAGGCACTGGGGAAAATGTATATTTGTTCTTGATAGACCTTTGAATAAATGTTGCTTTGTAAAAACTGTCTAATGTTACTTGGTTAAATGGAATCGGAGGGCTAATCCCTCATCTTCTAAGATACATGGAACAACCATTGGAGGCTTGAGACAATGCAGAGAAAAGAGATAATCCCCAACTTCCTCTGGACACCAGAGAACCCTGAGAAGGAAATGTTATATCTATTTCCCTGGAGGGAGTGGGGGCAGAGTCAACTAAAATACCTTATTTTTGCATATCTAAGTATGTTTTGTATCCTCCCAAATGAATGTAAGTTCTTTGAAAGCAAGAACTGTTTGATTTCAATTTTTGTATCCCAATCACATTGCACAGAACCTAATTCATGTTCACTAAATTAGAATCAAATAGCCACAGTATGTAGTCATTAGTCTTTTTTCAGTTATATCTGACTCTTCATGGCTCTACTTGGGGTTTTCTTGGCAAAAATACTAGAGTGGTTTATCATTTTCTTCTTCAGCTCATTTTACCAGTGACGAAACTGAGGCAAACAGGGTGAAGTGATTTGCCCAGGGTCACACAGTAAGTGTCTGAGACTAGATCAGATCTAAGAAAGATGAGTCTAGGGGCGGCCAGGTGGCTCAGCGAGTAAGAGCACCGGCTCCAGTGTTGGGATGACCTGGAGATCAAATCCTGGGCTCAGGCACTCAGCACCAAACCCAGAAATGACTGGCTGTGTAACCTTGAGCAAGTTACTTAAGCCCGATTGCTAAAAAAAAAAAAAAAAAAAGAAAGATGAGTCTTCCTGACTCCAGGTCTGTACTCTATCTACTGTGCAATCTAGGTGGCCCTAGGGAAAACATGCTATACCAGTATAGGTTGAAAAATTGGGGATCTGGCACATAAATGTATTAAAAATCTCCCTCTTTTGGGGTGATTTTGGGGTGGCACAGTGAATAGAGCATTGGCCCTGGAGTCAGGAGGATCCAAGGATAAATCTGACCTCAGACACTTAACACAAAAACTAGCCGTGTGACCTTGGGCAAGTCACTCAACCCCAATTGTCCTCCAAAAAGAAAAAAAAACAAACAAAAAACAAAAATAAAATCTCTCTCTCTCTCTCTCTTTGCCTCTGTCTGTCCTTTTTCTCTATCATTAGTTGAAGGACCACCATACAGGAGAAGGACTAGACTCATTCTCCCTGGCTCCAATGGATGGAATTTGGAGCAATGAGTGAAATTTGCAGAGAGGTATTTTTAGCTTAATGTCAAAGAAAAAAAAACAACAAACCCAGCCCCAAAGTAGAAAGTGCTGCTTTGGGAGGTAGTGGATTCTTCCTTTTAGAAATCTTTAGGTAGAAGTTAGATAATCACTTGTTAGGATCCATGTAGAAGGGATCATGCAATAGTTATAGGTAGGACTTGATGGCCTCCAAAATCCTTTTCTCAAGTCTTATACCTTATATCTATATCATAATTTTGTTTAATTAACCTTGATTTCTTCAAGATTGAAGATTTAAGACAAGATGCATTAATTAACAAAATAAATCTTCAATTATGTCTCTTAAAATAATAGTTGACATTCTTTTTTATTAAACACATATACATAATTGATACAAATGTTAAAAATAGAAGGTTAATTTAAATTCATCACCTGTGCTAGGCCTTTTAATGGCAAAGCTTAAAGGAGAGTTATAAAGAAAAAAAAGGGTTCCTGAGGTAAACATAATTACAGGTCTTATCAAATATGGTTTATATGCAATCCTTCTTTGCTTTGACAGTACATTAATAAAGTCTCACAGTGTTTCATCAACACAAGATACATTTCTACCTTTATCATCATTTTTCTTTTCAGGGTTTGAATTTGATTACTAAAATGTCTTTCAAATTACTTTTTGCCAAAAATACACATAATGTAGTATAATACATGGACAGTGAAGTTCTATGTTTTAGCAAGATAAACATTTTTTAGAGTATTTATAATTATACTGCACTGGACACTAAGGTCTAAAATGATAAGTAAGCAAAATAAATTAAAGAGGAAAAAAAGTTTTCCTAAGGAGGACCCTGAAGATCAGGGTCTTTTTAGGGGTACTCAGCCATGTTAAGAATGATGGCAGTAGAAGATACCGAGATTATTCTATTACCAGTACAGAATATAGGTATTCAACTTCAGAGAATGTTTTCTTACTGGATGAGAATAAGAATAACCTGACAGAGCATGGAGCCTTGAGACTATTGAATGTTATGGTAACATATTTTGGGGGGGGAAAGGGGAAAGGAACAGAAAGTGAGAGGAGAAGTGCTAGTTCTGATTCTTTCATCTCCTCTCTTATTTTCTCCCACAAAAGGATATTAGCAGGGGCGGCCAGGTGGCTCAGTGAGTAAGAGCACAGGCCCCAGAGTCCAGATGACCTGGGATGGAATCCGGGCTCTGATACTTAGCACCACACCCAGAAATAACTGGCCGTGTAACCTTGAGCAAGTTACTTAACCCCAATTGCTTAAAAAAAAAAAAGATATTAGCTAGAAAGGAAAATGGTGCAGCTTAATGGGGGATTATGTAGGAGTAAAGAAAGGCTATAACCATTCCCTTCCCTGCTGTCATAATAAAAGTATTCTAACCTTATATCTATTTTTCTTTTCTCCCTTTGAATTGACCCTTGAGGGTAAATTCCAATCTTTAATATTATTTTAATCTTTCTGAGTCTGTAATATGGCCATGATGAGAGTACGTGATAAATATTCCTTGAGTTTTGTTTTGACTATGCATACATTGCGTTGCTCTTCTCCCTGCTATAGTCCTAAAGACCCTGACACAAATCCTAACCCACACAGTCAAGGATTATATTGTTTAGTTTAACATGGGGCATTTGTAACACGTATTGTTCTTGTTTCTCTACATAAAAATGATAAATTTTAGTAGATGGAGAGAATAGTAAAAGAAGACTTCAGGGATAGAGGATGGTAATGGAATGGAAATGATGGAATGGAGAATAAAAACCCATTTCTTATAGGTTCTCTTTCCTGTGGGTAGCTAGGGAGACCCTAAAACTTTCAATAGGAAGACAGAAAACTAAAAGCTGCTCCCTATACCTTGTTAAAAAGTCACTGTAGCCAAATGATGGAGGCTTGTAGGAATGTTTCCCATTCTTCAAGGCCCAACTCAAGCATCACCCCATCTTTCATTCTCCTTGAGTTTTTTCTTTCCTAAAATACATCAAAAAATGAGTTCTGTTCTCATTGCCTCTATTCTTATGCAGGTTAATTAAAGAAAAGGACTTTGTCCTAATTATCCTTATTTTTTTTTATTCCCCCAATACCTCACATAATGCCTTGTCCATGCTAAGGAATTGTTAACTATTTGTTACATATGGAAAATCACATCCATGATGCTGAAGTTCTCTCTTCCCCACCATAAGACTTTTGCTATGATAGAGGCATGAGAAGAGGGGTTTAGGTGAAGAGAAGGAAGAATTTTGCTTAGCTATGCAGGAGGTGTATTTTAAGGTCATTGGGATATGCAAAGTATATTCACTTGTATAAGCTAGGCACCCACATATAGTTTTTGGTAAGGTTTTCATGTTCGTGTTTGACTTAATCTACCTGAAAAAAAGACTTATAGTTTTATATCTTAGAGGACTTATATTATACTCTAGTAGCTCTACTAAGAAAAGAAAAAATACCCCAGGCCATAGCTCAAAGCAGCATACAGCCTTTCTTATAAGGATGCCTAATAAGAATGTAAGGCTCCCCAAATACCTGACACGGCTTATACATATCAGGTCGAAACCTACTTCCCTATCCATAGTGTTCAAATCACTTGCAGTTATATTCTGTTGCTACATAATGTAAGTATACTGATGACTTTTTGTGTGTGTGTGTGTGTGTGAGAGAGACAGACAGACAGACAGAGACAGAGAGAGAGAGAAAGAGAGAGAGAGAGAGAGAGAGAGAGAGAGAGAGAGAGAGAGAGAGAAATCATGGAAGGCTACATAGAAGAGATGGCATCTGAAAATAACCATGAAAAATGATAAGGAATCTGAAGGTCAGAAATAGGAGGGGGGTACATTTCAACTTCATTGGTTTCAACAAACATTTATTAGTTACCTATAATGCTAGGTGCTGTGTCTTCTGCTATCAAGAGTGGGGATCAGAAAAAGAAGCTCTAGCCTAGGATTGTGGGGGCAAACTGTTAAGTTCTTTGTGGATCAAAGGAAAAATGTTTATTTTTAAAATAGCTAGAAAGTGGGGTAGAGTGGTTCGTGATATGGCAGGGCAAAGGGCTATATTCTACCACTCTATAGGATGATGAAAGTGGGTCAGGGCCAGAATAATAATAGGGAGATGAGGGTTCATTAAGGTAGGTCAGTTCTGCCTTAGGACTCACTACAATGATGACTAGTTTATCTCTCCCAATAAAATAATTCACCTCTATTGGGACAAGAGAGAGGGACAGACAGTTTGTGTGTATTTATTGAGGAAGGGGTGTTATTTAGAGTCTGAAGAAGTTTGGTTTGAGCACAGAATATGTGAAGAAAAATAATCTAAGCTTAAAAAGATAGATTGGAGCCAAATTGTGGAGGGTCTTAAGTGTCAGGCTAAGGAGGTAATATTTTATGTTAGAAACAATGGGGAAGCATTGAACGTTATTAAGCATGGGAATATCAGGGTAAGACCTATGCCTTAACAAGATTTTTTTCTAAAATTTGAACTGGAAAAGGGAAGAATATTTAGTTTTCAAATGCCAAAAGGACATCCAGTGATAGCAAATCATTTGATATAGAAGACTAGAGCTCAAGAGAGAAATGATGGTCAGATATATGAACCTGTGAGTCATCAGCAAAGAGGTGATGTTTGAACTCATGGTATCTAATGAGGCCAAGAGAGAAATGGTGGTAAAAAAAAATACAGCTAAGGTCATAACTTTGGAGGACATGCACTTGATCCAAAAAAGGAGACTGAGAAGCAACTGTAAGACTGGTAAGGAGAGAAGCAGGAGATGGCAATGTTATAGAAACTAAAGGAGGAGAAATTATCAAGGAAGGGAATAGTAATTAATAGTATCAAAAGTTGCAGAAAGGTAAAGTAGGATGGGGAATGAGAAAAGCCACTGGATACAGTAACTGAAAAAATCACCCATAACTCTTGAAAGAGTTATTTAAACTCTACATTAAACTAGAGCGGAGAGGATCCCTCAGATCTGACATCAACTTTGAAATAAAGGGTATGGTTTTGTCTCCAAGTGTCAAGGAGTGTTGAGCAGACTAAAAGACTACCAAGAGTAAAGGTAACATCCTCTTAATTTACTAAGGAGGTCTATACAGACCCTGAGTGCCTTGGTGAGAGGGTTTGATTTTGAATTGCACTGTTTTGTTTTTCTAATCTTGACACCTAGCAAAGTTCCAAACGTGTGCATAATAAAGGCTTATTAATTGAAAGGACACGGAATTTCTCTTTTAGAGGAATTTTCCTACTCTTTTGTGGGGGTAGATCTGGAGTAATTTATCTTTCTAAAATTCTCTATCAGGTACAGAAGAAAACAAATGCACCTCTTCCCTTATTTCTCTCTTGCTTTCAAGCAGGCTTAACTGAAACTCTTCCTGTCTCTCCTGTTTTCCCCCTCTGCTCAGTTTAGAGCTTGTAGGCTCTATGACCTTGTCTCAAATAAGCCAGTCCCAGAAGGCTCCAGTAAAGACACAGATTAGGAATCTAATTCTATCCTCTGTATATCATGTGTTTCTATTTTGGGGGGTATTATTAAGAATTATATCCTCAATTTATAGATGTCATTTTTGATAGATTTGATGTTTATATTGAGTTAGAAATTCCCTTAAAAGCCCACAGATTATCCCTCTAATACTGTAATCCAAGAACTTTAAATCCTTTCCTATTCATATCATTCTAAAAAAATAGTTCGGGCAGGTTAGGTGACACAGTGTACAGAGCTCTGGGCTTGGAATCGGGAAGACTCATCTTCATGAATTCAAATCTAGCTTCAGACACTTATTAGCTATGTGACTCTGGGCAAGTAACTTAAACCCATTTACCTTAGTTTCCTCATCTGTAAAATGAGCTGGAGAAGGAAATGTTAAACAATTTTAGTAACTTTGCCAAGAGAACCCCAAATGGGATCACAAAGAGTCAGACATGATTGAAAAGCAAGTGAACAACAATCACCAAAAGGAAATACTTTATTTATTGCTAACTAGACTTCGGGGCACTGTCCTGTTTTCTTAAGGTGTTAAATTCCTGGTTCACATTTTATCTCTCTATATCAACCCTCATATATGGGGATTCCAAAATTTACATGCATGTCCCTTCAAACATCCTAGCTTTCTAGTTTATCAATGTTCTTGATTTTTGCTAACTCTATCTCCATTCTATCTCAGAAATTTATAGGGGTGATTGTACCTTAGACTTTACTGTCAACCAAAATTGTTTTAGTTCTATTATCTTGAAATTTGCATTCCTCTTTTCAATAACAATTTCCTAGTCTTGGACCTTTCCCATTGCCTCTCTCCTCCTAAACCTGTCCTCTATCCTCATAAAAACTTCAAATTCTTTCTTGAGGAAAGTCATAGCTGTCTTATTAAGATTCCAACAAACACAGCGACCCATAAGGCATTTAGAAAATAACCCAAGAGTTGCTGTTTGACTAAGAGAGAGTAAATTAAGCCCCCAATTACCTTCTTAAAGGGGTGTGTGTGTGTGTATACACACAAAGAGGTGATTTATACATACACACATACATATCCCACTTTCAGCAATAATGAATGGCAAAGAAAGCATGTTTCTTGTTCTTAATGAATAGCAAACAATGTTGAGACCAATATTTACAAAAAATATACTCAAGGCTTGGTCATATTTGGTCTTCTGTCACAAACACTACATGCAAGCTCTACTTTCACAGGGTAGAAATTTCCCAAAAGCCTACTTTCTATGCAACATTGCCTTGTTCCCAACATCCCAAAAGACCAGACAGTCAAAAGTTCACATTCTCTCAAGTTTTCTCTCTCCAGACTCTCACTCTCTCTCTCTCCTGGAAGGCATATAATTCTTAGGAAAAAAAAGTGGTGGGGGGACAGCAAGACTTGAATGTATGCATACAAGACAGAAGTTGGTTTTATTTTGCAGGAGTTAAAGACTATGAGCAACGAACATGGCATACAACATTGGGCTTGGTTGATGTTTTATTGAATTTTCATCGACTATTTTTCCTTCTGTTATTCTTTATAATAAAGAATTATTCTCTGGGATGGGTAATGGGAGAGGGATAAACTGGGAAACAAATGATGTCAAAGTGAACTATATATTTTTTTTAAAAGTATGTAGGTATTTTAAAATTAAGTAGGATTTATTTGAGATGGGAAAAGATTCTTGAGGTGTGCCATAATGATAATGAGGTGCTGGTCCTGTTTGAGTCAATGGAAAGGGACCTTGAGAACAGCAGCTCTTAGTCCATTACAATGATTTCTTTCTGCTAGTAGAGCTACTTGGAATAGCAGACTATAGGCAAATCAGTGATCTCTGAGTATAAACTCCAGGTTCTTTCTGACCAGGTCACCCAGAATGGGGTACTTGGGGTCTAGGTCAATTTGTGAAACCAACTTGTAAAACCAGTCTGTGCAGTTGTAACTGAACTTTGTATTGTAAAACTATCTGTAAAATTCCTTTCCCAACCTTGGGCTCTGCCCCTTCCCCCTATTCCAAACTCCACCTAGGCAACACATTGGGACTCCTTTGTTCTTACTTAATCTCTTCATTTCTCCTCTGGCCTGGCCCACACCCTCCTTTGCCCTTGCCTTTTGTCTCCTTCAGCCTGACCCAAATCTTATCTAAACTATCTATGCACTAAAGTCACAAGTTCCTCTTGGTCAGCTCTGACCTTTATCTATGCACTGAGGTCCCTTCCATCCGATCAGCCCTGACAATGGCAGCCCTACCCTTTAAAAGTAAAAGCATGTACCCCTCTCATTTGCAGGTCCCCTAAAGGACTCTTGCCCGCTTCTCATAGAGAAACTTCTACAACTCTCACTCCAATTAAGCCTGAGACCTTGAATTCTTTCCAGATGCTCTTGCAGGTTTTCTGGTCTTAGATAAGATCAGAATTCCTGCTGAACCTATTGGGATTCCGTCCCTCATCAACCCATATGATAGTTGCAAGTAGAAAGGATAGCTTGGTTCAAGATCCAACATGATGGTGGCTAATATGATGGCACTCTTCAATTCATTAAAGACTCCTCCTGTTCTCTTTCTGAGTAAACAGCTTCCTTCTTTAACACTTGGGGGGCTGGTTAGTGAGGATTACCCTAGGACAAATTAATTGTGAAGACTGGCTTTACCCAGTAACTACTGAAAAACCTTTATTCTTCACTATCTTGCTTTTTACCTTACTTCTTGGCAAAAACTCTTTTCCTCCCTTCAAGCTACCAAGGATTTTTAAAAATTATATTATGATCTTTCCTCAGTTCTCATCTTTATTGACCTCTGTACAGCATTTGATACTGTTGATTTCCTGGTTGTTGTTTTTTTTCTCTGGAGTTTCACTACATTATTGTCTCCTTAATGTCATCCCCATTGTCATGAGTTACAGGCTCTGGGAACCCCCTAGAGCTCTCCTTTAATCTTCCCACAATGAGGCATTTGCCTGAGGCCATAAACCTTTCATTGTGGCTCTGGCCAAACCTTTGTTATTAGCTTAGGCTCCTTTGTCCAGCAACTTCCCACCCCAGATCCTCCCAAAATATCTGTACTCAAATCTGTTACACCCTTGAACTGGCCTAGCCCACCATTGTCTCCCGGAAGCCTCCAGCAACTTCTCATCCTTAATCTCTCATTACTGGAGTCTGACCTCATTGACTCCTCCTGAACACCCTCCCCAAACTGATTACTGGAGTCTGACCCCATCTGACTCCTCCTGAAGACCCTTCCCAAACTCATTACTGGAGTCTTGACCTCATCTGACTCTCCCTGAAGACCCTCCCCAAACTCCTCCTCTAGACCACCCCTAGATTCCTCCCACAACTTTCTGTATATTAGACCCATCTTGCCTCCCAGGGAAGGCCAGAGAATGATCTAGTGCAGACTCATTCTGTGTCAGATGATTCTGGCCCACTTGTCCAATGCAAGTGTCATAGATACCGAGATGCCTTAAGAGTCTACCTACCCATTTACCCATGAACTTTGAATAAACTTTGCTTTCCTTTGGCTGAGAGAAGACTTTGAGTCGAATTCATTTGGCAAGACCTGGCATGTTGGTATTTTGAGGTCTCCAGCACCCCTAACCCTATACCTCAACCTTTGTTTCCCTTACTTCATCATGTGGCTGTTTCACCTAAGTTTCTTTGCTGGCTCATTATCCATATCACTCATCCTGTTTATGTATCCTTAAGGTTCTGGGACTTAGTCTTTTCCCTATACTCTCACTTGGTGACTTCTTTATCAGCTCCCACCTTAATTAAACCTTTATTACCTCTCCCTTGAACAATGAACTACTAATTGTTCTTTCTGCCTCAATTCTCTTATTACTTCAACTCATCCTCCACAGCTGTCAAAATGATTTCCATAAGAGCACGTATGACCATGTTGCTTCACAACCAAGGCAATTCATCAGCTATCTATTGCCTCTAAGATAAAATATAAATTCTTCTGTTTACCTTTTAACATTCTTCACAACCTAGCCCCAATCTACATTTCCTGATTCATTATACATTACTTCCCATTCCTACATTTACAATTTAGCTGAACTGGTCTTCTTTCTGTGACTCACACATTGCATCTCAACTCTTGTCTCCATGCCTTTTCAGTGTCTATCCACTGTGTCTGGAATGTACTCCCTCCTTGGTTCCACTCTAAATTACCAAGTATTTATTTAATATATATTCTGTATATAATCACAAATTTCTATGTTGTCTCCCCAAATGCTCCTTGACAGAGGAGAATGTTTCATTTTATTGTTTGTATCCTTTGCATCTAGTACAGTTCCTGACACATAGCAGATATGTAATAAATGCTTGTTGATTAATGAGTTATGTGATGATTACCAATTCCAAATAACCTTCCATCACTATGACTATGCGTATGTCCAATGAACACCAGCTGGGTTTGATAGAAGACATACTTCTATTGTTTGTAATAAAGCCCTAGAGAAACTGAGTCAATATCCCTCTTCATTGCTGTAAATGTTCCAGCATCTATTGGGAAGATAACATGATTACTGTTTATATATCACAACAAATTTGTGTAGGAAGTCTAGGAAAGTTGGGGAGTGGGGCAAGTGGGAGAGTGACAGGGAGGATTTTCTGATCATGTCACTCCCCTTCTCAAAAATCTTAAGTGCCCCTCTGTAAGGGTTATGGGATTTAAAGATCTCCCATGCCCCATGGACGTGCTGACATAGCAGAGCAAGAGAAAGTGAAAAGCCGAGCTAATGGTCCTGCGGTTGGCAGTTGGTGGCGGTTGCATTTTTTTTTTTTTTTGAGTTAGGACTCCGGCTGAGGACTGCCAGGGGCCGGAGCTGCTGGGAGCGCTCTTCCAGGACGCTGGGTGGTTGCTGTGAGTGGGGAGAGGAGGACCTTTGCCTGAGGTAGCCTGTTCTGTTTTAAAGGCTTGAAAATGTGGGTGCTTTCTACTTTATCTACCTGTGCCAATGTCATAACTACTCTGATGGCTTTCACTTTCTGGTTTTGGGACTCAGTCTTTTGGTATCTTAATAAATTTTCTAGTTTATTTCCCCATATGGCAAACCTGATGTATTTTGTGATGGATAATTATATCAGCATATTTGTAATCTCTATAGGCATTGTGAATATGGCATTGCTGATACACTCTCCCCCTTCCCATTGAATCTAATATAAACTACAAACTCATTGTCCTAATATTTAAAGAGCTCCAAAATCTGGCTGTAGTTTGCCTTCCATATCCCTTATCATTTATCTTTATGCAAACAAACTAGCCACATGACACCCAGTCCTCCTGAGTCTATGCTTTCATACAGATTGTCCATTAGGTCTAGAATGCACTCCTTCTCCCCCTTCATCTGACTCCCCAGAACTTCTAGGTTCTTTCAAGTTTGAGCTGAGATATTTCCTCCTCTATGAAATTATTCTTTCTCCCCAAGTTGTTAGTGCTCTCTCCTTCCTAAATTTAGCATAGAATCATAGATTTAGAGCTAGAAGGGACCCCAGAAGCCATCTAATCCACACACCCTCTCATATTATGGATTGGAAACTGAGGCAGATGGAGATTAGATAAATTGTCCAAGGTCACAAGGTAGTATAAGAGGGCAGATGTGAACCCAGGTCCTTTGAGTTGCAGAACAATGTATCAGGGAATATGTATACAATTGTGTTCACCAAAGAATGTATGTTCCTTAAGAGCAGAGACTGTTTTGTTTTGTATCCTTACATAGTGGATACTTAACAAGTGTTTTCTGAATCAGTCAAATGACATCACTTGGTATCTGAAGTGCCCATTTCATATTCAAAATAGCTACAAAATGCACAAAGTACTTGTCAGTCAATCTATCAAGTTATACAGAATCTACCATGACATATATGGATAAAATCACAAAATGTCCCTAAAAGAAATTAAAAATTGAAATTACTAGAAAAAAGAAAACTAGAGAGATATTCAGTGTTCATACTTGGACTACTCCAACAAAATTAAAATGATGATGATATCTACATTAATTTACAATTTAGTGCTGTACCAATCAAACTATATTTTTAAGGATTAGACACCAAATAATAAAAAAGCATTTTAAAAAATCAAAAGAGCTGGTTTCTTAAGGAAAATTAAAAAAAATTCATAGGAATGAAGAATACAACTTTCAGTGCTATAATATAATAGTTATGCTTTACAGTGGTAGCAAACATACAAACTATTTGGTACTGGTTAAGAATATAAAAGGAGATCAAAGGAACAGATAGATTAAAATTAAGCAAGGAAGAATCAGAAATAATTTAATTCAATAAACATAAATTACTTGGAGAAGAACTTTTTATTTGAAAAGAAGTGCTGGGAAAACTGGTAAGTACTTTGACAGAAATTAAATTTTAGACTAACATATTATACCAAATACCATAATAAAAGAAAAATTGATATGTGGGCTAAATATTAATAAATCATACCATAAAAAAAACTAGAAGAGAAACATATAAAATACCTTTCACTGCTCTGGTTGGTGGGAAAAGGAGAAAGATAGAATCCTCAAACAACCAAGGGCCAGGGATGTCCAAAACATATTATTTATTGATAATGCAGAATACATTATATAATTATATGATTTCATGAAACCGTATAGCTTTTGAATGAACAAAATCAGCACAACTAGGATGCAAAAGTAAGGTCTAGATTGGGAAAATATTTATATCCAATATCTCTATTAAGTGTCATACTGAATATATATATATAGAACTACCTATCAATCAATCAACAAGCATTTATGGACTGCTTAATATGTATTGAATAACTGTACTGTGTGTTTGAGATACAAAGAAAGGCAAAATAAATATTTTCTTCAAAAAAATTAAGTTCCAGTGGGGAACAAAACAAATATATATGTATATCTTTATACATATGATACATATAGTGAAGATGAAACTGGTACAAATATATAGAAAGACCAAAAGCAATTGCCAATTTGATAAGTAGTTGAAAAATATGAACAGTTGATAAGAATTATAAATTATTAACAGTCACATGAGACTGCTCCAAATCACTAATAAGAGAAATGCTAAATAAATCAACTCTGTATTTTCACTTGACAACCATAAATTTGCAAAAATGACAAGTCCATGTTATATGACTTATGAAAGATAGACATATTTATGCTCTGTTGGTGGAATTATGAATTGGCCTAGTAATTTTGAAATACAGTTCAGAATTATGTTAAGAAATGACTATACTGTCCATACTCTTTAATGCAGAGATTCCCACTGCCATGGGCACAAAAGGCTATCAAAGAAAGAAATGTCTCAGTTGTTTTTGGTTTCTTAGAGATATTCTTCCTGCAGGAGTGTCCCTGACTACACTGGGAGAAAAAGGGGCTGATGGATCTTTTGAAAAATAGCCCCCCATGGGTCACAAATGCTGAATCTGGGGATCTTGAAGATTGCATAGATTCAGCCTCTTATTTCAACTTCCTATTTCTGCATCTGGGCTTTTATATGAATCTTCCATAGAGCTCAGGACTTATTCCTTCAATCACTTTTGATCTTCTAAATGCTCAACTGAACCCCTAACTCAATTAAAGTTCACTGGGAAGTAGCATTTTTGTATTTGTTGCTATAGTTCCTCATTAAGATCTCTATTAAATATTTTGATTAGAATTTTCTTCCTGCCAATACATGATTGCTCACAACTGTTAGAACTCATTAGTGCAATTAACAAGGGACGGGTCTTATTGCTGGATTCTCATCATCATGGCAATGAACATACCCAGGAAATGCCCAGGATTCTACAAATGTACCAGCAGTTTTTCCATGAAAGTCACAATCCAGTCCAGTGCAGCCTCTAACAAGTCCCCTATAATGAATGGCATTTTTGCTAGATCATAGGCAAATGGAAATGGTTGCATTTCAAATGTTGATTCACAGCACCCCAGGAACAACAGGTCCCTTGCACTGCATGTATTTCTGTATTTCTGTATTTCTCTCTCTCTCTCCCCTAGCAGAAAAATAAGGAATGTCTCTGATGGTAGAGGCTGGGCAGATGTGGTCAAATTAACCAGACATAACTATGTAGCTACACATGTATAGTTATTGTTTTCATCTTCTGCAACTGGCCACCCAATTGCTGTGCAATATTTTCCTGCAAGGATTCTTTTTTTTTTTTCTTTTTGGAGGGCAATTGTGGTTAAGTGACTTGTCCCAGGTCACACAGCTAGTAAGTGTTAAGTGTCTGAAGCCACATTTGAACTCAGGTCCTCCTGACTCCAGGGCTAATGCTCTATTCACTGCCCCATCTAGCCACCCCTGCAGGTATTCTTAACATGGGGTCAGTGAACTTATTTTAAAAAATAGTTTGACAAATGTAATTTAATATAAATGACTGCCTTTGTAATTTTATGTACTTTTTATGCGTTCAAAAACATTATTCTGAGAATGGGGTCTATAGGCTTCACCAGACTGTAATAGCGTCCATTACAGTAAATGTTAGTAATCCCTATTGCAAGGTAATGGGAGCGGGGCAGCTCTTCCTATGGAAGGTGGGTAACAAAGAAAGGGCCCTCAACTGCTGCTGCATTTGCTTTTCCTAGAAGGAAAGCACCCTTGTTCAGGTCTTGTCACACATGCATCAGGTTATTAAGTCTGAAAAACTTCAATAGTACAGAGTTGCATAGGACAGGGGTTGGGAACCTATGGGCCCTCTAGGTACACAAGTCCCTTTGACTGTGACCTCGAGGATGTAAGTTCCCCACTCCTGGTATAGGATTTTAAGGTTTACAAGTCACTTTCTTGAAAGCACTCTTTCATCATTGGTATGTACTCTGCATAGGCGGGGGCCCAAGATCCTATATTGACTCCTGGAGAAACAGGTTGTGACAAATGGATGCTACTCTGTAATTCTACTCTCCCCTGGATAACCCAGAGCCATCCCTTGGATGTCCAAAGGAGCCAATTGCAACCATTTCAACAAGGAGGCAGAGAACAGTTATAAAAGGATAAAAGCAGGATCTAGAGACAGTCCTAAATACTCCCTATCAGTTTTATGGTCAACTTGTTCACAGTATCACACTTTGCTGTTTCAGAACAATGAAGGGTTAATGACTAGAGGGGGAGCCTGCAATTTACCACTTCTGCACCTTCCATCATATACTCTGCTCTCATTCCTCACCCCTGGGATGGAATAGCCTGCAGGTATATCTTCCACACTTTCAGGTCCCTGCTTGCTAGGCTGTTAGTGACTTTGCTGCCATTACATCTTAAAGCAATGTAGGGGATTAAATATCTAAACACATTTTGTATTCAGTGCTGCTTTTCATTTGGCCTTTAAAAAACAAACAAATCCAATACCTCACAAAGCTTTTCCATCCCTTACCTACTTTTAACAGTGACACAGTTACTATTAGTTAAAATTTTTTGCTCATTTCTCTGCAAAATAATTTTAATAAATAATCAAAATGTCTTAAGTTAAATATTTTGAATGAAATATAGCAATTTTTCTTAACTCTTGTTCTACTAGTCAGTCATTTCAACCAGCTGGCAATAATTATCAAGCCAGCTGAGTTATACTTTTCCCTTGTTAGTGTTGTTTATGAATTCTCTTACAAACTTGGGTTCTCCAATAACCATATTCCATATTTTGAAAAACTGTAGAGAAAGAAACTATTTTCTAGGCAGAAGTTTTAAAAATTTCAACATTTTGCCCTCCCTTCTCTTAATGCTATAAGGAAACGTGAGGCTGCTACTTTGTTTTTTTGACTTACTAGATTGAGCTGTTTGTTCACACACTGTAGTTCAGGTTACTAGGGAGAAAGTTTCTCCTTTTCCTCTCTGAGATGGGAAATGTTTTACTTTCTTTTTCTATGGAGCTTCCTGCCTGTTAATATGTAAAACAGCCCTGGCAGTCTTATTCTGGTAATTTCCTACATTAAAATAAACATCTAATCCATGGTAAGAAGAAGGGAAAAATATGTTTCAGCAGGAAAAATAATGACTATAAAATTAGGAGTGGAAATAGTAAGGATTAAGTTATGGAAAAAATACATAGCAATACAAAATAAAGGCATGATAGTTATAGTCTACAAAATGAAATTATCTGTTACTTAGGATATTTCACAAGTCCATGCTTATATTAAAAGTGTGCAATAATAGATTACAAAATCTGTGATACCACCCTGCTGATTTAAAAATAGCTGATATTAGAACTGAAATCATTACAGAGGTTACAGAGATTAGCATAATTAAACATTCTCAACCTTTATTTCAGAAAAAAAGAAGTATAATTTTATCTTTATATAATAGATTACAAATTTCTCCACAGTAAAAACCTAAGGCAAAACTCATGAAAAAAGATACTTGATAACTTACCTTATATGTATTAAAAAGCACACTGGTGAAATAACTACAACAAACTTGATTTCAAACAAAGACAGAAAGTCTGAAACTTTTCCACTCCTTTCAAAACTGGAGTAGAAGGTATTTTAGGTCCCGCCCTGATTATCATTGGAAGAAAATACACTCACTTATTTGGCCATGTCTTACATTTCATCCCCTGCTATTGGCAACAGACCCATCTAATTTTACTCAGTGACATAAACAGCTCTCACCACACTTGAAATTGTTTAACCACCACTTCCAACACACAGTTTTAACTGTGCCAATAAAAAGAAAAATAGCATTCCTATAAAATCAACTTGTAATCCTTGAATTATGCTGAGGAGGATAGTCTTACATAACCTTCAAAATAATCTTCAACACATTGAATGGAAAAAAAGGCTTATTTTTTTCCATTTATAGAGACACAGATGATTCCATCTTATGCAATATAATTTCAAAGTAATATACAAAAGTTTAGAAGTTGTGACTTTTCAATGCCGCTAGGTGATACAGTGGATAAAGTACTGGATCTGGAGTCAGGAAGCCCTGAATTTGAATACAGCTTCAGATACTTACTAGCAGTGTGACCCACTTAACCTCTGCCTGCCTCAGTTTCCTCATCTGTAAAATGGGGATAATAATAGCACCTACCTTCCCAGGCTTTTGTGAGGATCAAATGAGATAATGATTATAAAGTGCTTTGTGAATCATAAAGCAGTATATAAATGCTAATTGTTATTATGAAAAATATTTCCTACTTATTTGTGTTTCATTAAAAACTGAATATTATTTTAGGATAATCATCTTATGAAATTCCTTTAAATATTTTGACAAGTAACTTGCCTTATGCCCCCCTTCAAATCAAAATTATTAATATTTGAGGGAGAAAACTTTTAGAATTGTGTCTATCATTAGTAGTAATAATGCCAAGAAAATTACACATGTTAAGACATTGATGGTTCTTTTATAGTTGATAAAAAGAAAATAAAAAGATTTTTGTTCAACATTTCAGTTCTACATAATAAGTTTCTTTTTCTATCTAGTTTCTAAGCAATAGCAGTTTTAAAAAAGAATGAAAAAGAATAGCATAGCTTTATGATAAATTATTTTAAAAAATGCCTAAATGCCAAACCTAGAAAGGTTTTTCATTCTTCATCTTTTATTATGGATGAAATCTGCTTTATTTTATGCTTACATGAAATAATCTTTAAAAACAATGCAATGAAAATTCATGGTTTTTATCTACACTTCACTTTATTCTTCAGAATGCCTCCTATTTTCTTTAACCATCTAACCACACTATAGATCCCTGTGAAAGTTGATGCTTCTGTCACCCAACAGCTGTAGGCCATAAATTTAGGACTGACACAGGCTCAACTAATCATTATGTTACAAGATATTTCATACCTTTATGAATTCTCTGTCCATTAATTCTTTATCATCTCACTGGGATTTATTAATACATAAAAATCAAGTCATTAGTATAAGACAACCACTAATACTTCAAAATAAATGGGTATGGAATATTTCCAAAACCAAAGTTGTTTCTATGTAACTCATTGCTTATGAAAGATTAAAAGGTGATATTTATTTTTTATACTTGCCTTACACATAGAAATTGTAAAAAAACATTAGTTTAATATGCTGGTTAAATAAACTTTCATGCATTAAGAAGGCTTCAGGAATACAAGAATTTTTCAATAACTAAATCTATAAAACTACATAGATCACATTTACAAAACAGGTCCCAAAATATTTCCCCATATCTAGGATTATTTTATTTTGTTCACATATACCATTTAACATCACTAATATTTATTTTGATGCTACAAAAGTTTCTATTTCTTTGAATCACTTTGAAAAATGATGTTTTGATTCCATTAACTGACTGTTGCCATCTCCAGACAGCATCTTTCATGTTCAACTCAAAGCTAACATTAGACATAGTAATGGTCATAGAATTCTAGGCCTATAAAGAAGTTGTCCTGTCATTCAATTTAACTTGTAAATTTCTTGGTTTAATTTAAGTGTTATATGGATGAAAGCATCTGGTTACTTTTTATAATACTACTTTACTGAATTAGCATAACCATAATTTATAGAATTCTGTTGACTTCAAACCTTGCTGGGGTCCTAGAGCTTTCAAATGTAGGAGGGCTTAAATGGGTATTGCATATAAATAGTATAATCCAGGGAACACATTGAAATATCCTCCAAAGCCTCAACAGAGAAATAGCCACTGATCCCTCCAAAAGGTCAGCTTCAATGACTCAGTCATATCTCCATAATTATCCCATATAGAGTAAACAGAGTTAATGTTATTGCTACATACCCAAAGTTGTGTCCTGTAGGGAAAAGAAATAATAATGAATTGGAATTTGAATCCTAAATATCAGTCAAGGCTCACCCTAGGTTTAGGAGGAGGAAGTCAACAATAAAAATCTTAAAGAGGAAATGTCAAAATTTTAGAATTCATTGAATGAGTAAAATCAATGGAAAAAAATACTGTTAGAAGGTGAAAAGTCAGGAAAAGGAATGCAAAATTAATCAACCATCAAACTATGATCCAAGTACTATTTTAACTACCTGGGATACAAATTGAAAAACGAAACAGAACCTGCCTTCAAAGAAGTTATATTCCATGTGGGAAAACAATATATACACCTATAAGTATAAACCAAATATATACAAAGTAAATACAACAAAATTTGTGGGGCTCTGGCTATAAATGCACTTATAATTTGGGAACAGTCACAGAGTAGAAAGACTATGATGGTAACCCAAAGATGGACATTAGTAGGGCAGGTTCAGCAGGGGAAGAAAAAAAAAAGTGAGGAGGGAAGGCTTCAAGAGATTCAGGGGTAGAAGAAAGAAGACTCTGATTATCCGATTACTTAGGTTATACCTTAGTATAATCTAAAATTCTCAAATTCTTGTTTGACTACAATCTCCTATCCTGATACCTTGGCAAACCTTTTCTTCACCTTCCATTATCTTTGTTCCTTCTCCCCTTTTCCCTAGTCCGTCACTTAGGTTCTGGCTTCACCTCTCTCTCCATCCAGGTCAAAGTAGGTCAGAGATTGGATTGCAATGGCTAGGCAAACAAAGAATTTCATTTGGCTTGGGCAGAATCTTTCATTTGCCAATATAAATTCTAGTACTATTTATTCTTCTGCTGAGTTACTGTCCAATTAATATGGATAAAATAGAATCTAGTATTTTGAGAAAAATTCCATTTCATCACCTTGATTAAATTGGGGCCCTGCTAGTGAGGGAGGGAGTCAGAACTTAAGAAAAACTGTTTTGAGTATTCCTGTTAAAAAGCTTAGAAATAGGGGGAAGGGCCTAGAATTGTGCCCTCTGGTGGCCAGTAGGGATACTGCAGCCTCTCAGGAAAGGGATATGTTAGGCATAAGAACCTTGGAAAACAAATTGTAAAAGTGAGCTAGAGGCAGGCCATAGTAGCATCTGGTGGAACCCTCTCTGAAAGTAACAAAAGAATGAATAACTGCTTGACTTTTCTGAAAAATCCATTTGTTAAAAGGGGGAAGCAGCAATGAGGACAATTGCTATTCTAATCTAATTTGGACAACAGAGATTGCTTAAAGCAAAATGATGAGACCCTTGAGAGGATGTAATTAATCCATCTTAGAAGTTTAAAAGAAAATTTTGGCATAGTTTGACACATACTTTAAATCTGGGGATAACAGATTTAAGAATTTAGAAATCATAAAGTTAGCCACTCATGACCTAAAGCTTTACAAGAGAAGTCAGAATAAGAGAGATGGTAGAGGAAGGGAATTATCATTGTTATAGCTGCTACTATGTGTTAAACACTTCCTACAAATATTATCTCATTTGATCCTCACAACAATCTTGGGAGGTAGATGCTATTATTTATCCACATTTTACAGTTAAAGAAACTGAGGCTAACAGAAGGTAAGTAACTTGTCCAGGGTCATGCAGCTAGTAAGTGTGTGTGATAGTAATGGCATTTAAAGATTCCCCTGTATTGGCTTGGTTTTTCAAATTGATTGTGTTAAAACCCAGAGTTTGTTAATCCCACCTGTGGGATGGGCTTGTTGATGTGAAAAGAAAGTCCTGAACTGGGAGGAGCTGGTGACGTAGATTTGGAGAGACAAGAGAGAGGCAGAAGAACTTTTTTGGAAGCAGCACCTCGTGGAGAGAGAGAGACTAAGAGAATTGCTGGTGACCGCTTTGAATTGCCCTGGACTTTTGAGACCTGCCCCCTGAGCTGCCAAGGACTGAGGAGACATGGCTGTTTTGCTGGTACTTTGTCTGTCTGTTTTGATGTTGTTTTGCCAGATTTGTCCACTGGTGAAAGACAGTCCTGTTGTTGAAGAAGTCCTGGAAGCTGGCTTTTGGTTAAGAAGCCCTGAGACTGTCCTGCAGACAGAGAGTGAATACTGTCCACTGGTGAAGGACAGTGCTGTTGTTGCAGGGGTCTGGGAACCTTTCTGTTGGTTCAGAAGCCCTGAAGAAGGATTTTCTTGTTGTATGTTTACAGAAATCCTAGGAGAGGGTTTTGCTAATGTTTTCAGGGGTTCTAGGACTGTTCTACAGACAGAGGATGAATTAATGAAGGGACTGGCAATGTATCTTATGGCCTTGCTAAGCCTTGTCTCCCCAGGAACTAAGATTGCTGAGAACTTGCCTCCTGTTGAAGATGAAGATGAAGAAAAGACCTCCATTTGGGTATTAAGTGCTGTGTTTAAACTTGATGTAACTCTGGGGTAGATTCAATTGAGATCCAGGGGTGGGGAACTTTTGACCTTTTTGTGCTCTGTGATTGACAAATGAAGGTACTTTACTTATGTTTGGAAACTAATCTCCATTTGAGAAGAGGGGCTTTGTGGTGAATGAAGGTATAGCCTAGGGGTGGAGAAGTATTTAGACCAGGGACTTTGTAATTGATTGAATGATTGGAAGGTCCTGGGGTGGGGTAGTCCTTGGAGATTATTTAATCACATTTAGTAAATGTTGTATTTGGAATGATGTCATGTTTTGATCTTCTCTGTTCTTGGTTGGTCACTGAATAAAATAGAGAGCACCTATGCTGGTATTTTGAACCTTGGGAAGTTGCCTTTCCTTGGCATTACAGTACAGTGTGTGAGACCAGACTTGGACTCAGGTTTCTCTGACTCCAGGCCCACAGTTCCATCCACTGTGCTACCAAATACTAGGAAATTCAAAATAGGCAATTCTAGCAAAACAAATACAAATAATTGCAATGAGGAAGAAAACAGAGCTACTTAAAGAATCTTATAGATGGTTATGGAACTCTGGCCATTTGAGATTTTTTAAAGACTTGTATAAAAGATGAAAACAAAGGCAGATTAAGAGAGAAGTGATGCCAAAGAATCACAAAAATCTACAATAAATATTGTAAGAACATTAAGACTCTGAATGAGCTTGTGCTGCTGACAACAGCATTTCTTAGCTATGTTGGGAGAAGAGGAAAGAAAAGAAAGAATAGAACTAGTGTTTATGGTGAAGGAAATAATGATAATAGATGACAGAAGTTGAAACAACTATTCAATTTTTATTTTGCTTCTATTTTAGTTTTGGAGTTGTTAAGAGAGCATTTGATTTCCATTAACAAGTTCAAGTCACCAGGGATGAATGAACTATATTGTAGGATTCTGAAAGAACTGATAGATACAACTACCAACAATCTTTGAAAAACTGGAGAGAAATGGAAAGATGCCATAGGAGCAAAGATAAAAAAAATGATATACCACTTGGCAAAAAAGCTAAGATGGTGGAGTCTCCAAACTATTGGCTCATTTCTGGCAAATTTCCAGAAAATATCATAAAAAGGGATCATTTTTATGTTTTAAATAAGGAAAATGGCTATCACTGAAAATTAGGATGGCTTCATCAAGAAAAATTCATGCCAGGCAAATCTTCTTTACTTTTATGAAAGGAACTTAGCTATATAGACCATGGGATTACTATAAAGACAATACAACTAAATTTTTTTTTGGGGGGGGGAGAAGCTACTTAGTCCAATCCATAGATCATCAAGAATCCCATGTATAGTATGTCCAACAAATAGTAATACAGTCTCTGCTTGAAAACTTCTAGTAACAGGGAACCCACAACCTCCTGATGCAGCCCATTCTAATTATTAGGAAATTTCCTTTACAAAAAGCCTAAAACTTCATGTTAGCTTTGACGTGCTGGTCACTGTTCTCTCTCATAAAAAAAAAAAAAAAAGTCTTAGGAAGTCTAATCCTGGGGCAGCTAGGTGGCACAGTGGATAGAGCACTGCCCCTGGAGTCAGAAGGACTTGAGTTCAAATTTACCCTCACCTTACTTACTAGCTTTGTGACCCTGGGAAAGTCATTTAACCCCAATTGCTCCCCCCCCCCCAAAAAAAAAATCTAATCCTGCTTCTTCATGACTGCTCTTTAAATACTGAAGATATACTATTTCCAGAGTGAGTTAGGCCTATGGCAAGGGTGGGAACCCTGAATCCTCGAGGCCACATGTGGCCCTATAGGTCCTCAAGTATGGCCCTTTGACTGAATCCAAACTTCACAGAATAAATCCCCTTAATGAAAGTATTTATTCTGTAAAACTTGAACTCAATCAAAAGGTCATACCCAATGACCTAGAAGGCCACATATGGCCTTGAGGATCCAGGTTCCCCATCCCTGGTCTAGAGTATTATGATCTTTGTCTGGCACATATAGAAGACTATGGTTCAATTCTGGGTGCCACATTTTAGGACAAACATTGACAAACTGGAATATGACTAGAAGAGGGTGACCAGGATGGTAAGGGAGAAGCTAGAGATTTTATCATACAAGAATCAGTTGGAAAAACTCAAGACATTAGCCTAGAGATGAAACCATTTAGGTGAGAACATGATTTCTGCCTTCAAGTATTTGTTAGTCATCAAGTAGATGAGGGATTCAATTTGTTGTTTGGCTCCATAGTTCAGAATCAGTAACAATGGATGGAAGTTGTAGAGAAGCAATTTAGGCTCAATCTAAGGGAAAATTTTTTAAAGGTTGGAACTGGTCTAAAGTAAAATGGGCTGCTTGCATTGGTCATGGACTGTCCTTCATAAACACTCAAGTAGAAGCTGGATGACCATCTTGGAGGAGTCATAAAAGGATTTCATCTTAAGGCTGATTGAAATAAGTATCTCTAAATATCTTTCTGTTCTGAAATCTTGTGATACTGTGAAAACAGGAAAGGCCTGAAGTTTCATCTCACACCCTGAAAACTGACAAAGATGAATTACAGAAAGAGTCAATGTTGGAGAAGTAGTACAAAGACAGTCACACAAATGAAGTTTGGTGGAGCTGTGAATTGGTACTATTATCCTGGAAAATAATTTGGAAAAAGAAGAGGAAGAAGGCTAGAAAAAAGAAAAATAACAGACAAGCAAGGCAGTTTTAAAAGCTACAGGATGAATTTAGTAGGTTAAAAGGGAAAGCAAGCTGTACATAATAGAGTTCTCCAGACTTATGTAAAATTATTTTTTTCTGCTAAAAATAACCATTTTGTGTTTAAGAATAAAAATAAATATATTTCAAAAGAAAACAATTCAGGTTATACAAGAAAGTGGCTAAGCTACTGTAATGGGAATGCAAATTTGGAAGATCTTCCCTGCCCCTAGGCTAAAATGCACCTGAAGCCTGGGGAGGGAGGCTTGTTTTTCAGTAGATACTTCTTGATTGGCCGGTGAGTCAATAAGGTTGTTACATTCTCTGAGCCAGGAGAAGGCTATATAGGCCCTGATGTGTAGCTTTGTTTTGGGACTCACTTTGAGAAGTGTTCTGTGATTTGATCTGAATTCTGGGAAGCCGTTGTTGAGAGTCCCCCGGCTTTGAGAAACCCAGATGTGGAAACCCAGATGTTGACTGGGTATGGATGTAATGATTGGACAGTTTGGAAATCTGTCTACTTGATCTGTTTGTGTCTTGATAATTCTGCCTGTATGCTTTGAAGTTCGGGGTGCTGACCTATTTCCCCTGAACAAGGTAAACGATATATGTCTGACTGATTAAAGTAAGCTTGTTAACCCATTTTGAGTTGCTTTCCTTTTAACAAAGCAGATCCAAGAACCTGTATGGGCAACAAACCCTGAGGACATGCTTGGAGTGCTTGCTGCTACAGCTACTCATAACCTTTGATCCAGTGATGAATCCCAAAGAAGTTAAAAAACAAGAAAGGTCTAATATATACCAAAATAGTCATAGCAGCACTTTTATGGTAGCAAAAAAAAAAGGGGGAAACAAAATTGGTGCTCATCACATGGCAAATTGTTGAAAACTGTATACACGAATTTTAATGAATATTGTTGTATATTGTATCATTGACCATCAAGCTTCACTCCTCTGAACTTCAATACATCCTCCAGAATCTCATGATTCTAAAAGATCACATCAGCTCTGAAACTCATATCTCCTCAGTAGGCCCTCTCCCTGGGACCTTTCTTTTCCTCCTATTGGAGAGGGAGAAGGATAGACAGTGGAGAGCTCCTCCCAGATCCCCCCATTTAAGGAAGATCATCAATTCCCATATAGTTGTACTCCTCTGGACTTTATCTGACACACAGAACTTTCCACACTTCCCCAATTTTTAGCTTCTTTTTTTGGTGTCATTTTCCTCTTTTGTCTTCCTTTGTTCCCTCAGTGCTTAGCACAGCTTAGCGTAGAAGGCCCTTAATTGACGTTTATGGACTGAATGTATGGTAGGAAATGATGACACTGTTAAATTTAGACAAACATAGAAAATATGTATTAATCAGGAATATCAGTCTACTCAATGATGTCAATAATGTAACTGAAAGATCACTGAATTCTGAGGAATTGAAAAACCCAGATGGTCCCAGAGAATAAATAATGAAGCTTAACATATTTCTCTAACAAATAAATGTGGAACTATAGAGTAGAGACAGTGTATGGAGGTTGAATTGGCTTGTTATTATTAATAGACTCCATAGATAGTGACACTCTGCAGATTATCCAGTTTGTAGATAACATGGGTTAATAACATAAAGCTGCAGAAAATCTTAGAACCTCCTAAATGATATCCATAATTACTAAAGAATTGAGCCTAATTATATACATCTTAGAAATGTTGAATATCCAGAGAACATCACCTCTTATTTAGATCATGCATGGACAGCCTACAGAGCTAGTGCATCAGTACATATAACTTGGGGAGATACTGCAGATTCTGGTCATACAATCAGAAGTAGGAAGGAAGTGGATTGTATTACACGTGGAAAAATTTCCATTGCTTTCATGGACTTCTGACGTCTCTCTGAAACAAGAGCCCAAATTTTTGACACTAATATTCTTTAGATGATACTATAGATCTGCAAATCATAGAATACTGACATGTCCAAGGAATCAAGATTGTGAGTTAAAGAGCAATGGAGAGACACATGATGAGTGCAAATAGATTACAGCATGTTACTAACAATTAAAGATGCCCTCAATCAAATTTAAGGCTGAAAGAAAAAAGACTTAAGCCACCTATATAAAGAGAGTATATTTCAATAACAATTGGAAAGACAGAGCACTGCAATCATATTCAAATAATGACAAGAGACATAAGGGATAGCTTGTTGAGTGGATGCAGTGAAGAAGACTCCTAGGAATATATGGATAAGAGTCAGACAGGATGAAGAGTCATAAATGGGTTGGGATCTGCCTTGATGGGGGTAAAGGGGAGAGTACCCATATCAATATCACAGACCATTTTTATATTAAATTATAAATTTTATGGAGTTAATAATTAAAGGAATTTTGTAGTGAATCATCTTGTATAATGAAGAATCCTTTTGCAAAGTGAATTTTCACTCCCTTATCTGTTTCATAAAACTCAATTTTAATATACTGGATTTACTTTATTAAAGTAGGCCATATCTGTCTGTCTATTGCTCTCTTCTTCTTCTTCTTGTTCTTCTTCTTGTTCTTGTTCTTCTTCTTCTTCTTCTTCTTGTTCTTCTTCTTCTTCTTCTTCTTTTTCTTCTCTTCTTCCCTCCACACACCTTATATTATGTAAATTCCTTCTTTCATTATTGCCACCAAGCAATATTTTCTAAGTACCTAAAGTAAACACAGATATCCCCATACTTCTTGCCCATCACTTTCTTTTTGAGTACTTTGTGGCAATTCTACTCTATTTTGAAAATATCCTCATGTATGACCTTTTACCTCTATCTAACTTCTTGCCCTCGGGGAAACTAGGCTCTCGTGTGAAGATAATACATCTACCTCTGCTGCTTCTTCCTTTAGAGACCTCAATTATTATCCTCCCTGACTCAATAGAAGACAACATTGGCTCTGCTTTCTCTTATGATTCTAAGACAGTTACCCTTTCTATGCTTCTTATCATTTAAAGTTTACATTAACTACATATATGCTTATCAAATCACTATTACTATTGTATATACTTCCACCTTCTCAGAAGATATTAGGATCTAGTTCATATTTTCTCTCTCCATTCTTATTGACTCAAAGAATTCAACATCCATCTAACATTCTCAGGTCCTTTAATCAGCAGTCTGCAGAATTCATGCACAAATGAGGTCATACCATGAGCTTCATCACATGAAATGGATTTGTCTCTGAAATGTTGTACTTGAATTTAAAATTCCATACTTTACGTCTTATGTTTCCTTTCTCCCCCTGTCCCGTTCCCCAAATTCCACCAAAACAATGGTCTGAACTTACAGACATCATTTGGTTATTAGAAAATTTCTAATACATTAGCACTCTGGTCATACTTGATCCTGGTAGAATATTATGGTCAATCACTTTAACCCTGTCCTCAGTGACTCTTCGTTACACTCATCCCTTTACATTTTGTCTTCACAATTGTATCAATATGTATCCCTGAATCATTGTCAACAACTGTGTTCTCCATTCCTATATCTAGACTAAAGTAAATCATAAGGGGCAGCCAGGTAGCACAGTGAGTAAGAGCACCGACCCCAGAGTCGGGATGACCTGGGATTGAATCTGGGCTCAGACACTTAGCATCCACCCAGAAACACCTGGCTGTGTAACCTTGAGCAAGCTACTTAACCCCAATTGCTTAAAAAAATAGAAAAAAAGAATAAAGTAAATCATAAAACCAGGATGAACTGACCTGTGAATCTCAAACCTTAAGTAGTTCTTCAATGCTGTTCAATAATATTATTATTTATTCCTAACATATTCCCAGTCATGGCTATTTCAAAGTTTCTCTGCTCTCCTTAAGTACAATGTTCTGTCTCTATCACTGACACAGCAGATGTCTTTATCACTTATTTAAATGAGAAAACCAAAGCTCATCAGGTGCGACCTCCCTCATCTTTCCTCTTCTCTAGCTGAATATTGATCTATGTTTCTCAAGAAGATGTGTCCCAAAGTAGGGGGCCATTATGGAAAGCATATTAGTCTTAGAATCAGAAAACCTGGATTTGAGTTCCACCAACTTTGTGTCTGTGCAATAGTCATTTATAATCTCTAACTCTGTTTCCTCATTTAAAAAACAGAAACACTAATTTCACTGTTGGGATTAAAACATTGTGTAGCTCTAAAGAGTACATAAATGTGCTTTGGGAAACAGGTGGCATAATGGAGATAGGGTTTACAATTATAATCAGGAATACCTGAGATCAAACCCTGGCTGACACATACTAGCTGTGTGAGGATGGACAAATCACTTAACCTCTCAATATCCCCAGTCAACTTTCTTAAGATTCCTTGTTAAATGAGTAGCTGTTCAGGAACTGTGGGAGGTAGTTTGCACAGCAGATGCTTCTTGCATGGAAGAAATAGCAGAACCACTCTCTCCTCTCAAAAAATGGCTGCTTCTCACCCTCAAGGCAAATTCTTATAATTGTGTCTTTGACCTTATACCCGTTATGTGTCTCTTCTAAAATCTTTCAATTATCTTTTCTCTCCTAAATCTCTAATTAATTTCTTTCATTCCACTTGCTCTTTCCCCTTTGTCTTCAAGTATGAGCCAACAATCCTTATCTTGAAAAAACTACACTTGACCTTCATGGTCCCTCCATTTTTCTCTTTCCTTTCACTGCCAAACTTTTCAGAAGAATGGTCTCCATCTAGTTTCACTTCTCTACCCATTCTTTCCTGAATCTTTTGCAATCAGGCCTCTGTCTCCACTACTCTCCTGAAGCAGCACTCATGAAAGTCACAAATGACATAATCACAATCCAATAGCCCTTTTCTAATCCTCAATTCTCCTTGACCTCATTGCAGAATTTGATACTGCTGATATGAGAGACAGAGACATACAAACAGAAACAGAAAGAGACAGACATTGCTATTTGGCTTCTGTTACACTGTACGATTCTGTTTGTCATATATGTGTCTATCTATCTATCTATCTATCTATCTATCTATCTATCTATCTATCTATCTATCTATCTATCTATCTATCTACTTCTGTGTCTCCTTCACATTATTTTTCCTTTTCCAGTCCCCTAGTGTAGAGAAAACCCTAAGGTTTTATGCATAGAGTCTTCTAATCTTTTCTCTGTATATTTTTTCCTTTGATGATGTGATCCACTCATGATTTCAACTGTCACCTCTATGGATGATTCTCAAATCTTTGTACAGATATGGTGTGAACCTTATACCTTATATAAAATATCCCAATGAATAAGTACTTACCACACATATTCCATTGAATGTTTTTTATATTTGTCCCCCAGAATCAGATTGATAGGAATAGGGGAGAGTAACAGACCTGACAAAAGTTGTAAGTCAGTTCATTTGGGTTTTTGCAAGCAGGGAATGGAAGGACTGTTCTCATACATAATGTTCAAGTAGAACAAATTTGTTAGTGTTTTACCATTTCCCTTTCAGTCTCCTGTCTCTCTCCAATCTCCTGAAGTCCATTCTTTTCCATTCCTTAAGGAAGCCAGTAATTTCATCCTAGCCTATGGCAGCCTATCCAAAGGTTCCAGTTCAGCACATCATAGAAGGCCCATCATTTGTGGACCATCTCAATAGTCCAATGTTAAACTATCAATCTTTGCTTTATAGCAAGCCTACTAAGATTTTATAACCTAATCTCCAAGCTAAATCTAATGAACAAACTAGACGACAAAATCACCAAGATTTTACATAGTTAGCTTTAAACAAATTCAAGGATGAAATTATGGAATGTATGCCTAACTCTGTAAGCATCATTACATATGGCCACTATGTCAAAAGTTGGATAGACTACAAATGTGACCATCCCTACCCCATAACAAGGATTCTAGAGGGGAGTCATAAAATTACAGATTAGTGAATTTCACTTTGATACAGTGAGAGTTTATGGAAAGGGACAAACCATTAGACATATACAGATGTAAGCTACTGAAGTAAAAACATAGCCATTAGAATTCTCAGTGTGTATTAACACAGATATGAAGCTAGTAGATGTAATATTCATCTAAATTGTAGAATTTTTTAACTTTGAAAGGTCTGTGACTTCATCAGAAAGTACTCCTAGTGATACCAATAATATTTATTTATGCATTTTCTCCAAGTCTCCTATACTTTCTTTATACATCAATCACAAAAAAATCTATGAAAAAAGTTGAAGGCCTTCCTTTTGTTGTTTTAGCATATTTGAGGCATTAATATAATCCCCAGGCTATTATATCTCATTCTCTACATGACTATATGTTTATCATCTTTTCTAAATGTGCATAACTGTCATAAAGGCTTTTATGCTAGTCCTTTGTAATGGGAATGTAAATTTTAAAGATCTTCCCTGCCCCTAGGCTAACGTGTACCTGGAGCCTGGGGTGGGAGGCTTGTTTTTCAGTAGATACTTCTTGATTGGCCAGTGGGTCCAGAAGGTTGTTACATTCTCTGAGCCAGGAGAAGGCTATATAAGCCCTGATGTGTAGCTTTGTTTTGGGGCTCACTTTGAGAAGTGTTCTGTGATTTGATCATATGAAATTCTGGGAAGCCGTTGTCTAGAGCCTCCCTGGCTTTGAAACCCAGATGTTGTTTGGTATGGATGTAATGGTTGGACAGTTTGAAAACTGTCTACTTGATCTGTTTCTCCATCTTGATAATTCTGTCTGTGTATTCTGAAGTTCGGGGTGCTGACCTTTTCCCCCTGAACTAGGTAAACAATATATGTTTGACTAATTAAAGTAAGCTTGTTAACCCATTTTGAGTTGCTTTCCTTTAACAAAGCAGATCTAAGAACCTGTGTTGGGAGCAAACCCTGAGGATGCTTGGGGTGCTTGCTGCTACATCCTTACAGGCAAATCAACATGGTAATATCTGACCATACCAAATCATCATCTTTCTGTTGTCCTTTGAGTCACCTGTAATTTTGATTCTTCTTAAATTATGGTTATTTATATCCACATAATATCATGGGGAGAATGTTAAAGGAATGTTCTTTTTGGGGTAGCAAGCAATTTTGACTTTCAAATACAAGATTCAAGAAAAGCATCAAAAAGTAAACAGGAAAGAGAAATCATAAGAGATCCAATAAACTGCATTCTTACATGAGAAGATGATACTTGTAACTTCTAAGAACCCTATCATTATTAGGGCAATTAGAAGGAATACATATAGAAAATGGACACAGGTGTGAGTTGACAGTGATGGGATGATATCCAAAATAATTAAATTAAGGCATGAGAAAGAAGGATGCACTGGAATAAAGGGGAAGGGAGAGGTAGAATGAGGTAAATTATCTCTAAGCAAAGAGGTGTGAGTTTTTACAGTGGAGGAGAGGATGGGGGTTGTGGCAGGCAATGCTTTAACCTTACTCTCATAAGAATTGGTTCAAAGAGAGAATAACATACACACTCAGTTGGGTATTGAGATCTATTTCCCTAGAGAAATAGGATAGGAGGGGATAGAGGAAGGTGGAGTGATAATAAGGAGTGTGGATTCTGGGAGGTGGTAGTCAGAAGCAAAATACTTGTGAGAAGGAAAACAATGAAAAGAAAGAAAAAGAAGGATAAAAGTGTGTATGTGGGGGAAGAATAGGCCAAAAAATGCTAAGAAAACTGGAAAGCAGCTTGGCAGAAATTCGGTATAGTCCAAGATCTCACACCATCTACCAACTTAAGGTCAAAAGGGGGTACATGAGTTAGACATAAAGGGTAATACCACAAACAAGTTACAGAAGAATGGAAGGAGATTATATTTCAGATCTAGACAGCATTATGGGATGTGAAATGGATTTCGATTACATTAAATCAAAAAGGTTTCATACAAACAAAACCAATGTAGCCAAGATTAGAAGGAAAGCAGAAAATTGTGGAGAAAATTTTACAGCAAATTTCTCTGATAAAGGCTTCATTTCTCAAATATATAACTGAGTCAAATTAATAAGAATGAATCATTCCCCAAATGATAAATGATCAAAGGATATGAAACAGGCAGTGTTTTCAGGTGAAAAAATCAAAACTATTTATAGTCATGAAAAATTCTATCAACACTACTGATTAGAGAAATGCAAATTAAAACAATTTTCAAGTACTACCTCACACCTATCATATGGGCTAATATGACAGAAAAGGAGAATGATAAAGTTGGGCTGAAGGAAAATTGGGACATTGAAGTACTGTTGTTGGAATTGTGAACTGATCCGGTCATTTTGGAGACTTATTTGGAACTGTGTCCAAGGGGCTATAAAACTGCATACCTTTTGATCCAGAAATACCATTCCTAGGTCTATATCCCAAAGCAATTTAAAAAAGAAAAGAAAAAAGACCTATATATACAAAAATATTTACAGCAACTCTTTTTTGTGCCAAAGAATTGGAAATTGGAGGGATGTTCATCAATTTGGGGAATAGTTGAATAAGCTGTGGTATATGATTGTGATGAAATACTCTTGTGCTATAAGAAATAATGAGAAGGATGTTTTTAGAAAAACCTGGAAGGACTGACATGAACTGAAGCAAAGTGAAGTGAGCAGAACCAGAACACTGTACACAGTAAGGTTTAATTTTGTTACACTCTCACTGCACCCCATAAGTAAAAATTATCTAGTCCTCCTCAAATCCTCCATACCAATTTCTTTATTTAAACTTGTTATGGACTTAACTTCAAAATTGAATTAGAATTATTTGTGTACATGTTTTATCTTTCCCTCTCTAATTAATGCTAAAAACTCTTTGAGGGTAGGGGCAGTGCCATTTTTCCTTTGTATCCCTAGTGCTTAGGAAGGTAGGAAACAAGTTCTCACTCAAAGTGAGACCCTGAAAAAACCTTAACTAAAAAAGGTCAGGGTGTCCCACTGCATTCTGGGCTACCTCCAGTCTTTCTGAGTAATATGTGGTCACTAGACCCAGATGGCTCTGGAGGAGAAAGTGAGGCTGGTTACTGCACAGCCCTCCCTCACTCAAATCAAAGTCAATTGCAAGTCATGTCATCATCTCCCTGATGTCATGGTGTTATAGAAATGGAATGGAAATTTAAGATCTTCCCTGTCCCTAGGCCATTTGATAGGCTTAAGTACACCTGGAGCCTGTGGCTGGATTTTTCATTACTACTCAAATGAAAATGTTCTTTCTAATGATGATCTTTTTGTTATTACATCTAATTGTGTTTTCTCTTCCCTCATCTATTTTAAGCACTGTGTAGCATTGGACACTGCTGACTACCAGCTCCTTCTGGATGCCCCATCTTCTCCTGACCAGTCTGACCAATTCTTCCCATCTTCTTTTGTAGGATTATTCTTCATATCCTACCTCCTATGCCTGGGTGTACCTGAGCCCTTTCTCTTCTCCTCCTCCTCCTTCTTCTCCCTCCCTCCTTCTCTTCCTCTCCTCTATATGTTAATGACCCCCATGTCTCTAAATCTGACCCTTATCTTTCCTGAGATCCAATCCCACATCGCTAGCTGCCTGCCAGACATATTTGCCTGGATATTCCATAAGTATCTCAAACTCAACATATCCAAAATATATGTCATACTTTTCTCTATTTCTGTCTAGTAGACTTCCATTCATGCCGTCTCCCAGGACAGTGTGAGTCACTGGGAGTCAGTCTTAACTCTTCACTCTCACTTATCCCTCACATCCAGTCAGCTGCAAAGTCCTATTGCTTTTCCATTCTCAAACTCTCATATCCATTGCCACCTCTCCATTCACACTGCAGTCACCTTTCACCGGATCTACTGAAATAGATCTCTGTATCTCATCTCTTCCTTCTCTACTCCATCCTCCCCAAAGCTTCCAAAGTGATGCACCTGAAGCAGAGTCCTGACCATATTGCTATGGTGTTCAGTAAGCTTCAATGGCTCCTAGGATAATGTAGAGACTCCAATGGCATTGAAAGTTTGGATCTGGCCCATTTTTCCTAGACTGATGATACATTATTCTCTGTCACATACTGTACTCTCCAGCCAAAGTAGCATCCATGTCTTTGCACAACCTATCCCCCATACCTGGGAAGCTTCCAATTTGCCTCTACTCACCTCTTGGGAACCCTGGTTCCCTTCTAACTTCAGCCTAAGTGTCACTTCCTTTAAAAAGGAAGACCTTACCTGGTGTCAACATTTGTCGACACATACATACTTAAAATCACTTTTCAAAGTCACAAATTATCTCTTTATTATAATATCTAATCACTTTCCCCTTTTTTCACCTAGTTTTTTTTGTTTATTGTATGCCTACTCTATATTTACTCATTTATGAATATGCTGCATCTTGCCAACAGAGTGTAAGTATTTTTAAGTGAAGCATTGTTTCATTTTGTTTTTGTTTGCACAGTGACTAGTATGTAGTATACACTTAATGAGTGTTTTTGATAGTTTGATTTCTCTGATAAATTATGCACATTTTTCTCCAGGGGTCAAGATTAAGACCTTATAACTAAAACAGATGGGTTTGGTTGTTTTTTTGTTTTGTTTTTGTTTTTACCATAAGTTATATGGCACAGTGTTCTCTCTGGACTGTTTGCATAGAAACAACTAATTTCTTAGCAATGGCCAGATAATTTTCCATTCCATTTATCAAAACATGCTTATTTAGTAGTTTTCAAGAACTATTGTATTGTTAATAACCTCAAGAACAAATGTTTTCTACAAATTGAGAAGTGGTATAATAATAATAATAACAACAAACATATATAGGACTTTCAGTTTTACAAATCTTTCTCCCTATATTAATTGATCCTCACAACAATCCTGTGCAATATGTGCTATTGCTCTTCCCATCCTATAGGAAACTGAGGTTGAGAGGGAGTAAAGTCATTTGCTTAGGGTCACACAGTTAGTTAGTATCTGAAACAAGATTTGAACTCTCTTCTTCCTGATTCCAAAGTCCAATATTCTAAACACTATGGCATCTAGCTGTTTAATACTTACATGACCTTAATACTTTAAAACCTTGAATAAATTGTGGCTTTAATTCTGGTACTAATTTAACAGGGTTTATAAAGATTCACAATTCATGACCTGAGTTCAAATCCAGCCTCAGACACTTGACACACTTACTAGCCATGTAACTTTGGGCAAATCACTAAACCCCAATTGCCCTCCGAAAAGCCAAAAGAAAAAAATCACAATTCATTCTATATGTAAACTCTTTTCTCTTTAAATGTAACTGTAATAATTTTGTTACATTAAAATGCTGCAGTCAGCTGAAAATATAATTGTTTTAAATTCTTCAGAAACATAAGTGACTGAAATATCTAATTTCTAAACTCATTTGAAATCCTAAACATGCATATTACATTTTGATGAAAAATAGGCTGCATCTGCATTTGCACCTGGGACTTTAATAGAGGCAGAAACTTTGGAAAACCTTTTCTTAGCAAGCCTTGATTTATTTGTCCTCATGTTCAGAGGAAATTTTCACAAAATGTTACATATTAATAACCAAATGTTTTATCCAAATGTTTCCATCTTTAAAAGTAATGGAAGCATTAAAAAAAAACTTTAAATGCCTAACAGTCTTTAACAGCCCCACAGAAAATGCTTATACTTTTAAATGGCTCAATAAAGAAACATTTGCTCCATTTGGAAATGTAAGTCACTGATTCAAATGTTTTCATTTGTAGAGAAAAATCTTGACTATTAAGATGGTACTAAATAATAGTGATTTTCTAGGGGAACATTTTATTTAAAAAATAATAGCAGCATATTTTCTTTCTTGAATATTTAATTTATTAAAGTAGCAATTTGATTTATATAGATGAACATTATTTATATAAAAGTAGGCTTCAAAGAGAACTACTTCACAATGAAACCTTCCTTAGACCCCCTTTTCAGGGCTGCTTGGCCACCTTTGATAGCCACCTATCACCCAACTCTAATATCTGGCTTCAAGAAACCATCATGTGCAGCATCCATATCCTCATAACACTGTATTGGCAGATGATTGAGGGTAACCAACAGGCATCAAACTCATCAGTGAATTAGGGGGATCTCTACCCAAGAATGTGGAGGCTTCCCCTGGCAAAATGGGCAGATGAGAACAATTTGTACCATTGGCCATGAAAGTGGTGGAAAAGCACTGTGGGGCACTTAGAGTTTGGTCAGACATTGAAGACACCAAGGTCATCCATTGCATCACAGGCCATTGTCAGTCTTGATTTGTGCCACTGGAGTTCAGTGACTCTGGAAGAGAGTACAAGGATGACCATTTTATGAAATTCTGCCTCATTTAAATTCAATTAATGAACAAGTCAAATCACTCCTCTGATGTCATTGATCCCCTTCAAAAACAAAATAACAGGTAGTAATGTCATCTTAAGTCAATTTCCTTATCTATAAAAGTAAGGAGTTTGACTCAGTGGCCATTAATTTCCCTATGATCTTATGATAAGTTTTGAAAGGTTAATTTGGAGTGCTGGAATTAAAATAATGTAAATCAAATATGAATTCCGTCTAGGAAAAAATGTTATGTTAGGTGGTTATGCTCTTGATGCTCAATGGAAAGAGGGAAGCAAGGAAGGAAATGTAATGGTAATGGGAATTTGAAGATCTTCCCTGCCCCTTGTATTTGCAATCAAACAGGTACTTAGCACCTTGTTCAAAGTTCATGATTGTGTCAAATATTAAGAATCAGAACTTGTGAATCCCACAATTGGATGGACTTGCTGATGTAACAGGAAGGGGCTGGAACAGGGAGGAGCTAATACCTTATATAAAGAAAAACCCAAGCTAGAGAGCCAAAACTTCTGGGAGCAAGCAGCATGGAGGCTGAGGAGCTAAGAATTGAGAAGAGAACTGAGAACTGAACTGAGAAGAGGATTGAGAAGAACTAAAAAATGAAAAGAAAGAAGAATTTGAGAACAGAACTTGTGGTAGCAGGAGCTACTGAGAACTTCTAAGGGTCAGCCAGAGCTGCTGAGAATTTCTGAGGGCCAGCTGGAGCTACTAAGAACTTCTGAGAGCCAACCCGAACTGCCAAGAATGATAATTGAGAAATGAGAAGGAGAACTGGGAGGAAGCATGACTTTGTATGTTTTGATGTTTTTGATGTCTCAGACCTTGCTGTTGGGTCTATGTTGATTTCTCAGGCAGAAAGTGAATTGATGAGGATGCTGGGAATGTGTATGAATATTATTGTGGCTTTGTTAAGCTTTGTCTTTTCTGGAACCAAAACTGTGAAGGATTTGAGGTGGACCAGACACTGTAAGCTTCAGTATGGAACAGGAACTGGACAAGGAGCTGGATAAAGAACCGAGAGCTGTCTACCTTTGAACCCAGGTGGCAGTTGGATAGATTGAGGCAGTAGCTGGGACCATGGAAGAGGAACCATGGAAGCTGAGAGCCTGCCTCAAGTCAAGATGAAAAAACCTTTCCTTGGGTATTTAATGCAAACTGAGAAGATCATGAGGGCTAAGGATGGAGAACTCTGATCTTTACATTTTAATGATTTAGTTAAGGACTTCTCCAATTAAGAAGAAAGAAGACTTTTTGATTGAAAAGATTAAGACAATGTGACCTGAAATTAGAGAACCTTGACCTTTGTACTTTGTGTGAATTAAGGAGACTTGCCTCCTTAAGGATGATTTAATTAAGGACTTACTAAATGAATGAGTTCTTACTAAATGAATGTTATCTTTTGCTTAAAATTATGTGACCACTTTGGTGAAAACTATGTGGCCACTTTAGTGATAAGTTGTTAAGTTATAACATTGTGAATGCTGTACTTTGATTTCTGTGAATGTTTTATCTTAGTTTGTTACTGAATAGAGAGTTGACTATACTGTGTAATCAGAACCTTGAAGCTATTCACAGCAGCAGTCCTCTGGAAAGCTGCTTTACTTGGCTTTGAAGGAAGGAAGGAAGAAAAAGAAAAAAAGGAAGGAAGGCAAAGAAGGAAAGAAAGGAAGGAAAGGAGTGAGGGAAAAGAAAAAAGATGCAAACAAAATTTTATCAAGAATAAAGGATAAAAACTAGTAGAAAGTTTTTTAAGGTATACTTAAGTCAATTCAACAGGGTAACAAAGTAAATAATGACAAAAAAGAGTCATAAAGTATTGCAAGTAAGAATTCTAGACTATACATATACATGTACAAATATTCTGCTATGTAATAGAAAGAAATGGAGCCTCTAAGAGAAGGAAACTGAATTATAATTCCATACTTATTGTCATCTTAGTAGAAAAAAACACAAACACAGCTCATTGTGAATGTGAGATAGCCCTGCAGGAGTGACTTTTTACCTGAATTGGATGTTGACCAGGGATACTGCTATGGTGCTGTGCCACTCCTGCCTTGGCTACTATAGCATCTTGGACAAATTCAGATTGTATATGAAGATAAAATAAAGGAAAAATTAGGTGAGGATTATGATCATGGCAAGCAAAATGGATCTGGTAGTCAGGACCCTGGGACACATACTCAGAACACTGTTGTGTTCTGATGATGTCTATTCTTTTGAGAATTGTGTCTAAGAATTGTTCACATGCTGTCTGTGGGCGAGGCTGGCATAGCTATGCCTAGGATGCAATAAAAAGATATACCCAGGGTAAATGGATGCTATGTCCCAAAGGATACTTTATCTGAACCATATAGCATTCCTAGATATGAAAACTTCAAAATTCACTTCTCTATGTATTTATTAAATAAAATCCTTTAAAACAGCTAAACATAAATAGCATTAAATAGAAAACAATTCTTCTAGAGCAGCCTTTTAAAGTAAACAAACTCTAGGTTTGACCAGGTACCTTTCTCTATATCCCTTAAGAATTATTAGCCATAACTTAATCTTAGTTTTATCCCAGAATTTGATATATATATTCCTTTCTGAGTCTCAATAATTTAGCATCAAATCCTTCTGCATGCTCATATTTAGGTCAGGTAGGAATCAAAAGAAACTGTACCTTGTTTAAGCTTCTAATTATTAAGTTTTTGTAATTTTTTTTTCTTTTTTACAACCTGATATTGTAAAAAAAAAACTACAAATTTCAGTTTCCTTCTCTTAGAGGCTCCATTTCTTTCTATTACACAGCAGAAACAAGGAGAGACTAGGAAGCTATATAGTGCATTTCTGAACCAAAAGTGTAAAACCACACAAAGTTAGGTTCTTTCTTATCAAAATGAAGTAATTTTTAAATTTACTCTTAAAGATATTTATAAAAGTAATGTAATATAATCCCTTTGTACTGGAAAAGCTAATAGGTACTTAGCACCTAGTTTGAAATTAATTAGATCAAGCCTCTGTTAAGAAACAAAAAGTATGAACCCCTGTTGCTGACATAACAGGAAGTTGCTGATGTAACAGGAAGGGGCAGAACAGGGAGGAGCTAACAGGTATATAAGGAGAAGCCTTAGTTGGAATTTCAGATCTTCTTGGAGCCAGGTTCTGGAGGCTGAGGAAGAGAGGCCCAGGCTGGAGAGAATGATTTTTATTTTGAGAACCTGGATGAAGTGATTTTGATTCTGGGAACCAGCTGAAACTTCTGCTAAAGACTTCTGAGGACCAGCCAGAGCTGCTGAGCAGCTGGCAGAGGAAGCATGACTGTAGTGTCAGTACTTTGTGGCTTTGTTAAGCCTTGAATTCCCAGGAACAGAGACTGTGAAGGATTTAAGGTGGACTGGGCACTGTGAGTTTCAGTGTGGAAGGGGAACTGCATGGAGAACTGGACAAGGATCTGGAAGCTGTCTGCCTTTGAACCCAGGTGACAGTTTGATGAATCCAGATAGGAGCTGGGACCATGGAAAGGGATCCAGGGAATCTGAAAGCCTGCCTCAAGTCAAGATGAAAAGACCTCTCCCTGAATACTAAGTAGTGACTGATGAAATTGTCTGAGTAGTGACTGACCCTGATGTGAGGTTTTGCTTTGGGACTCACTTTGGGAAGGGTTGTGTGATTTGGCCAGATGAGATTCTGGGCAGCCGTTGAGCCCCCCAGGCTTTGAAAACCCAGATGTTGGTTCTTCCCTCTCTGGTAACTAACTAGGTATGGATGTAATGATCAGACAGCTGGAAGCCTTGCCTGCTGAATTGCGTTATTTCTGTTGAGTGGTAACTGATGGAATTGTAATTTATTTGTGATTGTACTTTGTGATTGAATTAAAGACTCTGTGATTGACTAAATGAATGTACTATCCAGAGGTAGAGTACTTTGACTTATGTATTTTGTGACCCTTAAGTAAGCAAGCCTCCTTAAGGATAATTGAATGATTGAGTTACTAAATGATTGTACTTTGTTGAAAACTATTGGGAATACTTTGGTGAAAACTATGTGGCCATTTTAGTGATATCATTGTGAATGCTGAATTTTATTTTTATGTGATAAGTTGTAACATTGTGAATGTTGTACCTTTATTTTCTGTGAATGTTTTGCTCTGGTTTCTTATTGAATAAATAGAGAGTTGACTATACTATGTAATCAGAACCTTGAAAGCTGTTCAAGCAGTCCTCTGGAAAGCTGCTCATGCATGGCTTTACAATATTTCAGTACCTCAATGGCATAGCAAATAGCCTTAGTTTCCTCTTTTGTAAGATGGAAGTGGGGTGGGGGAGAATAATAGTCCCTACCTCACAAGCTTGTTGAGGATCAAACCCAATGCACTATATAAATTTTAACTGCTATTATTTCTGGAACTCTCCATCTTATCTATAGATAAGCAATTAGCTTACTTAAGAATTCTCAGGAAGGCCAAATGGATAGGCTACTAACAGGTTTATAGTAAGAACAGTTTATTTAAAAGGTTACCTAGAGGATTTAAGAAGAAATTCATAACCCTACAATTCTCATTCTTAGCCCTTCAGTCACATTGCAGTGACACATAAAACCTTTCGCAGAAAGAAGTGGAGATGGATGAAGCCCTTCTTCAGCAGCCCTCATTAACATAGTCATTCCATAAACCCCTGCTTCCTGCCCTAAGGATCAGGTTGGGTCCTTGTAGCTGGGTCAAATGGAACTGAACTTAGTTTTCTCACTCAGTGACTTACCTATTAGGGAACATGTAAGAGTTTTAATACCTTTTCAACTGGAGGGAGGAAAAAGGAGGAGAAGGAATTCCCAGAAAATCACTATATTCCAAGAACTCAAGGTGCACCAACCCAAGGAGATTTAAAAAAAGAACTAATTTAAGGGAAAAATCAGAGTTCTACAATACAGAGAAGTTAGAAAACTCTGTGTCAGGGAGATCACTAGGCTGAATCCTTAAGATATGAAACCTCTACAGGTGCATGATGACAATGTATGCGGGAACATTATACCAAATTTGCCATAATCTATTATGACGACCCCCAGTCATTTTTCTAATTAAAGACTGCTAACTAGGTATAAATTGAAGTTGACATATGATAGTACTTGTTCTGAAAACACCACCAGACACCTTGCATGAAGTTTTCAGAGCTGTTTCCCTAGAAGAAATGCAGCATTTTGGCAACATTTTAAAAGGGTGTTTGGAATAGAGACTTCCAAGTGATTTCATGGCAGTCCATTGAATAACTTTATTTGCAGGAACTAATAGGAAAAATTAAATATACATTTTCTATTTATTGACAAAAGAAGAATGCTCCCTGGAATGAATATTTGGTTTCCCAAGTGCGATTTTTATTCCGTTTTGCAATTGAAAATTTTCCAAAAGAACAGATCAATAAAATTAAACTTATAATTAAAGGAACAATAATGGATATTCACATTTTCTCTATATACAAAACTTTTCAGGGAATATATGACAGGAAAAGCAACATCAAGCTGTACGATGTGGTTTGTATTAATTACTGCCACAATGCTATATAAATGTGAGCTATTATTGTAGATACAAGTGGGGGAGGACATTTGAGGTGCTTGGAATGTCATAAGCAAATGGGAAAACACATTGTCTTCTAAGATAGAGAGTAGACCAGATTGGGTGGCATTGTTGATTAACATAGAATGGTGGTAGACAAGGCTGAAAAGGCAAGTTAGACTCCATTATGGAGGACACTGGAATTCACATTTATCAGTCAACATTTTGTTTACTACTTTCTATGTCCAGCAAGAGAAGTAGCATGGAGTAATGGACAAACAAAAAACCCTCCTTTGAATCAAGATCAGTGTTCAAGTATTGCCTCAGATATGTTGAATGTATAGTGACTATCCTTTCACAAAGGGGATTTGTTCTGTAAAGTTTGGATTCAGTCAAAGGGCCACACTTGAGGACCTAGAGGGCCACAAGGTTACCCCCCCCCCCCCCGGTATAATAGAAAAGAACATTAGATTTGGAGTCAGACCTTTACTACTTTTGTGACCTTGGGAAAATTACTGAACTTCTCTGGGCTTTAGCTTCTTCATCTATAAAATATGGATATTGAACTAGGTGACCTCCAAAGTCCCTTCTAGCTCTAAATCTGTGATCCTTTGCTTTCCCTCAAGCATACTAGCTGTGTGATGAGGGGCAAATTACTGGACTGTATGTTAAGGAGCTTACTTGCACTGGAGAAGGTAGTTTCCAAGCTAAGAATTCAGTTCCCATAAAAGAAATTTCCTTTTCAGAAGTTCCAAGTACCATTGAAATCACAGGTTTGGACCCCCAAAAGCCCACCAAAGTGTGTAAGACACCATGCTAACCTACAGGTAGCTAGATGGTGGAGTGGATAGAGCACTGGACCTGGAATCAAGAAAACCTGAATTCAAATCCAACTGCAGACACTTGCTAGCTTATTGACCATGGGCAAATCACTTAGTTTCTCCAACTGTAAAATGGAGATAATAAAAGTAGCTACTTTGTAGAGTTGTTCTGAAGATCAAAGAATATAGTAGTTGTAAAATACTTATCACAGAGCCTAACCCATAGTTGTGTGCTTGTGGTTTGTCCTTCATTTTTGAAGAGGACCATGTGTAGCAGCAAGCACCCCAGCACCCCCAGGGTGGCTGCCAACACAGGTTCTTAGATCTGCTTTTTTAAAGGAAAGCAACTCAATATGGGTTAACAATCTTGCTTTAATCAATCAAACATATCATTTACCTATTTCAGGGGAAAAAGTCAGCACCCCAAACTTCAGAGTATACAGAGGTTACAAGCAGAAGTTACAAGAAGACAGAGAAACAAACAGATCAAGCAGACAGGCCTCCAACTGTCCAACCATTACATCCATACCTAGTCATAGTTACCAGAGAGGGAAGCATCAACATCTGGGTTTTTCAAAGCCAGGGTACTCTCAATAGCTGCCCAGAGTCTCTTTTGGTCAAATACTTCTCAAAGTGAGCCCCAAAACAAAGCCTCACATCAGAATTTATATAGCCTTAGATGGTAAGGATATATGATAAAAAAAAGTTAAGGCTTGGGGAAATCTGGGCATGTTCTTAGATAGGGAAGAAGCTAGTAGATAAAAAAAGATTGCACAATGGGGAAAATCGGGGTGACAGAACGGGAAAATCCCTAGAGAAGATAATTGGGTTAGAGGTTAGTAGTAGAGGACTTGATGTTGGCAAGGAGAATCAATGGTTATATCATTCTCAAGAAAAAAAAAAGAAAACAAACAAAGCAGGCATTCAACAAAAGGAAATGAAAAGAATTGAGAAAAAAAGAATGAAGGAAAGAAGAAAGGAAAGAAAGAAAGAAGGAGGAAACAAAAGGTAAAGGCGATTATCATAGCACCAGCATGGATCTATTTTTCTAGCTTCCTGTTTCTTCTTAGTTGAAATCCTAATTCAGCATCAGATACTAAAATAAAGAAATGACTTTGGAGTTTAATTGATCCTTATAATTATAGTTGCGTAGGCCAGCCTTTTTTTTTAATATCCTAAATAATACATTTCTTATAGTTGACATTCAATAAATAATTGTTGAATTTTTAATCTAATTGTTTTCAATTTTTGCTGATGTCATTAACCTTTGGAGGTAGATTATTGTTTTATCCTTTCATCTTTACAAATAGGGAAAATATTTTTCTTTTATTTCATAATATTAAGGCATATGAAGGAATTCATCTGGAAATGAAATTTACATAGGCAATATACAGTTTTCCTTCTGGGGAAACATAAAGCATATTTTAGACTTTTTCAATTATGTGTCCAGTTCTTTGTCCATTTACAGCAATAAAGTGTATGTGTGTGTGTGTGTGTGTGTGTGATGGGCTACTCATTTTGAGGGGGACTGGCATAGTCATTCATTTATGATTTTTAAAAAATACCTTAACTTATTTAATGAGAAGACTAATAACAATGCTAAAGGGAAGGTGAGGACAATGTTAAATAGTGCCAGGTCTCTCTTTATATGCCTTATTTTACAAGCGCTTGAAATGTCTTACAAAGATGTTTAGCAAGGGCTTTTCCCAGTTATGAATCCCAGAGTTGTAGTTTGCTAATGGTAGCATTAATTGTTCAGCATTCTTATTCCTCACCTTGAGCTATCACTTTTTGGAATCTTGTAGTTTTTCTTAGCTACATATCTTATTTACTACTTACAGAATCATAGCATTTAAGCTAAAGGAGTTCCTTTGAGGCCGTCTCCTCCAATGAGTACTTTGCCTCTGTTTATTATCTCAAAGTTACCCTGTATATAGCTTATTTGTATATAGTAGTTTGCATGTACTCACCCCTATTAGAATGGGAGCTCCTTGAGAGCAAAGGCTCTTTCGCCCTTCTTTTAATCTTTTGCATTTAGCATAGTGCCTTGTGCAAAGAAAGCACTTAATAAATGTTCATTGACTGACAAGTGTTTTCATTTTATTTTTAGTGTATTTGAAACAAACACAGTATTTTATATTTGACTATTTTTAATTTTTATTTATTTTAATTTTTAATTTTATTTTTTTGCTTTTTGGAGGGCAATTGAGGTTAAGTGACTTGCCCAAGGTCACACAGCTAGTTTTTGTGTTACGTGTCTGAGGCTGGATTTGAACTCAGGTCCTCCTGACTCCAGGCCCAGTGCTCTACTCACTGCACCACCTAGCTGCCCTATATTTGGCTATTTTTTTTTAAAGCAATTGGGGTTAAGTAACTTGCTCAAGGTTACACGGCCAGTTATTTCTGGGTGTGGTGCTAAGTATCTGAGCCCAGATTCGATCCCCTGGTCATCCCGACATGGGGCCAGTGCTCCTACTTGCTGAGCCACCTGGCTGCCCCTAAGCAATTGGGGTTAATTAACTTGCTCAAGGTTACATGGCCAGGTGTTTCTGGATTGGTGCTAAGTGTCTGAGCCTGGATTCGATCCCCAGGTCATCCTGACACTGGGGCTGGTGCTCTTATTCGCTGTGCTACCTGCTGCCCCAATATTTGGCTATTTTAAAAAGAAAACATTGGATTTAAAATGCTCACAAATGTCCTAGGAACAGACAAATTCACCCTACAAATATTTTGGCATTAATAGTTTCCAAATAGAAACCACAAATATTCTTTTTCAAAAAAAAATCTTTTTTTTTATTATCCTCAATTTTACAAATACCAAAAATTATGAACCTTTTCATATATGTACACACATATTGTATATACCTACACACCTAATAGGAAAAAAAGATTGTATATTAAATTAGAAATGGCCTATTTTTTAAAGTAGATATTCACTTTAGCACATTAATTCCAAAGCTGTCTTGCTTGTCTGTGTTGCTCTCTGAACCTCATTGTGATCTCTTTTGTACATATTCTTTAAATGCTCACTGCTCTTATCTCTTCTTTTTTTATAAAAAACATCACTTTCACTACTCCCACTCTATCTCCAATTACTACCCTCAAAAAAACACTTTCTTTAAAAAAAAGTTAGCATAATTAAACAAAACAAATCCAAACACTGGTAATGTCCAAAATTATACATCTTATTCTGCATCTCTATCAAGAAGTATGTATACTTTTTAAATTTTCCTCTAGATTTGTGACTGATCACTGCATTAATCAAAGCTTTCAAGTTTTTCAGTTTTCTCCCCGATGTTGTAGTCTGTGTAATTTATTCTCCTGATTCTGTTCATCTCATTCTACATCAGTTCATAGAAGCTATCCTAAATTTCTTTAATCCACTCCTTTTATAATTTCTTATTGGCAATAATATTCCATTACATCCACAAGTCCTAATTTGTTCATCCATTCTTCAGTTGATGGGCACCACTTCTGGTTTCTAAAGTAAAAAGTGTTGTTTTAATTTTTTTTGCACATGTCAGTTCTTTCTATCTTCTATTTAATAGACTTTTTGTAACCTAGTAATGGTGTCAATGAGTCAAAGGGTAGACACAATTTGATAACTTTGGGATATAGTTCCAAATTGTTTTCCAAAGTGTTTCAGACCAATTCAAAGCTCCACCAATTGTGTATTATAAATTATATAATATATAAATTATAAATTATAAATGTGTATGTCCTTTTAAGGACTTCCTGATCACATCATTTGATCATTTATCTACTGGTAAATGATGCATCTTTTATATTTGACTAAATTCCTTGTATTATTGGATCTTAGATTTTTATCAAAAAAACTTGCTATACAAATTTCTAACAATTAATCATTTCCCTTCCAATTTTGGCTGCAATGATTTTGGGAGTGCGAAAGTTTTGTAATTTTGCATGATCAAAGTTGCCTACTTTATTTCCCAGGATCCTTTCTATTCCCTACATATATCTGTGAAAAAATATCTCCTTTCCTTCTACTCTAATGTTTTTATGAAATAACCTTTTATATGTATATTTGGTCACATGTATATTTAGAGTTTATTGTAATATATGATGTAACATTCTAAATATTACTTTTGCCAAACAAATTTCTAGTTTTCTTGACAGTTTTGTAGCATAATGACTCCATACCCCAGTAAATGGAGTCTTTGGGTTGACTGAACACTATGTTACTATGTTCTTTGCTTTGGGATCTTGTGTTCCTAATTTATCATCCTAATGAACTTTGCTATTTTTAAAACAGTACTAAATAGTTTTTATTATCACTGTTTTTAGGAGAGTTTGAGATGTTACTGCTAGGCCACCTTCCTTCCTATTTCCTTCCCATTATTTCCCTTAGATGTCTGATCTTTTTATTTCTAACATGTATTCTATAATTTTTCCACAAATTACCAGTTGGGGAGTTTGATTGCAATGGTATTGAATAAATTATTCTTGACAGTGTTATCACTTTATTATATTGGCATAGCCTACCTATAAACAATTAATTATTTCTACAATTATTTAACTCTGTCTTTATTTCTCCATAGAATGTTTTGTAGTTGCATTAAAATCATTTCCATGTACGTCTTGGTAGGTATACTCCCAATTACATTGGGCATTCTATCATTATTTTGATCCTGCTAGACTGGCATGCTGGGACAAAACCAATAGAATAAGACTTAACAGGAATTACTATAAGCTACTGTATTGGAACTAAAACAAAACAAAATCTAAGCAAGTATAGAATGTATGGCAGCTAGGTGTCACAGTGGATAGAACTCCAGGCATGAAGTCAGGAAGGGATTTGTTTAGTCTCCCAGCTTCTCGGTACATGACCAAGAAGCCTAGTTTTTTTTTTTTAATTAATATTCTTAACCAGACTCATCTTTCTGAGTTCAAATCTGGCCTCAGACACTTAATAGCTGTGTGACCCTGTCTGCTTAGCCCAGTTTGCTTTAGTTTCCTCTATAAAATGAACTGGAGAAGAAAAAGGCAAACCACTGCAGTGTTTTAGCCAAGAAAACCCCAACGGAGTCCAAACTACTTCAGTGTGGGGGCGGGGGGGGGGTGGAGATGGGGACAAGCACTTATACTACTGCACAATAACAAACAACAACACAGAATCTGGGAGACCTGGGTTGTTAGTAGGTCATGTCAAAAAGTTTTGGAGATTTAAATTGACCAAAATCTGAAGGTAAGCTAGGGTTATAAGGGTTACCATAATCTTCATCAGCATTATTATTAGTATAATATTCAGATTATATAAAAGAATAACCTCACTGCATTTTTAATAATCATACTAAATTTAATAATCATAAAAAACTGGGCTCCTTGGTCATGTGACCAAGAAGATGGGAGACTAAACAAATCCCTAACATGTTCATTCAGAAACCCATCCCCTACCAGGCAATGAATTCTGATGGGATGTCACAAGCAGATCTATGAACCTGCAACTGAACTAATTCTGATCCCTATATCCTCTTTTTCCTTGTCCCCATCTCCCCCCGCCACACACACAACATCTTTCTCAGGGAGTAGTATAGCAGTATCCTGGGCTCCCATAGTATTCCTCCAGACAATTGAGGAACAAATATAGGGGCAAGGGGAGAGCTCTAACACACCTGAAGGAAAGGGATCTGGGATCCAGATGAAGCCAGTTCTGTCCTCTCAGAAGTCACTTGGGACAGAGACTGAGGATGGCAAAAAGTGAATTCCTCAGTTCAGGAGAAGATTAAGACAGTTTTAAGGCTCAGCTCCCAAAGAATTCTCAATCAAAGGGAAGGATTTAGGAAGTAGAAATACAAAGAGAAGAGACTGAAACTATCAAACACCTCAGGAGGTACAAAACTCAAAGCTCCTGAGCATAAATAAATAAACCAGCAAGGAAGATATAAATAACAGAAAAATATTATCTCCAGATAAACTAGCTTAGTTTAAACATCACTAAATAAATATTGTACAATAAAAGAAAATGAACCAATACCTGATGAGGCAGAGGAAGTTGTGGATTACCAAGACAGCACGTAATGACAGTGGTATGATTTCAAGTGGTTTAAAAGAGAAATGAGAATTTTGAAGGTAGGGTTTCAGATCTGTAGAGCAGAAATAATCAACAGAATAGAAAAAACTTGAATCCACAATGGTAAACCTCACTGAAGAAACAAATGAAAGAACAAATGACTAGGAATTCAAATACACAGAAATGAAGGAGAATATATGATCTCTATACAAGCAAAACATATTGATCTCAAAGACAGGATATGAAGAGACAATTTTAGGATTATATGCATTCAAGAAAAATGTGACAAGCTAAAAACCCCAAATACCACAATGTAAGAAATTATACAAGAAAATTGCTCAGAAAACAAAGTGGCAGCTGATGGAATCTATAGATTGCCTCCAAAAATAAAAATAAAACAAAATACAAAACTGTACGCCAAATTCTAAGCCACATAGTGGTCAAATGGAGCAATTCCAGTGACAAACAACAAATCTTGCAAGTGATTCAAATATAAAGTAAAACAAATTTGAATAATGCAAGACTATTCTGTTTTAACCAGAAACCAAATGAAGGTGTTCCAAAGAGCAAAGGGGACCAAGCTGCAACCAAAAGAGACATAAGTTGCAATTCAGAGCTTAATGAAAAAAAAATGTGTTCAATAAAAAAGAGACATTTAAAGAATTTCAGCAAAGAAGATCAGTTGTGAGCAGATTATTTGCTTTGGAAATACCCCAGACAATTGAAAAATAAGAAAAGCAAACAAATAGGGTAACTCAGGGAGGAATAGATAAAGAAGTATAGAAACTAAGTCAGAAGAGAAAATGTTGAATGAACTGGGAATAGTTAACATGGAGGAGAAAAATAATAAAATTGCTTAAGTTTCTTTACTGTTTATAATGATAAAGCTTTATCTCATCCAAACATTATCAATGATCTTGGAAGAGATGTAGTAGAGGATACTAAGTGAGAAACAAATAAAGGTCTTTACTAACTTTAAAGCAATGCAGAAATGCTACCTACTAACTATATTATTAGCCTGATTTTACAGATGATAAAAAACTGATATTCAAAGATTAAATGACTTATCCAAATCATTCATACTATCTTTCCAAGCTATATGTAGTAATAGAAGACTCTATCAGCTCCATCAAAATCCCTAACATGATCTGGATAGTAAGTATTTCAATTCAATTCAATAATCATTTACTAAAAACTTATCACATACAAAATGATATGTGAATATAGAGACAAATACCAATAGATTCCTCCCTCAAAAAGCTTATATTTTCCTGAGGGAACATTCATTTTTCCTTCATGGCCAGTTAAGAAGAACTTGAAGTATAAAAATTTCATTTAGAGGAAGTTTTAAGAGTTCCAGGACTTGATATCATTTGCAAACATGGACATCTGAAGGACCTTGCTAACTACAGGGAATTCTTCTATTTATACATTTCACTGGACATCCTTCATGACAGTAGTAAACATCTGTTGGGGGAGTTATAGACTTCTCTCTATTCTATTCTTCACTTGAGAATAATAATCAGACAGTCACCATAATTATTGATGTTCTTTCATCTTTCAAGGAATATTGTATAATTTTGAATTATGCATGTAATACACCCTGTTGGAGGAGAGTTTTTAAGGTGGTATTTTGCTCTACTGAATTATTTTCTTTAAGTCAACAACCAAAAAGAACAGCAGATCTTCTAAATGCTTAGAATATTCAACTTACTGAGTATGCTTTCAACAAACTGTAGGACTGTAGGGTTATAGTAAAATGACTATAGAAAATTATTTGGAAAGTTTGCTTGTTCTTATCTCATCAAAGATGCTTTTGATGCACTGAAATATATTTTTATACAGTATTATAGAGGTCAAGAAGCAGGCAGGTAGTCTGCTATTATTTTCATAATAATATTTTTTTCCACAGTAATAGCATCTTTGATTTTTTCCCCAAGTAGTTATCCTCTCCTTTTACATGAATTGATTGCTCAATACCTTTATTATGGTGTCACCTTCAGCAGGGACTTTCTTTGAGTATATTTTGTCTGGTTTACCTTTTTATTTTATGATTTCTACTTCTTCTTGAAGCACATTAGGGACTGTAATGTTAGAGCCTAAATATGATGGATTCATTCCCTTTGATGGTGAAAATAATTTGTTCTATAAATCTTTGTAAATCATTTTCTCTTTTCATCTGTTGTCTTTTCCCCCCACTTTCATCTTTTAAAACTCTCTAGATGATATGGCTTAGTTGGATCTCTCATCAAACTTTATGTAAACTGGTTTTCCCCTTCAATACTTTCTCTTTTTATTAGACAATGTTATTTATAACTTCCCACTCTCCTACTCCATCAAATCTTAAAAATGAAATTATATTCTAAATCAGTGCTGTCCTTTGCTGCTGTATCTTTCTGCTTGGCAATGAGATAGAGTTTTCTAGTTAAGTCCTTTTCTGGCCTTTGTTGTCCTCCTTGATATAGATTTATATCAGTTCAACTTCCTTAGGAAATGGTGATAATCTTTACCAGAGTGTTCTGTTATTCATTTCCCATTCCTTATTCTTCATTGTATATAGCTTGCCTACCATTTTCAACATCTACAACTTTCTCAAGTAATATTTTATAGTAGACTTCATCTTTATCATCACACAATTGGCTGAACTGTAGAGAATATAAGATACCAATTTTAATAGGAATTTATCTTTTTTTTTGTTTTGGTTTTCACACTGCCTGAATTTCCTTCTGAATCATTCCTCCTCCTATTTCCCAGAGTGCTATCCATTATAAAATGTTCTTTTTTTAATGATGAAAAAAATTTGGTGAATTGTCAATATATTGAAAAAAATCTGACATTACATGCAGTGTTCCACAGCTGTGGATGGCTACTTCTTACAAAAAGAGTTGGAGTAAAGAGAGCATGTATTCAAATCCTGTGGGGTCAAGCCTTTATAATTTCACACAGTAATCAGCTTCAATTGTTTTGTATTTACTGTTCCTCCCACTGACATAGCTGTAGTCATTGTGTTCTGCTTACTTCACTTCGCATCAGTTCAATTAAATATTTTCTATGCTTCTTTGTAATTAAAATATTCTTTAAGACTTACAGCAAAATAATATTCCAATATATTCATGTACCATACTCTGTTTAGCAATTCCCTAATCAATGAGAATTTACGTTATTTCCAATAGGTCAATTCTGCTATAATACTTATCTTGAAAATGAGAATTTGTTTCAACAAAATTGATATTATTAGGAAACAATCTAAGCATAGCTCCAATTGTGCATTTGTCCATGAGAAACAGTGAGGCAGAAAACAGTACCACTTCACAATAACTCATAAGATAAAACTTTTCTGACATCTACTTCCACAAGCAAGCTTTAGGTCTTTTCCTAGGTAAAGTATCATATTTATTGTTTAACTTTTGGCATAGTAAGAGCTGTGGGCAGAGGAAGGGTGATCCCTGTCATAGAATCCAAGAATCTCAGTCTTAGAGTTACAGACTTGAGGCATCCTCTGAAGCTGCCCTCTCACCCATCTTCTTGGAATTTGCCAGTCTAGGCCTTTTGGGAACTGACATAGGTCAGGCAGCAACCTGAGGCCATAAATGTTAACATTATTTGTTGTAGCATTAAGGTATTTTTAAACCATTAAATATTAATGAAATTGTGTTACCATTTTATTAGGTTTCTATCACTTTTTTAGAACAGCTATGTGTTGAACTGGAGAGTGCTGGATCTGGAGTCAAGAAGCTCTGAGTGCAGATCTGGCCTCAAACACTTACTAGATTATTGACCATGGGCAGATCACTCAACTCTGTTTGTTTGTTTCCTCATCTGTAAAATGATCTAGAGAAGGAAATAGCAAACCACTTTGGTATCTTTGTCAAGAAAACCCCAAATAGGGTCACAAAGAATTGGACATGACTGAAATGACTGAACAACAGCAACATAGCACTTTTTTATGTGTCACTGAATTAAATTTTTGAGTGTTGTGACCCTAACTCCATTCTCTTATAAGCCCCATAGTTTTTATTATGTAATTCTGTGCGGTGATTTTTAGAAGCACGAATAAATAATAAATTTCTTTTTGTTGATATCTATGGGTTATGTGCCTAACAGTGAAATCTCTGGATTAAAGGATATAGACATTTGAGTCACTTTGTTTACTTTATTCCCTTTGTTTCAGACTGATCATACAATTTCACAGGTCCAACAACAATGTATATTTTGTGCTTGTCTTTCCACAATTCCTCCATCATTGAATAGTCCTGTCTTTCATCATTTTCATCAATTTACTGGGTATGAAATGAGACCTCTCAGCATTGTTCTGATTTGCATTTCTTTTATTTTTAGGGATTTAGATAATTCTTTTTGTGTGTGAACTATATATGTGTATACACTATATATATGTATACACACAGATATATTGTTTTTAGTCTTACATATTTGTTAGTTGCCTATATATCTTGAATATATACTTTTAATCTAAAATATATAAACTCTTATCAAAGAAATATGATACAAAGCATTTTTATCATTTGTGTAAAAGCTTTTCAAATTGTAATCAAAATTATCTATTGTAGCTTTATAATACCCTCTATCACTTATTTCCTTAAGAATTCATCTTCTACCCATAGCTGTGAAAAATATATGATGTGCTTCTCTTCTAATTTTTATAGTGTGATTTTTAATATTCAGGTGATATATCTGTTTAGAATGTATTGGGGAATATGGGACAAGGTCTAAGTCTAATTTCAAGCCAGACTATTTTCCAGTTTTCATAGTAGTTGTTATAAAATTGGGAGTTCTTTCTTAAGTAATTTGTCTTCTAGTTTATTGAACACTGCTTTTATGAGTTTCTATTATTTCTGATTCTTTCTCATCTTTTCCTATTTCATTGACCTATTTAAAAACTTTAAACCAGTATTAAATGTTCTTGATTGATTGTACTGCATTTTGAGGTCCACAAATCTTATTCTCCCTTCATTCTTATCTTTTTCCTCATTTTCCTTAATCTAGAACCCTAACTCTTTTCTCCCTCCAAATGTATTATGTATTATTTCATCAAGTTCTATAAAACTGAAGTGTGTCTGCCACAAGAGGTCCAAAAAACTCCCAAGTGTTTCTGAACCAGACCAAAATGCAATTGGGAAATGTTTAACAAAGTAAATAAAATACAATATAGATGATGTTAATATGTAGATTTCTAAGTTAGCATGTGGTCTTCAGGGATGCATTTCTATTTGAGTTTACATCATTGGTAAAGCATCTCTTTTGGTAATTTAATTGTTACAGCATTAAAACTGAAAATTACCTCTGGAATATAGTCATTTTTATTATATTGTCATGGCCCAGTCAGGAACACCAAATTATTTCTCCAGCTATTTATGTTATTCTTTATTCTTTAAAGAAACATTTTAATGGAATTTTTACAAGTATTAAGTGTGCTTTAGTAGAGTGATTGATTTTATCACATTTGTAGATATTTTCAATTGAATGTCCCTTTATGTGTTACTGTCTCTTAGAGATCTCAGTGTTCTTTAATTATTTATTTAGGAGATCAAGCACTGGGAAATTGTAGAGTGTCATAGATGAGATCTAATACCATTACAAAGAGTTTAGCCTAACTATAACTTAAAAAAGCCTAAGTGGATGAATTATCCAGACTATGATATGAATGAACAATATATGGAACTCTTTAGGATGTATATACCTACACATTTATCTTTCTATAAAATATTCTCAACAAGCATGGAAAAAGCAATACATTAGGCATAATTTTTTTCAACATTAATTTTTAAATTTTCAGTTCCAAATTCCCTCCCTTCCTATGGTCCCTCTCCAACCCATTCAGAAGGCAAGAAGTATGATACCCACTATACATATGAAGTCATACAGAACCTATTTCCATACTATTCATGTTCCAAAAAAGCAAGAAAAATAAAGCAACAAAACAAACTTCAATTTGAATTCAGAATGCATTAGTTCTTTCTCTGGGGGTGGCTAGCATTTTTCATTACGAGTCCTTTGGAACTGCTATGGATCATTGCATTGATCAGGGAAGCTGCTTTCATGTTAAATCATTGTTATAATGATGCAGTTAATGTGTACTGAGCTCTCCTGGTTCTGCTCATTTTACTTTGTATCAGTTCACATAAGACTTCCCAGGTTTTTGAGAAACCATCCTGAGAAACCACTATCATTTTTTTTGTCTTACTAGTATTCCCCCACAATCATATACCACAACTTGTTCAACCATTTTCCAGTTGATGCACACCCTCTCAATTTCCAATTCTTTGCTACTAAAGAGCTACTATAAACATTTTTGTACATATAGATGCTTTTCCTTTTTCTTTGATTTCTTTGGGATACAGACCTAGTACTGGTATTGCTAGGTTAAAGGTATACAAGGATTTATAGGCTTTTGGCCTGTAGTTCCAAATTCTTCTCCAGAATGACTGGAGTAGTACACAACTCCATTCATTAGTGTATCTATTTTTCCACATCCCCTCCAGCATTTGTCATTTTCCTTTTCTGTCATATTAGTTAATCTGATAAGTATGAGGTAGTATCTCAGCATTGTTTTAATTAGCAATTCTCTAATCAATAATGATTTAGAGCATTGTTTCATATGACTATTGATAGCTTTGATTTCTTATGAAAACTACCTGTTCTTATCCTTTGACCATTTATCAACTATAGAACATTTTTCCATCTTTACCATGCTCCTGACTTTGTTGGTTTAAAGTATTCATGATATATGGGTAGGAAGATTCCATGCAGTCTGCAATCTTTTGACCTCTTAAGAATTCATCTGAGCAATATTTTCCAATATATTTTTCATTGAACTACCGTAGATCCACATTTGCAATGAAGGCACTTAGTGTTAATATTCATTTAAATTTGAGGGGTCTTAAAATTTTTTGGTAACATTTCTCTATTTCCTCCTGCCCTGTGACAGATGTTGGCATATAGGCTGTGACTGTTTCCATGGGAATCCTTTTATAATTATTCATTATATGCATTGCAATACAAGATGAACAATTGTCCCATTACATGATCCCTCTTCTTGCCTCCAGACATACAATAAAACCAATTCCACTAAGTCTTTTGTTTGCCTCTCTGAAAACTGAGGAGTCATCTTTGCAATTAACCATCTCTTCTTTCGGCTTTGTTTTATAGTGCTGATGACACTACTGGTATGATTCAGTTCCTGTAGTCATATGTTCACTGGCCAGTTTTCTCACATTTAAAGTACCAACAGTCAAGTTAATATTTAAAGGCTCTCTGAAAATCAGACAATTCTTTGCATACTTGGGTCCCCATTATGCAACTGTCTCTGTAGAAGTCGAAGGAGCTCCTACAGGTTTAAGGGCCATTTTATATTTTTCTTTGTTTTATAGGTTATTATAGCTAAGACATTCACCACCTAGTAATCAGTCTACTGGTGACGATCTTCTTCATAGTTAGCCAAGGTGGTCCTTGGAAAGGAGACATAGTTTAAGGCCAAGACCTCTGTAGTTACCATTTATATAGCACTTCAAGGCTAGCCAAATGCTTAAAAATATTATCTCTTTCTATCCTCATTACAACCCTGGGAGGTAGGGAATATTATTATCGCCATTTAACAGATGAAGAAACTGAGTCATAGAGCAATTAAGTGACTTGCCTAGAATCACATGGTGAGCATCTGAGGAAGTGTTTGAAGTTATATCTTCCTGAGTGCAAATCTAGTCCTCTCTCTGCTGTGCCACTGTTAGGTTTTGCAACAGTGCTGTGGAGATTCAATTCAATCCAGACATTTATTAAGTAGTTAATTAATTTTTTAAATGAATTTATTAATGGACAAGGAGGCACAGATGAGTGGCACAGTGGATAAAGCTCCAGGCCTGGAATCAAGAAGATTCTTCTTCCTGAGTTCAAATATGGCTCCAGACACTTAATAGCTTTGTGACTCTGGGCAAGTTGCTTAAGTCTATTTACCTCAGTTGGCTCATCTGCAAAATGAGCTAGGGAAAGAAATGGCAAGCCTCTCCAGTATCTTTCGCAAGAAAACCCCAAATGAGGTTAAAAAAGGTCAGATACGACTGAAAAACAACTTACTGAATGAGCAAAGGATGGCATCAAGAGATGAGATAGGGGCGGCTAGGTGGCACAATGAATAGAGCACCAGCCCTGGAGTCAGGAGGACCTGAGTTCAAATCTGGTCTCAGACACTTAACATTTACTAGTTGTGTGACCTTGGGCAAGTCACTTAACCCCAACTGCCCTGCCTTCCCCCTCCAAAAAAAAAAACAGATGGGGTAAAGGGTTAGCTAACTCAAGGAACAGAGATATCTCTCTGAGGAAGCAAGAAAACAGGACAGGATACCTGATGATGTTAAAAAAACGTTTTGAGGAAAGGGTTTGAGTGAGCTCCCAGTTAGAGAGACTCAATATTTTAAGTGAATTAAGAAGTTAACGTAATGGAGTTGGGTGCTTGAAGAGAGAAGAAAAGATTTGGAATTAACATTATAGGGGATGAGACAGCAAGTCAGGAAGAACTGAGCACAAGGACTGCCAAACTACATTGATGATCCAGCTGTTATACACCATAAATTTTTAGTGGATTAAATCTATTCATTTTTCTGATATTCTTATTGATATAATTTCAGCACTTATAAACTAAGTGAAACACATGGGTTCCTCTGAATTTTTGTATATAAAATACTGTTGCCTCATTTTTGTACAGCAATAAAACTGAAAGATGATTTTTACTTGACAAGACATGTTTTCACTCAGCTGAATATGCTTAACATTTTCATAGTATGATGAATTTAGTGAAACGTTATTACCCATAGAAAGAAAATAGTGCTTTATATTTTTATATTACACCTTTTACACAAGAATTTCGAGATTCTTTGCATTTAATACTAACTAATTCATCTTAAAATCCCTGTGTCAGTAAGGAGTTGAAAGAAAGCATCTCTGTTTAGGCTGGTGGACTGCATTAGTCTGAGAGATTAAACTGTCTATTCTCAGCGGGAAGTGGCTGCAGGGAAAAGTCAAGCAGGGATCAAGAAGATGAAACCGTGTACTTTCCCAGCTCCTATTTCAAATCTTTAGCGTATGGACTTTACTGTTTTGTTTATTTGTTTGTTTGTTTAAAAAGAGCTCCCAGAACAATAAATTTATGTTCAGTTGTAAGGAGAAACACATATTCCAAGCTCAAATGTGTGGTGTTTTTTTTTTTGTTTTGTTTTACTATCCACCTCTACATCCCTTTATTAGTAAAGATAATTGAGATTTGACTATGCAGTAAAATATGTTAATTTCAGCTGAATGCTTTACCATAAAACTGAATCATAAGTTTCCTGGACATCTCCACACCATACTGCCTCCCTACTTCCCTAAAATTGGAACTGTGGACTACAAACTCTGAAATTCCTGAGTTAGGTTAGCTTTTACTCCATCTTACCCAGAACCGGGCCTCCATGGCACCTCCCAGTCATCCCCACACTATGCTGTCCCTCCCCCTTTTCCATTTCCCTTTAATGTGTTGTCTTTTACCATTAGAATTTAGGCTCCTTTGGGGCAGCCTTGCTTGCTTATATTTGAATCCATAGCACTGAATACAGTGCCTGCCTATTATAAATGTTTACTATATGCTCTATTTACAAACTGTATTATCCCTGAAAGAGATTGTGAGGAGTGATATTAAAAGATGAAACCAATTAATATATATTTACTGAATGCTTACAATCTAGTAGGAAAATAAAATGTAGACACAAATAGCTAGAAAAACAAGAAAGGATACTTTAAGTGACATGAGAAGGGTATAAAGAATGAGAACTCAACAAAGAGAGGGATAACCTTTAGCTCTTGGGGAGGAAGATGAAGAGGTCAAGAAGGAAGATTAATGAAGATAGTAGCATTCCAGTTACTTGTTCTTCCTGTTTCACTTCTGACTCTTGGAATCTTTACCTCTCTTCAAAGCAGTTAAATTGCTATCTCACAGACAAGGTGTTTCCTAACACCACCCTTAAATCAGTTGGTCAATAAACATTTGTTAGTGCCTATGGTGTGCCTGGCACTGTGGTAAGGACTGGAGATAAAAATTAAAATGGCCCCTGTCCTCAAGGAGCTTGCAATGTAATGGGGAAGACAAGATATAAAAAGGAAGCTATAAGAGGGAGGGCAAGGTGGAGAGGTCCAAAAGCAGTGCAACTGGTGGGAAATGAGGTATTTACCATCCTGAGTTCCTTCCTTATACCAAGCTCTAAAGAGCTCATGGTCCTGCCATCCAATCAGAGCATTTAATATGAAGGGCAGAGAGTACTAATGAGATGTGAGTACTAAGGTTGATTTGATTTTGTAGACTGATGAAATTTCTGAAGGTTAGCATCATTATCCAAGTAATTTTTTTTGGTTATTGTTCAGTCGTTTTTCAGTCATGCCCAACTCTTCATGATCCCATTTGGGGCTCTCTTGGCAAAGGTGCTGGAGTGGTTTTCCATGTTCTTCTCCATCTCATTTTACAGATGGGGAAACTGAAGCAAAGAGGGTTAAATAACTTGCCCAGGGTCACACAGCTCGTAAGTGTCTGAGGCCAAATTTGAATTAACAGAGTCTTCCTGACTTCAGGTCCCATACTTTATCAACTGCACCAGCAAGCTGCCCCAAATTTTTACTTACTTTCTACATATTTGTATTGAGTACAGATTGTTTTCCCCTGGAATAAAATAAGTTTCTTGAAGGTTAGGACTTTTTCATATTTGTCTTTTCATCCCCAGAGCATAACATAGTGCTTGGAACATAGTAGGCATTTTAAATTGAAGATAGATTACCCATGGAAGTGATATGAAGGTCAGGAGATCATTGCAAAAATCCAGGCAATCAATCATCAAGAAACATTTATTATGCTCTTATTGTGTACCAAATACTATGCTAATCACTTGGGATACAAAAACAGAAGTGTAACAGTACCTATCCTTAAGGAGCATACATTCTAACAGGGAATATAACATGATCATATGTGAGTATATACATAATAGATACAAAGTGAATATCAAGGTAGGAAGGAGACAGGGCAAGAAAAACTTGAGTTAGAATTAATAGCAATAGAAAAATAAAGAAGGCTGCATATGTGAGTATGAGCACAGAGTTAGAATACAAAGGGTTTGGCAACTGATTGGTGATGGCAACAAGGGTCTAGGAGTAAGATTGTTTCTAGTTTAGATTCAGTCACTCACTGCATAATTGTATTGAATTAATTTTTATTCTATCAGCCTTTCAGGCATGTTGTTAGTAAGTTAATATTTTTAAATGATGTTATCAGCTATTTTAAAATTTCATATGGCTTTAAAATTTAATTTAAATTACTGAAACACAAACAGTATTTTTGGCAATATGCAGTTGAAAGTTTACCATAAGCCTCATGGGGACACAAATAAAAACCTTAATAATCATATTATGAATTTATATTTTAAAATATACACATACAAAACTATTTCCTAGAGAAATTTTCAGTTTTATGCAAAAATGAAGGCTTATCTTTAGATGTTTCTTAATATATTTTTCACACATATTAATCAGGGTTTGATGCAAGTAAAAGAAAGGAGATAAGAATAATCCTCTTTTTTTATTTTTTAAAGCAATCGGGGTTAAGTAACTTGCTCAAGATTACACAGCCAGTTATTTCTGGGTGTGGTGCTAAGTATCTGCGCCCGGATTTGATCCCTAGGTCATCTCGACACTGGAGCCAGTGCTCTTACTCGCTGAGCCACCTGGCTGCCCCAATTCTCTCTTTTTTTTTTTGCCTTTTTGGAGGGCAATCGGATTTAAGTAACTTGCCCAAGGTTACACAGCTAGTTTGTGTGTGTGTGTGTGTGTGTGTGTGTGTGTGTGTGTGTGTGTGTGGGTGGGTGTTAAGTGTCTGAGGCCGGAACCGAACTCAGGTCCTCCTGAAGGTCCTCCTGACTCTGGGGCCGGCGCTTTACTCACTGTGCCACCTAGCCGCCCTGAATAATCCTCTTTTGAAACTGTAGCCAGGCCAACTAAGACAACCATCTCAGTTTTTTATTATTCACTCATATAGCCCTATACATATTTGAGAACAAATTAAAAAAAAAAAGAAAAAAGAGATACATTGGTAAGACGGTATAGATTGTGAAACATAACATCATTTACATCTGCTAGTGCGAAGTGGAATAATCTTATATTATAGTCCCTCATAAAACAAAACAGAAGCCTGGCCTGTGTCCTACCTACCCTATATCAAATCTTGATTAAAAAGATATAAGCACATATAAACATGTGCATGTGAATATATACATATATGGGTACATATATACAAACTCAAAAAAGTGAGAAAGAGAAAAGGAGGGAGAGAGAGGGGAAAGAGAAAGAGTGTGAAGGAAAGGGTGAAGGAGAGGGTGAGGAAGCGAGAGGGAGAGGGAGAGAGAGGGCAAGGGAGATAGAGAGAGGGAGATGAAGAGAGGGACAGAGACAGAGACAAAGAAATAGAGAATGCTAGTCATGAGATGTATTCCACTGTCACCATCCAAATACAGTTGCCTCCTTACTACCATCCTTTAGGGAAGAAGGTACCTCTTAATGATACTTCCTGGTTCTATCAACTCATTCTGCAAAGATTTTTTCATACTACTGCAAAAATCTTTCTTAAAGCATTGATCTGATCAAGTGACCTGACTTTCTTCATTGGTTCCCCAGTGCCTCACAACTAAAGTTCAAATTCCTCTGCTTAGCATTGAAATCTTTCTACAAATGCTTTCTCTAGTCATATATCATATTATTTGATTACACAGATATGTATATGAATATTTACATATTTGTATTCACAAATATTTACATATGCATTTTATATACACATGTGAATGTGTATGTATACACATACACACATATTTATGCTAGAGACAAACTGGACTACACCCTGTCCTTTGAATGTGAGCTGAATTTTCATCAATTTTTGATCTTGCACAAGTCATTTCCTGTGCCTGAGACACTTACAACCTCTTACTCTTTGGCTGAATTTCTACTCATCTTTGAAAATCCACTTAAATGTCATCCCCTCCAGGAAGCCTACCCTAATTCTCCTGATTGGAAGAAGTCTCCTCTACCTTACAACCTCTGGAGATAGAGGGCACAGGACCAATTTAGCAGGAAGGGATGATACTTAAAAGGTGAAATTAAGAGGTGAGAGAGGAATGTTATAAGAGGAGATGGGGAAAGACAGAATGGGGTAAACTATCTCATATAGAAGAGGCAAGGGAAAATGGTTACAATGGAGGGGAAGAATAGGAAGGCAAAAGGGAATGGGTCAACCTTATTGCCATTGAATTTGGCTTGGGGAGGGAATAAAATACACACTAAATAGGGTATCTCATCCTACAGGAGAGTAGGGGTGAAGGGGATGAGAGGGAAGGCAGGCTGGGGCAGGGAGGGAAGTTGGAAGCACCCACTTTTGAAAAGGGATAAAGTAGAGAATAGAACAAGTGGGAGGTGGGATAGGAGGAAGGGAAATATAGTCAGTCTTTTACAATATATCTACTATGTTATTGTTTTGCATTAGCCACACATGTACAAACTATATTGAACGGCTTATCTTCCCAATAAGGGTTGGTGACAAGGGAGGAAGGGAATGAATCTGGAATTCAGCTTTAAAATCAAATGTTTAAATATATATATACTATTATTAATACTATTTTACATGTAATTGGGGAATAAGATATACAGGCACTGGGGCATAGAGATCCATCATGCGCTACTGGAAAAGTCGAAAGGGGTATGGGAGAAAATATGGGAGAGAGCAGATTGGAGGAGGGGATATCCTGTGGGACTGCTATTTTGGGGTGGTGGGTAGGGGAAAAACGGGGAGAAAATTTGAAACTCAAAATCTGGTGCAAATGAATGATGTAAATCAGAAGTTAATAAAGCATTTGAAAAATGAAAAAAAATAAAATGACAGAAAAAAAAGACCGAAGTTCATATGCAATATGAGTATAATGTACCATCCTCATATTGGTGACCCTGTATTTTTGGAGCTGTACCAGAGGAACATAATTTATTGTAGTTTAACAATATTAGAGAAGCTCTAAGTACAATATCAATGACAAAAATAATGAGAACCATGCTAGCTAAAAAGAGGTTCTTTACCAGTAGCTTGGTCACAGTGATAAAGTATTTGCCAAGGTAACCAATGAAATAGAGAAAAATGTAAAATGGCTCTAGTCTTGTTCAGGTCCCTTGAGTTTCTACCATTACAGTGTCATGGTGGCAGAAAGGGGATGAGAGAGGAATCCCCGTTTTGGAGCCACCCATATCACTGATAGCAGTTGATACTGTAAATGTGTGGTCCCTGTCCAATGACTAATAAATCAACATATCATTGGAATTCAACCATGTTGATCTTAAGATTCTCAGTAAAAATTAAACCAGAAGCAAAAAGGATGCTGCAACTACATGGAGGTGGCTCCCAGGTTCTATTTGGAATGACATTTAGGGCTATCTGGTCATCTAGTATTGCAGTACTCATGATAAATATTTGGAGAAAAACTTCCATGAAAATAATTGCAACATTATGCTTTATATACCAAAATTATATGTAAAGTATGGTAAGTTAGAGAAAACCTACAGAAGTCAATAAAATTCTCTGATTTAAAGCAATAGGTATTTTGGTATTTAGTGAATATAATGAAAAGGTAAAATAAAAGAGGGCAATGAAAAATATGTGGAAAATGTTTTTACCAGAGTAAGTGATAAAGAGGTCAAAAGCCTATAGATTACACAGAAACCTCATCTGAATCATGAATATATATATATATATATATATATATAATATATATATATATTTGTAGGGCAATTGGGGATCAGATATATTTTTACAATGAAATTGGTTACATTTTGACAGACAGTAACTGATTTCTTACTGATAGTGGAAATCATTGCTGAATTAGCTGTCTTTATACTGTCAGACCACCCATCAAAATTAATATAAAATTTAAAGGAAAAAGATAAGGAAAAGATATGGCCAGTAGCTAAAACAATAACAACAAAAGCCCAAACAAATCCAACAACTATGTCTAGGCTTATTTAAATAAGTTATTGTATTAGCAACCACACTAGAATACAGATCTGCTATTCTAAAGGAAAGATAGCTTTAAAGGGGTTAATGATCTTACTTTAATTAACAGATAAGTAGAAAGAAGTAAGTATCCAAGAAAGAATCCAATAGACAGGGCTCCAACTGTCTAAACAGAGTAATAGATACCTCATCATCAGACCAGGGAGCGCCAACATCTGGGTTCAGGCATAGCTGTGGGGCTCCTCAACAATGGCTACCCAGAGTTTTGTCTAGCCAAATCACAAAGAAACATCTTTCCCATGAGGGAGCCCCAAAGTAAAATGCCAACCTCTCAGTATATGCAGTTTTCAATTAATAGGCTCAGAGCCAGAAGGCATCACAACCCATATGACTCAGTGCTGATTGACCCAGTGGCAAAAAAATGTAAAAGCCTTCCTGAAAGCAAACTTTTCTGTAAGTAAGATTCTCCCTAATCAAGCTTCTCCTTTAGGCAATTTCCTCCCCCAAGGCAATATAAATCTCCCTGAATCACCTGATGGACTTTCTGTGACTCAGGATGTGTCACAGCTGTGAACTGAGCCAAAGTTCAAAGCAGCAAAACATCCATGATTGAAATATTTGTGTATGTTTAGACCTGGGGACATGGCCCATGTTCCAAGGGAAAAAAGAACACATGTGGTCACAGAGGCCTCTTAATGGACAGGGAAGATCTTACATTCAATTAACCCTACAGGTATTGATATCCCAAAAAAGTTAAATGGATGGAGGAATGAATATCTACAATTGAAACAATTTCCTTGACAACTAGAACTAATGTAAACCAAGTATCATAAAAAGGAGACCAAAAGAATCTAGAAACTTCTTTAGTCAACCATCTAATCTCTTTGACAAGTAGAGAGATACAGTCCATTTTCAATACAGGTTTAGAATATGAATTTCCAAAATCTTATGGAGTGGGTAGAAGAGTATTAGAACAATATCACCTCATAAAACAAAGAGAAGCTGCATTTGAAAAAAAAATAAATTTAAAGTAAGCGTTTTGGTGAAAGACAGAGTATGCACAGAGTTTGCTCTTGCCAGAGGTGATACAATTTTGAGAGTATTGAAGGATTAATTTTAAAGTTACGTGATAGACCATGTACAATAATGTGAAAAAAAATTAGGCCCTATTAAAAATGCAAAGAATTACTACTAGCCCTGTCTTGCCTTTTTTCTCATTTATTCAAAAAAATTTTAATTACGAACAGAATGGCTTTCACAAGCAATATTCCACAGTAGACCACATCTTTACAATCTCACAACTGATGAACAGTTTCTGTATCCTTGTAAAGAATACAACATCCTAAAGATTTAGGAAACCACTAGTTAAAATAGATCATAGAGCACATTAAAGGGAGTAATGTGATATAAGGGTGAAAAGATAGACTGGAACTAACTTGTAGAGTTCCTTAAAATACCAGACAATGGAATTTGTATTTTATTTCTCAATAAGAAATTGTAAATAAGTGATGGGGCTAGACTTGTGCATTAGGAAATCTCCTTGGCATCTGTGAAAAGTGTGGGCTAGAGAAGTGAGAGAATCTGTATGACAGAAAGATCTGTCAGAAGGCTATTACAACAGTATAGAAAAGAGAGGATGAATGTCTGGACTACACTGGTGGCTATGTGAATAGAAAAGAAGGGACCTGACAGTAACTAATATCCTATGGGGAAAAACAGGTGTTGTTAGGGTGAGCAGTAGGTAAAGAACACATTAACATGGGCTGGGAGAAAAACATCTATGAAGGAGATAGCTGTTTAGTTGGCTCAAATTTCATCAGGTAGAAATGAGAATAGGCATCCTCCAGTAGAAGTAAGGACACAAAGGTGGTTCAACTTATTCATGAAAAATCAGTAGTCTTTTTTTTTTTTTAGTACATTATACGTACAAGAGTTGTAACAGACTGAATTCAGACTTCACTGAAAAATGTAGGTTTTACCACTTTAACTTTGTAATTCGACATCACAAAATATTTCCAAAAATTTTACATCTCAAGCCTATTTCCAGTACTCTACGATTTTAATTTTGGTTCTTGAGTTCTGTCATGCCCCATTTGGGGATTTCTTGGCAAAGATACTGAAGTGGTTTTCCATTTACTTTTCCAGTTCATTTTACAGATGAGACAAATGAGGCAAATAGGGTTAAGTGACTTGCCCATAGTTGGTCACACAGTAGTAATAGTCTAAGGTCATATTTGAACTCAGGAAGAGGAGCCTTCTTGACTCCAGGCTTCATTTGATCCACTACTCCACCTCCTGCCCCACTCCAGAATTACCTAGATCAAAGATCATAAATCAGAGATTTATTTATGATATCTTTGCTCTGATTACTAAAATCCAAACATAAAACTTACACAGCAAATGAGGTTTTACTAGGTAATAAAAGAAAACATTTATAGACATTCACCAATTTAAATAGTGCCATTTTTGTATACTAAATTCAGTTTCCTTTTGTGTGTTGTCTTCTCCCATGTAGTAGAAAGCTCCCTGAGGGCAGGGACTATCTTTTTTTTTTTTTTTGGTATTTCTATCCCCAGAGCTTAGCATGGTTCCTTGAACATAGCAGGCACTTAGTAAATGTTTACACTTTCTCCATTGATTTGCTTTAAAAAAGAGAGAAAGATGTTTCCCTAACCAAGGAAGTCTCCCTCAATAATGCCAGCTTTTGAATTTGTATAAAACGTTTCTGATTTAAAGAATAATAATATTTAAGCTGACAATAATGATATTCAGAACAAGTTGCAGAAATTACTTACCTGCTGAGATAGGTTTGATATAATCCTGAAAACACAATGATATATACAAATACAGCAAAGAAAATATTATAATATGAGGGGCTTCAAATTGTTTGATGAATTTTTTTCTTGAATAGATATAAAAGAAGCCCCAAAATTACAGTGACAGTGTTGTGTAATGGGAAGAGCATTGAACGTGGAGTCAGAAGACCTAGGTTAAGTCCCCAACTCTGATATTTAGTACTATTGTGACAAGGAGTGAGTCATCGAACATTTCTTGGTCTCAATTTTCCTGATCTATAAAATGAAGTCAATAATATTTACATTACTTTCATCAAAGGGTTGCTGTGAAGAAAGTTGTGCTAATTATAAATCAATACACACATGGAAATGAATTATAGATTATACTAATCTCTGTGTTTCATCAGGAAAAGAATCTTTTAAAAATTCTATATACTCCCATAATTCCTAGCACACTGTCTCACAAAGAATAGTTAATTAAATACTTTTGAAGGAACGTATGCCAAAAGTTCTTTTGTAAGTCAGTTATTTGGAAAGTAGAATGCATTTTCATATAAACACAATGGTATAAATGGTGGTTAGGTTGCTAGGCTAGTCCTCAAATGCTTACTGAATAATTATGTCTCCAAATTACTTTAAATGTGCAAAGAAACATTGAACACAATATTGTTGTCAGGCTTGTAATTAAATATAATTGAAGAATTAAAATTCAGTTTCCCACAAAGAGCAATGGATTTGTAGTGAGAACATAGAGATTTGAATCCTAACTCTGACAGTTATTATCTACCTGTGTGACCTTTGATAATTCACTTCCTCTCTGTAGGCCTCTGTTTCTTTATTTGCAAAATGACAGGGTTCAGACTAAATGAAATTTTAGGTCCCTCCTATCTCTAGATCTAGGAGTCAAAAGCCTAGGTGCCTATGACTATCAACTAAGTGGTCATCAACTAAGCCTCTGCTGGAATAATTCCCTAGAAAGTAGAATCAACCCACCACTTTTGGAGTCAACCTATTCTAATTTTGGACAACTCTAACCATTAGGATTTTTTCTTACATTAATCAATCAACAAGCATTTATTAAATACTTACTATGTGATAAGCCTAAACCTGCTTCTGAAAATTCCATATAATGTTACTAGTTCTGCCCTTTGGGGAAAAACAGAAGTCTTGTTCCTCTTTTACTTGATTGCCTTTAAAATACTTAGAAGACCATTATAATCCTTGTCTTTTTCAGGCTAAACTTCCCCAGTTGTTTCAACTGATTCTCAAATGACAAGATCTCTAGCCATCTCATCATTGAGTCAGCCCTTTAATGAACATGCTTCAGACTGTCAACATCCTTTATAAAATGAGATCCAGAGCTGAACATGACATACTGTGTCTCAATGAAGCTTAGGTTAGCATTAGCTTTGTTCATTGCTACATCATACTGCTGACTCAGATTGAGATTTCAGTCCACTGGACCCTTTAGGTCTCTTCTCTAGTAAATATTTTCTAGCTACATACCACCTCACTCTATATTTGTGAAATTGTTTAAAAAAACATATGTACAATTATTCTTATTACATTTCATCTTATTAGATGCTTTTCATTATTCTGGTCTGTTGAGACCTTTTTTTAGATTCTGAATGCCATCCAATGTTGCCTATCCCTCTCAGCCTTCTATGTTTTCAAGTAGGTTAGGGATAAAAAGAAAATTAATTACCACATGACCAAGTACACATGTCCTTGCCTAAAGCAGCATATTTAACTCTTTTTGGTGTCATGTTCCTTTTTGGCATTCTGGTGAAATCTATGCATGCATTCACAGAATATTCTTTTTAAATAGAGGAAGCAAATGCTAAATATCATGAAAATTAAAATGTAATTTCCCCCCAAGTTCATGAACTCCATGAAACCTATCCATGAACCCTCATGGACATGTTTAAGAATTCCTGCCCTAAAGGCTTCCTTCCAAGTTAGCATCAAATACTTTATGGTCAGTTTGGGTTCAGCCATTCAAATCATTCCAAATACATCTAATCATAGTATCCCCTAAGACCATATCTCTCTCTCTTATTCACAAGGATACTATGAAAACACCTCATCAAAAGCTTGGTTGAAAGGTAGGCATATTATATATGATTCTGTTCATTTGTCAGTTCAGTAACTGTCAAAAAAAAATGAGTTTAATCTGACATGGCCTAGTCTTGCTTAAATCACAATGACTTTTAATGATCCTTACTTACCTTTCAAAAAGCTTACAAACCAGCACTGATTTATTTTCCCATGATTCTAATCCTAAAGTTTTGTTGGGAATTGAAAACAGTTATCAGCCCATTATTTACTCGTTCTCTCTCTCTCTCTCTCTCTCTCTCTCTCTCTCTCTCTCTCTCTCT
>NW_027187419.1:57023479-57029256 GCF_028583685.1 Petaurus breviceps papuanus | reverse complement strand
TCTCTCTCTCTCTCTCTCTCTCTCTCTCTCTCTCTCTCTCTCTCTCTCTCTCTCTCCTCTCTCTCCCTGCTGTCGTTCTTTCTCTCTCTCCCTGCCCCCCCAACACCTGAAACCTCATTTGTCCTTCTCTTGTATGACAGTGGCTTTCTTATTTTCACAATCTTTCAAAAAAATCACTGAGAGTGGGACATAAATCATGGCTGTCTTCTTTCAGTAACCTAGAATATAGTTCTTCCAAAGCCTAGTGACTTCAACTTATTGAGGGCAATTAATTCTTCTCCTAGCGTTTTACCAATTAGTCTATAATGATTCTATCCTTGCCAGTCCACAGATCATTCTCCCTAAAAAGAGAAACAGGAAGCAAAATATATGTTGAATAGTTGCCACACACATATTTTTGATCTTTCTCTTGTCTCCAATATTGCCCAAAAGAAAACAAAACTACTCCTTATTGGTGTCTTTAGACTTAGCTAAATGTGGGTTTTTAATGTTTGTAATACTACTCTTTAAAGTAGAAGAACTAAACCTAGGGTCTGTGAACTTTAAAAAAATATTTTGAAAACTGCATTTTAGTATAATTGGTTTCCTTTGTAACCCTATGGATTGTATTATACATTTGAAGATATTTTGAGGAGTGATCCATAGGCTTCCCCAGATTGTTGTGGTATCTGATACAGAAAATGTAAGAACCCCTGCTTTTAAGGAATGTGCTCCTCTTTTATATTATCCTTACTTATCTGCCCTTATTTCCGTCCTCTACACACATCTTTTTAAAAAAATCTAAATTTGTCAATGAGTTTGCTCTTGTCAGGGAATTCCCAATTTACCTTTTCTTTGGAACCATTCTGTGCATAGATGCAGAATTTCATTGTTGATAGCTTTCATCTTGGGCAGATTTCCCTTTGCAGATGTGAAGATTCTATTCTGAATCTTTGAAAATCTACTTTCCTCAAATCTGTGGGGCCCAGCTTACTGTACTTTTCTTTCTCATTTCTATTTTAGTAGTTTGTCGTTTCTTGCTGTAACAGATCCAGAGTAGCAGCTCCCCTTGTTGATTATAAGGATGAAATCATCATTAAAGCAAGTCACAAATTTTTCTGCTGTGTTGCAGTTATAAATTCTTCATGAATAATTACAAAATCTGTGCATATAGTCCAAATTCTCCTGAGTTTTATCCTGGTCCAGCATCCCTACCTACTAGCCATACATAATTAGATATTCCATGAGCACCTCAAACTCAACATATGTGAAGGAGACTTCACAATCTTCTTCCTTAAATCCACAACTCCACCTAACTTCCTCTTAATCCTACTGATGGCATCACTATCCTTTCACTCCTCCAATCTGGAATCCTTATTCATTTTTTATTTTTCTCTGTCCCTCACCCTCAACATCCAGTTGTTAACTACAGCCAGTTCTATCTCCAAAATATTTCATTTTTCTCTTCACTTATATAGTCAACAACCCAGTTTAGGTCATTATTTTTTCCGTATTTTCTACATGTCTTTTAAAAAATTCCAGTTGGTCAGTAAATCCAGACTAGATATCAATTTGTTTGCATTTATACCTTGTTGTCTAAAAGGTATTGTCACTGTTTAACTGGACTATTATATAACATTTTAATTGGGTTCACCACTTCCAGCTTTCCCTTTTAAAAAAATTTAGATACCATACAGCTGTTAATATAACTGTCTTAATAATGCCCAAGTCAAAGTATATGATTCTCCTCCTCAAGGGCCTTCACTTACTCCCTATTGCCTTAAAAGATAAAATATCAATTTCTTACCTTAACATTTAAGTTTCTTCACAATCTGGCTCTAGTGTACCTTTCCAGGTTTACTTCATACTTTTCCCCTTGATGTATTCTTATGTTCCAGTTAAGCTGGACTAGTAGGTTTTCTCTGATCTCATTATGTACACTGCCACCTCAGTGTATTTCTGTTGGCCATTCCCCCATCATGCAACATGTCTGCTCTTCTTTCAAAACCCAGGTCAGGCACCAAGTCCTCCATAAAGTCTTTTCTGATTCTCACTGTCCCCCAGGCAAAACTATTCTTGTCAAATTTTCCTAGAACACTGACTGAATTTCTTTATCTCTAACACAGTCTGCATTGTATCATACAGTAGTGATTACAAAGCATGAAAAGAGGAGACCTGGGCTTGGTGTCAGGAAAGACCTCTATTTGAATCCTGTCTCTGACCCTGACTGGTTGTGTGACCATGGGAAAAATTCTGTGAAATTCATGAACTTCAATTTTCTAACTTGTGAAATGGAGATAATGAGTGGAGTAATTGTTGTGAGGCTCAAATGAGATAATACTTATCAAACCTTAATCTGTTATATCAACCAACAAGTATTTACTAAAAGAATGTCCCAGTTAGTAAATATACATCAGCTATTATGTAGATCAGGATATGTCAAGTTTTTTGAGATTAGGATTTGTGTTAAGTTTCATCTCTGCATCCTCAGTACCTAGAATGGTGTCTTGTACTTAATAGATTTTAAAAATAATTCACTCTAATTCAGTCAACATTTATTAATCTTTGATGTTGTTGCTTGAAGACAATCATGTTAATCAGAGGAGACTTTTATGGATATTCTGAAGGGGACTTCTGGGTCTTCTCAAGGGCATCATAGGTTAATGGCACTGATTATTATGTCTGATTCCGCTTAAAAACTGTCCTTTTTCTTGGTGCAGACGTATTGCTAGATCTCTTACCAAGACTGTGATTGTTTTCTGGTTCATAAATGGAATGAAGAGAGGAACAGAGAGAGAAACAGAATTTCCTGAGGTAGCTCAGAAGGATTTGGAAGACAGACAGAAAGCAGCAAGGGATGTATGTGCACAAGTGAGATAAAGCTTATCTTAAGTGAAATTAACTAATCTGTCAGAGGTGAAAGATAAGAGGGAAAATATGGGGTAGGGGAAGAGACACTGTGTATATATTATTATCCCTGAGAGGGAGCAAATAAAGTGGTTGGGAGATTGGGCTGTGTGGTTCTCACCCTGGCCACCAAGTGGTGCCACTGACCAGGGAGAGCTTGGTTGTTGACTGACTTGGGGGTGGTAGATGTGTGGGGGGCAAAGATGGAGGGGAGAGAGAGAGAGAGAGAGAGAGAGAGACCTTATACAATTGGGCTTTCAAACGGATGGGATGTTCACAAATCAAGTACTAGCCACTAGCAAATATAAACAAATATCAACTGGCAGAATTCAGCTCAGAGGTTTAAAATTTAGCATTCTCCCAAGAATTCCTTTATAGCAGTGATTGTTTAGCTTGGCTGCAAATATGACCCCAGTCTATTTGATATTTCTGCATGTGTGTTGCTTACCTCTGTTTGGTTTTACCTATCTCACTTATTTAATTTTGTGCTAACTCCTCATTTGGGTTTTCAATTTTATTGCTGTTATATTGTTTTGTAATAAATCGTTACTGATCTTGTTACCAGTAATAATATGAAGTGTCACAGAAAACAAAATTATGCACTAGTAGTTTTCCATCTGACATCCTGTAACTGACTTGGACTTTTCTGTACTTTTTCCAGGAAAATCTTTAGTCTTCATTTGGTCATGTTCTCTATGAGAGGCCATTAAAAAAAATAGAACCTCATCAAGCAGGTCCTGATCCAAATGATTTTTCTGTCACTTTGTCACAACATTTCTTAGTATTTCTCACCAAGTGTAAATATACTTAAAATGAAGAACACTGTGTTTAATTTGTTGTGCAATTGGAAAACTGGTCGGTTTTAAAATTTGCTTATCATTAAATAAAACTACAGTTCCTTGTTCTAAATAACAACACTGTATATAATCTAAACAGAAAACAGATGATGAAATAAGAACCTCAAATGATCATATAGTAATCCCAGCCTGAGTTTGTAGAACTTAAAATTACTATGGACTTTGATGTCATTTCTTACAATTTCAAATAATGCCACTGCAGATAAATTGGAGGATATCTATAAATTGTAATCGTACTCATTAAGTCCAAAGCAGAATACAAAAATTAGACCACACAACCAACTTGAATGTTAGCCACATACATCTAAAAGAAATGATCTTTTAGTAGGCTGATCAAAGCATCTCCAAAGTAATGAGAAAAGTGTGAATGTACTTTCTTATTAGTAATTTAAAGTAACCTTTTATCACAACTAATCAAATGTTCCCATAAAAATGGCATTTTATTTACCACTAACTGATTGATGTTTAAAGTAATTTCAGATTTTACTTTGTTGTTAAATGTGAAATCTGATGAATAAAAAGATTACATGAAATTTTATTTTCGATAGTCTCATATAATAAATGTTTTATTTTCTTGGTGGACCATTAGTTACTACCTTTTACCCCATGAGCATATGATTTCATGTGGTACCTTGGAAAGCTCACTTTCTCTGGATAAGAGGACCTGGGTTCACATCTTTTCTTTATTGTTCCACTATATTTGGGACATTGCGCAGGTCATTTAACTACCTTGGGCCTCAGTTTGGGGTCTCAATTTTCTCATCTGGGAATAATGAAGGTGTAGGACCACATGGCTTCTCTTTCCCCTTATACCTCTAGACCTATGATCCTATGTTCCCAATCTATGTGAGGTGCTTTGTAAACTTTAGAGAATTAGATAAATGCCAATTGTGAATATTATATTTACAATGTATAGAATACATCCTGTATGCCTAAAGCATGGCCAGAGGTCCAAGTTCATAAGTGCATCAAAGTCATCAATAACTTACAAAACAGCATTCCTAAATTATATACTTGACTGTGATATATGTTGTACTCAGCATTCTTATTAAAGAAACCAACAATAAAAATAAATTATCCACATATAAAGTTATTGAGAACATGCTTCTAGCATACTTTGACTTACAAACTAGTTTTAGATAGATGAATAAGTAAAATATGTGCCTTAATATCATAATCAAAAGAAAATGTTGACAAAATAGTCAAAAAACCAAGACTACAGGAAAAATCTCAGGCCATAGTTTGAAACCTACCTGATTTTGATTGTGTCCCAATATTCTACTCACTCCAAAAAACGAATTCAAAGAAGCAACCAGATATGAAAGACTTCCTTTTGTTTTAGAAAAAAATAATTTTTTTTGCATCTATAAACAATTTGTTTTCTTTATTAAAAACTAACATTAAAATGCTTTATACATATAGCACCCTTGTTATGGTCTGCCTGTACGGTACACAGTTATTTCTTTATAAATGCTTGTTTCACACTTCACTGAAAAACTTTACTCATAAGTATACCATAAAGTAATTTATCTAGTGATAAAATTATTTCTCAATAAATCTGCCTTGTTTACTTTTCTATAAACAGAGACAAAAGGCAAACATGCAATTGCTAAAAAGGAAAAAAGTTTTCATCTTTTTAAAGCAGAGTTAATTAAGGAAAATATACATCACCAAGTACAGATCACAATAAAGATCAAATAAGTTCCTCTACCTAGATTCTAAGGGAACTTTCCTTTTCACTACGAAAATGCCACAAAACATTGCAGAACTTTCAACTCACTTGTTTTCTCTTTGGTGCCAGGTATTCCCTCTACCCAAAAGTCATACAAATTCTTCAGCAGTTCAGATAGTGGTCAGTGGGACGGTCAGGATAGAGTTTAGAGTAAATCAACGTTCAGCAAACAAACCAAAGACACACATCCTTGTAAAGGAGATATCTGTTTAGCTCTAAGTCCATTTGATAGCTCATTTCCCAAAGTGTTATAAATCTTTTCCCCCCACCGAATGAAAATAAGATGCCTAAACTACATTTTA